>NC_050501.2:5656281-5956281 GCF_012460135.2 Molothrus ater
GGCTGGGCAGGAGCGGCGGCAGGCACGGGAGGGGCTGGGCAGGAGCGGCGGCAGGCCGGCGGGGGGGCTGCAGCCACCGGTGCGGACGCCGCGGGCGCCGGCACGGGGCGGCTCGGCGGGCCGGGGACCCCGGTCCCGGCGCAAGCGGTGCCGTGCCGGAACCGGGGGATTGCGGCCAAACGCCGGCAGGGGCGGGTTCAGCGTGGGCGTCTGCCCTGCGCGGAGCCGTGGGCAGCTCGGGGTGCGCTGTGTGCGCTTGAACACGGGGTAGGGGGGTTTCCCGCGGCAACGTCCGCAGGGGGCGCTGAGGACGCCAGCGCGGCCGCGCCAGGCGTGCTCGGCACCGCAGATCCGGGAGCCGCAGGGGACTGCAAGGACGCAGCAGCGACGGGACCTGGGCCAGCACCGGCGCCGCTGTGTCGGCAAAGGGGGCGAGGGGGACTGGGGGGCGGGAGAAGCCGCCGAGCTCAGGGGTAGCGGGGGAGGGGAAAGCGGCGGGCTCGGCGGGGGGAAGGGGGTGGGGCCGCGGTGACGTTGGTGGGCGGGCTCGTAGAGGCGGGAATTGAGGGACGGGGCCGTGAGGATGGCGAAACCGGGCGCGGGGACCACTACAGCCGGGACAGCAGGGACCAACGGGATGGCAAAGGCGCGGGAGGGTGGGAGCGGGGGGCAGGGGGGCGGGGCCGAGCAGGACTGCGGGTACCGGAGCCGTGGGGTCCGCGGGAGGGGGGGGGCGTGTCCTGTTGAAGACTCGCGGCGGCAAGGGGCGGAGTCGCAGCAGGGGCGGAGCTCGGCGGGGCGGCTGCTGCGGGCGTCCCCCGTGCAGCAAACACGGCTCAAGCAGCGCCCTGCAAGCTGGGAGCAGCTTCCCGGCAGCCATGGCCCGGCAGGAAATATTAATAAAGTGCTTTAAACACCTGTGTCCTAAAAGTCTCTGTTAAAGACAGTCGTGGTTTATGGAAGTTTTGCAACAGTCTTGCTTACAGCGCTTTACGGCTGGTTTATGACAGTCACAGCTTTACAACACCTTTTACGACACTTTACGACAGTCGCGCTTTACGGCACCTTTTGCGACAGTCGCGCTTTACGGCACCTTTTACGACAGTCGCGCTTTACGGCCGCGTTTTACGACAGTCGCACTTTACGGCAGTTTTGCGACAGTCGCGCTTTACGGCACCTTTTACGACAGTCGCGCTTTACGGCCCGCCGCGTTTACGACAGTCGCACTTTACGGCAGTTTTGCGACAGTCGCGCTTTACGACACCTTTTACGACAGTCGCGCTTTACGGCAGTTTTACGACAGTCGCGCTTTACGGCACGTTTACGACAGTGATGCTTTACGGCACCTTTTGCGACAGTCGCGCTTTACGGCAGTTTTACGACAGTCGCGCTTTACGGCACCGTTTACGACAGTTGATGCTTTACGGCACCTTTTGCGACAGTCGCGCTTTACGGCACCTTTGCGACAGTCGCGCTTTACGGCACCGTTTACGACAGTCGCGCTTTACGGCACCTTTTACGACAGTGATGCTTTACGGCACCTTTTGCGACAGTCGCGCTTTACGGCACATTTTACGACAGTGATGCTTTACGGCACCTTTTGCGACAGTCGCGCTTTACGGCCGCGTTTACGACAGTCGCGCTTTACGGCACCTTTTACGACAGTCGCGCTTTACGGCACCTTTTGCGACAGTCGCGCTTTACGGCAGTTTTACGACAGTCGCGCTTTACGGCACCGTTTACGACAGTGATGCTTTACGGCACCTTTTGCGACAGTCGCGCTTTACGGCAGTTTTACGACAGTCGCGCTTTACGGCACCGTTTACGACAGTGCGCTTTACGGCACCTTTTGCGACAGTCGCGCTTTACGGCACCTTTTACGACAGTGATGCTTTACGGCACCTTTTGCGACAGTCGCGCTTTACGGCACCTTTTGCGACAGTCGCGCTTTACGACACCTTTTTACGACAGTCGCGCTTTACGGCACCGTTTACGACAGTCGCGCTTTACGGCACCTTTTACGACAGTGATGCTTTACGGCACCTTTTGCGACAGTCGCGCTTTACGGCACCTTTTACGACAGTGATGCTTTACGGCACCTTTTGCGACAGTCGCGCTTTACGGCACCGTTTACGACAGTGATGCTTTACGGCACCTTTTGCGACAGTCGCGCTTTACGGCAGTTTTACGACAGTCGCGCTTTACGGCACCGTTTACGACAGTGATGCTTTACGGCACCTTTTGCGACAGTCGCGCTTTACGGCACCTTTTACGACAGTGATGCTTTACGGCACCTTTTGCGACAGTCGCGCTTTTCGACACCTTTACGACAGTGATGCTTTACGGCACCGTTTACGACAGTGATGCTTTACGGCACCTTTTGCGACAGTCGCGCTTTACGGCACCTTTTACGACAGTGATGCTTTACGGCACCTTTTGCGACAGTCGCGCTTTACGGCACCTTTTGCGACAGTCGCGCTTTACGGCACCTTTTGCGACAGTCGCGCTTTACGGCCGCGTTTACGACAGTCGCGCTTTACGGCACCTTTTACGACAGTCGCGCTTTACGGCACCTTTTGCGACAGTCGCGCTTTACGACACCTTTTACGACAGTCGCGCTTTACGGCACCGTTTACGACAGTGATGCTTTACGGCACCTTTTGCGACAGTCGCGCTTTACGGCAGCTTTACGACAGTCGCGCTTTACGGCACCTTTTACGACAGTGATGCTTTACGGCACCTTTTACGACAGTCGCACTTTACGGCACCTTTTACGACAGCCGCGCTTTACGGCCCGCGTTTACGACAGTCCGCTTTACGGCAGTTTTGCGACAGTCGCGCTTTACGGCATCTTTTACGACACTTTACGACAGTGATGCTTTACGGCAGTTTTACGACAGTTGGCTGTACAGCACTTCTTTTTATGGAACTTTTACAGCATTTTACCGTTTTTTCTTTTGTTTTTAATTTAATTTTAATTAATTTTATTTTTTAAATTCTAAGTTATTTTTTATTTCATTTTTTTTTTATTTTTTCTATTTTTAACGCTTTTAATTTTTTTATTTTGGTGTGCTTTACGGCAGTTTTGCGACAGTTGTGCTGTACAGCACTTCCTTTTATGGAACTTTTACAGCATTTTACCGTTTTTATTTTGTTTTTCATTTATTTTTAATTAATTTTATTTTTTAATACTAAGTTATTTTTTTATTTCATTTTTATTTTTATTTTTTTCTATTTTTAACGCTTTTAACTTTTTTATTTTGGTGTGCTTTACGGCAGTTTTATGACAGTTGTGCTGTACAGCACTTCTTTTTATGGAACTTTTACAGCATTTTACCGTTTTTATTTTGTTTTTCATTTATTTTTAATTAATTTTATTTTTTAAATTCTAAGTTATTTTTTATTTCATTTTTATTTTTTTTTTTCTATTTTTAACGCTTTTAACTTTTTTGTTTTGGTGTGCTTTACGGCAGTTTTACGACAGCTGGGCTGTACAGCACTTCCTTTTATGGAACTTTTACAGCATTTTACCGTTTTTATTTTGTTTTTCATTTATCTTTAATTAATTTTATTTTTTGAATTCTAAGTTATTTTTTATTTCTTTTTTTTTTTTTTTTCTATTTTTAACGCTTTTAATCTTTTTTTATTTTGGTGTGCTTTACGGCAGTTTTACGACAGTTGGCTGTACAGCACTTCTTTTTATGGAACTATTACAGCATTTTACCGTTTTTCTTTTGTTTTTAATTTAATTTTAATTAATTTTATTTTTTAAATTCTAAGTTATTTTTTATTTCATTTTTATTTTTATTTTTTCGATTTTTAACGCTTTTAATTTTTTATTTTGGTGTGCTTTACGGCAGTTTTATGACAGTTGTGCTGTACAGCACTTCTTTTTATGGAACTTTTACAGCATTTTACCGTTTTTATTTTGTTTTTCATTTATTTTTAATTATTTTATTTTTTAAATACTAAGGTTTTTTTTTCATTTTTATTTTTATTTTTTCCATTTTTAACGCTTTTAATCTTTTTTTATTTTGGTGTGCTTTACGGCAGTTTTACGACAGTTGTGCTGTACAGCACTTCCTTTTATGGAACTTTTACAGCATTTTACCGTTTTTATTTTGTTTTTCATTTATTTTTAATTAATTTTATTTTTTAAATTCTAAGTTATTTTTTATTTCATTTTTATTTTATTTTTTCTATTTTTAACGCTTTTAATTTTTTTCATTTGGTGTGCTTTACGGCAGTTTTACGACAGTTGTGCTGTACAGCACTTCCTTTTGTGGAACTTTTACAGCATTTTACCGTTTTTATTTTGTTTTCATTTATTTTTAATTAATTTTATTTTTTAAATTCTAAGTTATTTTTTATTTCATTTTTATTTTTATTTTTTCTATTTTTAACGCTTTTAATTTTTTTCATTTGGTGTGCTTTACGGCAGTTTTACGACAGTTGTGCTGTACAGCACTTCCTTTTGTGGAACTTTTACAGCATTTTACCGTTTTTATTTTGTTTTTCATTTATTTTTTAATTTTTTATTTTTTTAAATTCTAAGTTATTTTTTATTTCATTTTTATTTTTATTTTTCTATTTTTATAACTTTTTTTTTATTTTGGTGTGCTTTACGGCAGTTTTATGACAGTTGGGCTTTACAGCACTTCCTTTTATGGAACTTTTACAGCACTTTACAGTTTTTATTTTGTTTTTCACTTATTTTTAATTAATTGGCTTTTTTAACTATAAGTCATTTTTTATTTCATTTTTATTTTTAATTTTTCTATTTCTTAAGCTTTTAATTTTTTTTTATTTTGGTGTGCTTTACGGCAGTTTTTATGACACTTGTGCTTTACAGCATTTCCTTTTATGGAACTTTTACAGCACTTTACAGGTTTTTTTTGTTTGCTTTTCATTTATTTTTAATTAATTTTATTTTTTTAATTAAAGGTTTTTTTTTTCATTTTTATTTTTACTTTTTCTATTTTTAAAGCTTTTTATTTTTTTTCATTTGGTGCTGCCCCACCAGCTCAAGGCGGTGATTGTGGTGGTATTTGAGGGTCCCCAGGACGAGGGAAGAGATGAGAATCTTGACTTCACCTTTCAAAAGGCTGATTTATTATTTTATGATCTCTATTATTTTAAAAGAAAATGAGATATTAGAACTATACTAAAAGAGCAAGGAGACATCAGAAAGCTGGAAAGGAATGAATAATAAAAAAACTGGGACTGCTCACAGCCCCGACACAGCTGGACCATGATTGGTCATCAAATAGAAACAATGCACAGGAGACCAATCCAAGATGCCCCTGTTGCTAAACCATCTCCAGCCCACACTCCACAGCCAGCAGATCCTTATTGGTTCCGTTTCTGTTCTGAGGCTTCTCAGGAGAAAAATCCCAGCAAAAGGATTTTCATCAAACATGTCAGTGCCAGGTGATGGCACAGGCAGCATCAGCTGGCCGAGGTCACTGTGTCATTCCTGCCAGCCCAGGTGTCACAGCAAGGAGGAGAGAGTTCACCCTGTGCTCACCTGCAATACAGAGCAATACAGAGCAGTACAACACAAAACACATATTAACACAAGATTATAACCTTTTTCTATTTTCATTACATGTTGATTTATTGTTACAGGAAACCCAAAACAACAAAAGCACACAGAAAACAACACTCATCTACCATTAACACTCCCTGAGGCAAACAACCCTCCCTGTGTGAGCCTGAGTGTCCCCATGTCAGGGCAGCACCTTTACATAAGCATTTTCTCAGGTTCTGGCATGAGCTGCCCAGGTTGAGCTGCTGCTAAAACATACATTAAAACCATCGCTTGGAACGGGGCGGAAAGAAACAGAGCTTTAGGCAGAAAGGAAGAGAATTTTAGGGCAGAAAGTGACCGTTTTAGGGCAGAAAGGTTACAATGATCCCCATTCAGAGCGGTTCCTACACCCGACCCTCAGCCGGCGCTACTCACGGAGGATGCTGCGGCTCGGGGCTCCGGCGCTGCCCCAGCGGCTCCGGCTCCATCCGCCCGCCGGGGCTGCGGGGCTGCCCCCGCCGCCGCTCCCGCCCCTTCCCCGGCGCGGAGCTGCCCAGCCCAGCCCCGCCGCTGCCACGGGGAGCCCGGTGCCGCTGCGGCTGGAGGGAGCCCCGGCACAGCCCCGCCGCCGCAAGTGCCTCCCCAGGGCCGCCCGGCCCGGCCTGGCCCGGCCCCAGCGCCGCCTCCCGGGCCCGTGCGGGGCTGCGGGTGCCCCCAATCCCGCCGGGCAGCGGCTGAAGGGATGGAGGAGTCTGGGATAAATCCCCGTCTCACAGCGGGAGTTCCCAGGCTTTGGGAACAGCCCGGTTTTTGCGGCTCTTGCATGCCCAAAGGTCTCCCAGGCACTTCGGGATCCCCAGGCACATCCAGTCCAGAGACAGAATGAGTCATTTTGTCCACTCATGAATGGAATCAAAAGGATCAAACTGGAAAGCAATCCTCGCGTGGCATCTCAGGTCAAGGATGGTTCAGTGGCAGCCCCTCTGCCACATGGGCCAAGCACACGCATACACCAATGTGTGTGGACGGTAACTGGCATTTATTAATGGTTAGGCAGGGTCATTTATAACAGGGGGTAACAGTCAGTTAACGGTAAAAGGGGAGGGGTTCCGCCTATGCATAACATTGCGATATCTTGAGACCTCACGATATCTTGAGATCTCGTGATATCTCCCCACACTTGCTTACCTTGCAGCTCTCCCTTTCCTCCTCCAGAAACATTTGTACCCTTAACACAGCTCATGCTTCACTTTGGTGTCCACCACAGGCTGTTTTTCACACAGAACCCACAGAACACAACCACAGAGGCTTTTCCACCAGAAACCAGAGTTTCCAGATCCAATTATTTAGCAAATGTTTTGTACAGCTACAAAGACCCACATTAGTCACTTCCACCTCAATCTCACTGAAGCCCATGCAGCTCCTTAAAACCAGAGACTGAAATCCCAGCAGGGATTACTCACCAATCATCTTTCCAAGGGGATAAATTTCCCTTGATTGATTTCCTTACAATGACTGTCCCATCCTGCAGAAACAAGCAGGTCAGGGGTGGTTTTTAGGTAAGGTTAGGGGTGGTGTGAGGGCTGCTTCACCTGTCACCCTCAAGCAGCCCCCACTTTGCCCCTCAAGGCATCTGCTTCCTCTCACCCTCTTCTTGTCACCCTCAAGTTCCCTGCCCTCAGCCTCTCAGCATCTCTGTGCCATCCTGGAGCCCCCCAGTTGCTCCTAAAGCCCCCTTCTGCCTCTCAGCTCCCCCCATCCTCTGTGCCACCCACCCTCAGCCCGCAGCCCCTTGTGACACCCTGCAGCCCACAGACGTTGTCCCTGCCTGTCTTGCTTGGGTGTTGTCCTGCTGCGAGAGCTGCGCTGTCCTCCAAGGGTTCGGGCTCCTGTGTGCTGCTGGAGGGGACTCACGGGTGGGCATTTACTTCTTTGCTGAGCCAGCACCCTAACTTGCTTAATTGTGTCAATGCAGCTGAGGAGCCCCACTGAGGTAGAAAAATGCTTGCAACAATTGATTTTCCAGAGTTCCAAGAGTGAAAATCGCTGTCACAGTTGCTTTCAGATTGATGTCCCCAGGAGGATCTAATCTTTCTGCTTTTCTTTTTGACTACCTCTTTGACACTGGGAGCAATTATTGTAAGTTGTCCCAAGGCACAAGGGCCATCATCTATTTTTGAGGGTATACCTTGCCAGGCCCTGTCTCCACAGATGAGCCAGATTCCTCTAGGGAATGGAATTGGAAGTTTGTTAAAATGATCTGTGTGAGGTTCGTCATACGTAAGAAGCTCAGTTTGATTACACCCAGAAGTCATATTGCTATAAGCTGGGTGATATGGGGTAACATTTAAATGAGGGCCATCTTCTCCTAGGAAATGAAAGAAGTAACAGGTATCCATAGTTAATGAGCCTAGGATTTCTAGCTCTTGAAGGTCAGATTTATCAGCTTTAGAATTATCAATATAAGTTTGATGTTTCTGGCTGGGAGTTGGAGATACATGATGATCATCATATGGCCAATATTTATCAGGAGTAACATTATCAAAACCCTTGGGAAAGGTACTCCAACTAGACAGGCTGAAAAAGGTTTGTCAGGGCTTGTGTCAGACAGACAGATGGTATTGGAGCCTGCAGACCTGGCTAAAGCAGCCCAGACATTTGTCTTTGGTAGATTTACAGGTAAAGCTTCTGTTTGTGCTGCCTGTGCAGCTGCTTGTGCTGTTTGAGCTGTAAGAGCCCTTTCAATTTTTTCTCCTAGAGTTTTTCCAAGTTCATTTGCCTGGATAATTGCCACTTGCTGTGGACTCCCAATTTTGTTACAGGCATCAATCATTTCAGGCACTGTGGGTTTTTCTTTTCCTAGGGCTTTGATAACTCTTTTACATTCTGCATTGCCTTTATTTTCAATAATGTCCTGTATCATTATTGGGTGAGCTATATCATCGCCACATTGTCTTTCTGCTCCTTGCATTACCCGGCCCACAAGTGTGGTAAATGGTTCAGACGAGTCTTGCCTAATCAGATTATAGGCTTTTTCAAAACTTCCTGCAGGCTGAATTTGCAAAAAGGCTCTGTGAGCCATCTTTTTAATGTCATCTAATGCTGGTTTGGGTAAATTCACTTGATTATCATTCTGATCATCAGGAGGGTCACCAGTCAGCTTGGACATGACAAGGGTACGAAGGCCTGCGTCAGTACTCTGTCTGTAAGTGGCTAGTACCCCCGTGAGCAGTCTTTTCCATTTGAGTTCCCATAGCATATATTGTGAGGCTGTGAGAATTATACTAGCAGGATTTTTACAGTCATTTGGTGTGAGTGTTTGTCCTTCCAGGGTGCTTTTCAGCAGTTGCTTGAAATATGGGGAGCAGATGCCACCGTCCCTTATTGCTTTTCACAATTCTTTTATCTCATGAGGTGGGACAGCCACCCGTGTTCTAGGACCACCGGCTTGCTGGCTGAATAGCACAGGCACAGCTAAAGGATTTAGAATTTCTTCTTTGCAAATCTGGCCTCTGACTTCATCCCAGTCTGTTAGACACTGAGGGGACTCTGGAACTATTTGGGAACAGTTCTTTTTCCAAATTCTTTTGTGTTGGGATCAAAGGGTTGGCATTTGCACATTTGCAGGGGTGAAATAATTTTGTCTGTCCTGTATTTATTAAAGCAGCTGTGATATTCCACCCTCCCTGTGAAAAACGCCAATCACTTGTTTTTAAAATTTTAAAGGTTTAATAGTAATAAAATTGTTATAAAAATAGTAATACAATTAGAGTAATAATAATTTGGACAATTTGAATTAGGACAATATGAGACAATAAATACAAAGAGTTACGGATGTCTGGGTACCTTTTTCTGGGCAGCACAAGCCCGAAAAAGGACACAGGTTAACCCTTAAAAACAATAACCTGTTGCATATTCCTACACCTCAGACATGATGCATAAATTCCATTCGAACACAGAATTCTGTCTGTGTTGTCCTGTCCCATAAATCCTGCTCCTCCAGCTCCTGTGGTGTCCCCGTGCCGTCCAAAGGGGTTTGGCAGGTTTGGGTTCTGTTTTTAGGGGTGGTGGTGATCACTGATAGCCCAGGGTGGCTTGAGGGGTTGGGTGAGGAAGGCCCTGGCTCTTCCCTGTGCCAGGAACTGGGAGAGCTGGGGGGTACTGGGTGAACTGGGGGGCACTGGGAGAACTGGGGGCACTGGGAGGACACTGGGAGGGAACTGGGAGGGCACTGGGAGCACTGAGAGGAGGACAGAGGGAGGACTCTGGGGCACTGGGAGGACACTGGGAGGACACTGGGAGCACTGGGAGGGCACTGGGAGCACTGGGAGGGCACTGGGAGGGTGCTGGGAGGGTGCTGGGGAGCACTGGGAGCACTGGAGGAGGACAGAGGCAGGACCCTGGGGCACTGAGAGGGCACTGAGAGGACACTGGGAGCACTGGGGAGGACACTGGGAGCACTGGGGAGGACACTGGGGAGCACTGGGGAGGGCACTGGGAGCGCCTTGCGCACCGTGGCCACCAGAGAGCGCTGGGGCGCGGCGTGCAGCGAGTCCTTCCAGCCGGCAGAGGGCGCTGCAGCGCAAGGAGAGGCGCGCTGGTGCCGCTCTTCTCCCTGACTCCGCCCAGCCGTAGAGCGCACCGCGGTGCCGCGCCGTCGGTCGCGCTTGACGGCGGGGGCGTCGCGAAAGGCCCGTGAAGGACGGCGGCGGGCCCGTGAGGGGGGGGGGCGCGGTGTCGGCGGCGTGACAGCGGCTCTGTCGCGACAGGAGCGCAGCCATGCCGTTCTGGGGCCTGCAGAAGCAGCTGGGTATCGATGTGGACACCTTCCTGCTGCGGCAGAGCATGCCGCAGCCGCACGGCCAGGCCGCGGTCTGCCACGCCTTCGAGCGCGAGTGGGTGGAATGCGGGCACGGGCTGGGCCAGACCCGCGCCCGGCGCGAGTGTCAGCTCGAGTACGAGGATTTCATGGAGTGCATGAAGCGCACCAAGCTGGTGGGTGAGCGGGGGGACCCCGCGGGGCCTTGCGGGGACACGGGGGGCCTGGGGGTTCTACAAAGGGGGGCAGCAGGTGCGGGCTGGGGGGACTCCAGGTGTTGGGGAGCGGTGCAGAGGGTCCTGGCCATGCTCTGGGGAAGGTCTGGGGGCTCCAGCCCAGGGTGGGAGCGCTGTTTGGTCGTTCCCAGACTGAGGGGGGGTCTGGCCCCGCAGCAGCCCCTTCCCCCGGGCTGTGGGGGCTGCAGGAGCCCCGGGAAGCTGCGGCTGCCCCGCTCCTGGAAGAGTTCCAGCCCAGCTTGGAGCTTAGTGGAAGTTATCCCTGCCTCTTGGATGGGATTTTAGTTCCCTCCCAACCAAACCATTCCATGTTTTGGAGCAGTGTGGAGCCGACCTTTGTCCCTGCCCCCAGCGCTCCTCCAGCAGCATCACCCAGGACAAAACCCTGGTCAGGAAACGGGGCTGGAAACCCAAATCTCATCAGTACAGCACGTCCTGAAAGCCCCAAAATCTTTGAGAAGAGCCTCGAACTGGAGTGAGGAGCCCCAGGGTGGGGTTAGTGGGGGCTGCACATCTGGGGGGCTGCCCTGGGGACCCCCTGAGACCCCCCTGTGTCCCTGGCAGACTCAGCGGCTCCGGACCATCCTGGAGCAGCGGGACAGGATGATCAAGCAGGGGAAGTACACACCCCCCGAGCATCACATGGGCAAGGAGGAGCCCAGGCCCTGATTGCCTCTGGAATCCCTCTTGGAAGAAAAAAGAAAAATTCCTCTTGGAAGAAAACCCCCAGAGCAGGGGGCAGGGCCCTGCTGTGGCTGGAGGGGAGCAGCCTCAGGCTGGGCATTGCTGGGGCAGTAAATATCCCTTTGGAATGTCTCCTTGCCTCTGTCTCCTCTTTTTTTGGGGGTAAAACACCTCGTTTCCACACGGATTCAGAGTGGAAGTGGATGGATTCAGGATCTCTCTGCGGTTTTCAGTGTGTGGGAGGCAGATTTCCTCACTGGGGGCTTTGAAATCCCACATTCCAGCAGGATCCATGGAGGCCCTGGCACAGCCCAGGGGGTTCATCCCTCCCAAGGAGATTTTTTCCTTCCATTCCCTCAGTTTTGGAGCAGCACTGAAGCAGGAGAGTCCCTGGAAGTGGAGAGTGGCCAGCTCTGTGCTTTAATCCACGTTCTTAATACTGCTGGATCTTTGCTGGGAGATTCCTGATCCCAAATCCCCCTGCTGGGATGGCATAGGCTGAGCCCAGGGTGACCTCTGAGGGCAGGGATGTGACACAAGGGACACTCCAGGAGGCAGGGACATTCCAGACCCCCTGCTTCATGTTGGGCACAAGAGGAGTTCCCATGGATCCCTGACTCCTGGGATTGCTGAGCCCTTGGATCACAGCTGGGTGCTGGTTTTGTGGGGGGCTCTGAGCCACCCCAGAGTGTCCAGGGCAGGGATCTGAGCCAGGAGAGAGCTCTGTTATTTCCTCCTGGAACAAAGTGCACTGCAAAAAGCCCTTTCCTGGATTTCACAGGAGCCATCCAGCAGGGTTTGAGCTTTCCCTGGCATTTCTGCTGCTCCTGCCCCTCAGCCCCCCCCTACAGCAGCCCTGCCCGAGGTTTGTCCCTTCCCCCAGGCCCAGATGGATCCTTTGCTCCAGCCCAGATGGATTCCCTGTGCTCTGCCTGAGTCACAGCCACCATTCTCCCTGCACTGGGGGATGGTGGCTCTGGAGAGCTCCAAATTCCCACTCTGGGCTCAAATCCTCTCAGCCAGGGGCACATCCCTGTCCCAGGACTGGCTCTTCTTGGTTTGGCACTGCTGATCACACTCTGCCATTTGTCATCCCTCTAATTTACATAACTCTGGAAATAATGTCCTTTTAAATTTTTTTTTCATCAATTTTTATATTTTTCTCCTGCTTCCTGCCCAAAGCAGGAATAAATGACCCAAGACCCCATCCTGGCTGGATCGTGGCTAATTCCTGGCTGTCCTTGCAGTAACTGATGGAGAATGATAATCCTCAGGGATTCTGATTGCTGCTTTAAATATGAAAACTCTGCTGGTGATGAGTTTGAGCAGAAAACCAACATCAGAATATCAGTGCTCCATGGATCTCAGTATTCCAGCTGTAAAAATGGGCAAGGAGGAGGAAAACCAGGGAAAATATGGGAAAGGGAATGGCTTCAGGTGGAAATATGGAAAAAATATGGGAACCATGTGAGGAAAAGGGAATGGCTTCAGGTGGAAAAGGACTGGGGAGGCTCCAGAGCTGCCAGAACAAATAAGGGATGGATAAAGAGGGAAAATGGTGCTGGGGATGGAAATTGAGCAGTGCCATGGAGCTGTTGGAGTTATTTATCCTCATGAATTGTCCATTGGAGTTATTTATCCTCAGTGAACTGTCCCAGGGGGATCTGGGGAGAAGGAATGAGGGAGGGGATGGGACTGTGGCTGGGGGATTTGGGGACCCACATGGAACACCCAGAAGGTCTGAGCAGGGCTCAGCTATTCCAGGAGCTGATTTCCCTCCAAGCCACCCTGCAACTGCCCAGGGCAATCCCTGGGTTTCAGCCATGGATGGAAATTTGGGAAGCAGAGGCAGCCAGGAGGTCAAACCCTCATGAGCTTCCACACTTGCAATCGCTCATTAAGGATGATGATTAATTATTATCAATTATCTTTCCCAAAGAGATGTTCACTGGTGGAGGAGTGCAGAGAAGACTTTGGGGGTGACTTTTCTGGTGGAGAATTTGCCAGTGGCATCACAACTTCCTCCCAAGCTGGATGTGAGGGCTGGTGGCACCCAGAGCCGTGCAGCAGCACGGGGCAACGCTCCCAGGAATTTTGGGGAAAAAAACCCTGTTTTGATTAGAAATGTTGCTTTTCCAGGGAGAGGAAGGGGAAAAAACCAGGCTCAGCAAAAAGCCTGGCAGTGTGGAGAGTGACTCATCCCATGCAGATGTCAGAGGAAATATTGGGATGGATCTGAACACTCCTGGCTCCCCAGGGGCTCTTTAGATCCCTTCAAAATCAAATTGCTCCGGCGATCGCAGCCACAGCCAGGAGGATCCATCTGCCTGAGTTAAAAGCTCTGTCAGGAATTTCACCCATAAAGGGGATAATCAAAGACCTGATGAAAACAATCAAATTTATGGAGAGATTAAAATAAAAACACCTCCCTGCTCTGCTGGGAGGAGACTGAGGCCGAGGCTCTGGCTGAGCAGCAGGGATCGAAAATGGATCCGATGCTCCTGACCGAGTTCCCCTGGGCAAAGGGATTTATTTGGAGCATCCTCAGCTCCACAGTGTGGTTCACCACCAAGCCTGAACAGGATCCATATCCAGCCTGTAGTAGTTCCAAATTTATATTTTGCTCTTTGCCTTTTTTGTCGCTTTTTTGGCAGGGGGTGATGCCACGTCCCAGCTGGGTGGGAGGCACCGGGGTTGGGATGGGGTGGGAGATCCCCATGGGGAGCTGCTTCTGCCTTGGCTGGGCAGGAACTGGTGAGGCCAGAGCACCATCCGTCCCCCCAGCCCCTCATTCCCATTTTCCTACAACCCTTAGCCCCCAGGATTGGGAATTGGGGATGAGCCCCCACCTCCTGCAGCTCCCACAGCCCTGGATGTGCTGTGCATCATCTGCAGCTCCTCTCTGCCTCAGAGAGGGGGAACAAACAACTCTCAGGAGATGAATAATTTATCAAAAGTCAAGGGAAAAGGCAGATTTCAGCCCTGGGCTTGGGCAGAAGGTTTTAATGAGGGAGAGGGGACCATTCTTGGGGCAGAGCTGGGTTCTGGCTGATTTGCACCAGGAGACATCTCCCTGCATCCCTGTGGATGTCCAAGGTCTCGGCACTCGGGGTCCCAGGGGTGCCCTCAATCCTGCTGAGCTGCACAGGAGCAGGGAAATGCAATGATTTAGGGAGGACCCGCCTCCCCCTTCCTCCCGAAATAACGATTCCCTGTCTCCACGTCGGCAAAACAAGGCACGATCCTAACCCAGATTTCGCAGCAGCACAAATAATCCAGCAGCTCCCGGCGCTGCGAGGGATTTCGGGAAGCGCGTTCCGGGTGCGAGATCCACACGGGCTGGAACAGGCGCCGCCGTCTCCCAGCCACCCGCGCTCCCCCGGGATT
Organism: Molothrus ater; assembly: GCF_012460135.2. Taxonomy (NCBI): domain Eukaryota; kingdom Metazoa; phylum Chordata; class Aves; order Passeriformes; family Icteridae; genus Molothrus; species Molothrus ater. Next base: position 5,670,938 of record NC_050501.2, read on the forward strand.
CAGCGCGGCTGGAATTGGCTGCGTTCGCTCCCGGAGCACCGTGAGGGAGGAGGCTGGTGACACACGGGGTGACACACGGGGTGACAAAGGCAGGCGGCATCCCACAGCCAGCCCCGGCCCTCCGCAGCCGGCCGGCTTGGGAACCCTGCGTGCTGTGCCCGGGGCGAGCGGTGCCCGGTCACCAAGGCGGGCACCAGAGGTGACCGAGGGTGTCACAGCATCCCCCCAGCGGGTGCCCGGGGCCGGGCCCGGCCGTGGCCGCGCTCTCGGGGCCGGCAGCGCTGCAGACACGCGGCAGAGCCGCCCAACCCGTCCGGGAGCTTTGGGAACGGCGCTGCGGCAGCGTCTGCATCTCCAGGCACTTCCCTCCTCCCAGCGCCTCTGGGGCCGCCGGCTCTGCCGGGCTGAGCCTCCCCTGCTCCTCTCTCACGGGATTTGGGGTCCCCCATAGTGATGGGAACCACAGCCCCTCTTTGAGTGTGTTTATCCATCAATGTCCAGAACGAACCTGACCACACTGCAGAGAAAGCAGGGTCTGGGTGGCGCCAGGGTGATGGCCCTGTCACTGTCACCATCATTGGGGTGGTGGGACTGGTGCCAGCCCACAAGCACACCCTTTTCCTGTACACCCTTTACTCTGCCCCAAGTTCCCCAGCACCAGTCTGGCCTGGCTGCATCCCATGAGGGTTTCCAGATCCCAGAACTCATTCCCAGATCCCAGAACTCATTCCCAGCTGGAGTTCAGCTCTTCGAGGCCTTGCCCTTGCATCTGTGGGGTCACCCCGCTGGTGTATCCACACCCGGGCGGGTTTTGGCCAAGCATTTCCTCCCCATCGCTGCATCCGAGCGGGCAGGGCCGCAGGGCAACACGTGCTCCTCTCCAGCCACGTCCCAAGCTGCGTCCAGGTGTCACCACACCCCACAGCCGAGTGTCCTGCACCTCGTCCCACCCCCGTCGCTGGAAGCACTCAGCAAAACACACACCGGGGAAGCAGAAGTGTTGGGATGAGATCTGAAAACCGGCGGGGGAGAGATGCCCACGGGGCGCTCGGGTGCGCCGAGACCCCGGGGGGACTGGGGCGCCGAGCTTGGCCGGGTCGGGTGCGGCGCCGCGGGAGCGCCCGCGCTGGCCCGGGGCCGTGGCACGGAGCCTCTGCCGCCGCCGCTGCTGCTCGTTGGATGCCGTCGTCGGTGCGGGGCGGCTGGATCTGCCGTCAGCCGGAGCGGTTTAGCCTGCTTCACTCCTGCCAGGCTGCTGGGGCTGTCCTGCAGCTCCGCCACCCCTTCGGGCTGCTCCTGGTGTCCCTGCCCGCGCCGCGCCTGGCGCTGGGACACGTTCGGCTGCACCTGGGATGCCCGGCTGCCCCGCAGGTGAGGCCCTGGGCAGCTCACGGCTCTCCCAGCGCGGCCCTCCGGACCTTCCCGAGCCTGTCCCCGCACCCTGCTCGTGTCCCCGCACCCTGCTGGTGTCCCCGCACCCCTTCTGGTGTCCCCCGCACCCTGCTGGTGTCCCCCTCACCCTGCTCATGTCCCCCTCACCCTGCTGGTGTCCCCGCACCCTGCTGGTGTCCCTGCACCCTGCTCATGTCCCCCTCACCCTGCTGGTGTCCCCGCACCCTGCTCATGTCCCCACACCCTGCTGTTGTCCCCCGCACCCTGCTCGTGTCCCCACACCCTGCTGTTGTCCCCCCCACCCTGCTGTTGTCCCCCCCACCCTGCTGTTGTCCCTGCACCCTGCTCGTGTCCCCCTCACCCTGCTGGTGTCCCCCGCACCCTGCTGTTGTCCCTGCACCCTGCTCGTGTCCCCGCACCCTGCTCGTGTCCCCCTCACCCTGCTCGTGTCCCCCTCACCCTGCTGTTGTCCCCCCCACCCTGCTGTTGTCCCTGCACCCTGCTCGTGTCCCCCTCACCCTGCTGGTGTCCCCCGCACCCTGCTGTTGTCCCCGCACCCTGCTCGTGTCCCCGCACCCTGCTCGTGTCCCCCGCGATGCGCTGCGCCTGCTGGCCCCGATCCCCGATCGATGGCTGCTCTAATTACCCTGGGCCTGGGGGGATCCGGAGGATGAGGATGGGTCGGGGATGCTGACAGGATGCCGGGGGGCTCTGCGGGGTGCAGGGAGCTGCTGGGTGGTTTGGGGGGACCCCCTGTGCAATGGGGGCTCAGGGTGGGGAGGCAGCAGGCGCTGGGGGGCCCCGAGGAGCACGGGCAGGTTGGAGGGCGCAGCCTGGGAGCCCCGAGGGGGTTGCCCGGGGGTGCCCGGGGTGGAGGTGCCGGTTGTGCCGGCGCAGGGGCGGGCGGCGGGGCCGGTCCCGGGGCTGCGCGGGGCGGGAGGCGGCCGGGACCCCCCCGCCGCTCCCCGCCGCCCGGTGGGCAGGGCCGGGCCGGGCCGGGGGAGGCGCCGCGGCGGCGGGAGCGCACGGCGGGGCCGGGAGCGGCCGGACCGGGAGCGCACGGCGGGGCCGGGCCGGCACCGAAGCGCCGTGTCCTGCCCGCGCCGAGTCGGTACCGGAGCGCCGGCGGGGGGTGAGCGGGGCCTGGGGGGCTGCGCACCGGGGAGGGACCGGGGAAGGGCGGCGGATGGAGCGGGGATGGGCCGGGGATGGAGCGGGGAAGCGCAGGGTCAGAGCGGGAGATGAGCGGGGGATGAAGCGGGAAGGGCAGGACACGGAGATGCAGCGGGGATGGAGCGCGGAAGGGCGGCGGGCGGGGATGGGGAAGGACCGGGAAAACGGGGCAGCACCGCCGGGGCTGGGCTGGAGCTGCGGGCACCGGAGGGTGCCGGGGAGGGGGGGTAGGACCAGGTGGGAGCAGGAGCCGGGGGGGCCACACCGGCCCCGTGTGCCCCCGCAGAGCCGTGCCCGCACCCCGCTGCCTCCTGCACCTGCTGCCCCCCCGCCCGTGCCGCAAACCCGGCTCCAACCCCCGCAGCCCCCGGCCCTGCCGCTCCCTGGGCACCGAACCCCGCCCGGCCCCCCCAGCCCCACACCCGCGGGTCCCCCAAAAACGGGGCGCGGGCTGAGCCCCTCGGGGCTACCGGGGGAGCCGCGGTTTTGGGCCGCGATTCATTTTTTCGCAGCTTTTCAATGGGGGGTGAATGACTCATGGAATCCTTTCTCCGTTCCTTTCAATGTTTTTTTGGGTCTCTTTGTTCCTGTTTTGCTGATTAAATGATGGGAATAAGGAAAGGCTCGGCGTGATGGAGGCGGCTCCTGCGCCGCGGCACATCGGTTGTAGGAGTCTCAGGCATTTTTCCTGGCCGTGCTAGAGGACACAATGAGATTTATTTTAAATATGTCTCATGCAAGGTGCTTATTTGCCCAGCGTGTGTACGCGGCACAGCTCACTCCCGGCGTGCTCCAGAAAGCCCTACCATCTTCCTCTGCCATGATTAATAAGATTTTTAAATCCATCCCCGTTCTCAGAGGGGAAAAACCTGCAGGTACAAAGGGCAGAGCCGAGCCGATGCTCCTTCCTGCACCGAGCACAAAGAAATCGAGCCCAAAAGGTTGGACTTGGCTTTGTGGGAGTGAGCTCAGGGATGCCAGTGTGAGCTTTGCTGGTAGAGGGGCAGCCGTGCCAGCATCCCCATCCCTGGGAACCCCAGCAAGGGGGAAACTGAGGCAGCATCAGCAACCTCCAGGAGGGCTGAGACACCCATGGTGGACGATCCCTCCTCCATCACCCCCAGCACCGGTGGCCCGGTGTCACACGCTGTTTGCTCCTTCTCCAGGGTGCTGCTGCCCGCGGGGACGTCCTGCCCGCCCTCCTGGCCGTGCCCTGGGCCATGTCGTCCTCCGACGAGGAGACCCTCAGCGAGCGCTCCTGCCGGAGCGAGCGGTCGTGCCGGAGCGAGCGCTCCTACCGCAGCGAGCGCTCGGGCAGCCTCTCCCCCTGCCCCCCCGGGGACACCTTGCCCTGGAATTTACCCCTCCATGAGCAGAGGAAGAGGAAGAGTCAGGATTCGGTGCTGGACCCGGCCGAGAGGGCTGTCGTCAGGGTCGCAGGTAAGGCAGCGCCTTGTTGGTTCCCCCCGGGGGTTCCCGGGGCTCCCCACGCCGTGACTGAGATGATCTTGGGGTCACCTCTGTGCCCCGCTGCTCCTCAGGGAGCCTGGGGGTGGATGGGGAGAGGAGGGGAGGGATGGAGGTGGCTCTGGTGGCCGAGGAGCAGGGTGGTGGTTTGTCTCTGCCATGGCTTTGTCCTCTCCAGGCGGGCCCCGGGTGGTTCATCCCCTCGGCACTGGGGTTAAGGGATGACTGGGCACCTCCAACTGCGGCTTGGGTGACATTAAAATGCTTAATTAAGGACTGAATGGCTCCTTGGTGGAACAATGCCCTCGGCTGAACTCCGGGGAGGAATTTGCCCGGGGAGGTTTGGGATTCCCGCCCGGCTGATGGAGCCGGGGCTGCTCCTTTGTGGTGCCCATCAGCAGCTCCACCGCGGTGGTCACTGGGACACGCTGGTGTCCCCGTGTGGAGGGGACAGTGCCCCGTGTGTCCCTTTGCCGGCTGTGCTGCTGACCCGGTCGCAGCTCCGGGGAAGGAGCGGGGCTGGGAGGCAGAAACAAAGGCAGGGCTGGACCCACCTTGGCCGAGGGCTCCTGGGGGCGGTGGGGACCCTGCTCCACGGGGGAATCTGCTCGGGGTGGTGGCTCCAGGCACCAGAGCTGGGGTCTCATTCTTCACTGGGGCCAAACGGCCATCAAGGGCTTTGATCTCTGTCTGCCGGGCTCTGTCCACATCTCCCGGCGCTCCGGGCGCCTTTGATCTGCCCCTGCTGGAGCAAACGGGGATTTGGGAATCAGGGCCGTGCTGAGGGACCCCTGCTGAGCCCTGGCCAGGCTGTTCCTGGCTGTTGCTCCAGGAGAAACCCGGGTTTGGGTTTTAATCTCTCTGCTGGGAGTGGGCACAAGGGTGACAAAGCCCTGAGGTGCCCGCTCTGCCCTGCCAGCCCCCAATTGGTGACCAAACCAGCCCCATCCTGTGGGGACACAGACTGGGAGCACTGGGGAGGAGGGACACACCTGGCACAGGGGCAGGTGCCAGCAGCTCAGGGGTGGTTGTGGGGTGCTGCTCCCTGTCTCTCTCCCTGCCTGCCCCATGGCATGGGGTGCGTGGGGATCCGGCAGTGCCGCCGTGCCAGCCTGGGAATGCTGGGGCTGGAAGAACCAGTTGATTCAAATGATGGCTCTTGAGAATGCACTGTCTGGGGCTGGGACAGGCAAATGTGCAGGGTGTGGCTGGGCCTGCCCCAAATCCCAAATCCCAAATCCCTGGGGCTGGGAGATGGAGGGGTACCAGGATCCTGCCGTGTTCACTGCTTCTCATGGACCTGCTCTGCCCCAAAATCTCCATCCTCTCACACCCCAGGGATGGATTCTGCCCAGGCCCAGCCATTCCCCAGCTCCATTTCTGCCCGGGATGCTGAGTGTTTGTCATCACCCAGCTGGATCCAGCCCATGATGAAAGGCAGGGGGATGTCACAAAATTCGGTCTCATGCAGATTGCCCATTAAAAATAACTCGGGAGGTGCAGCGAGACAGTGCTGAGCTGGGGAAAAAAAAGAAGAGTTCGGAGACAGTTTTGTGTCACCAAGTTTGAAAATGAGCTGAAATATTGATTCAGATCCTTGCATTATTCAGTGGGAATGTCTGCGGGGCGCTGGCTGCCCCAGTGCCTCTTCTGATCCCACTGGGATCAGGCTTGGGACCAGGGATGGTGGCCTGAGGAATGTGCCCTGGGGGACCTGGCACATTCAGGGCAGGGTGATGGGGGCCTGGCTTTTTGGGATCCCCAGGAAGGGGCACCAGGGCCTGGGGGTGGAGCCTGGGCATCATCTGGGCCCATCCTTGTGCCACCATGGACCTTGCAGAGATGACACAAGGAGTGGCACCTTTGTGGGTTTGAGGGACACAGGGATCTTGGTTTTGGGGGGGACACACAGATCTTGGGGGCTCTTCCTCCTTTCTATCTGTGGGGTCCAGCAGTCTCTGCATCCCTTCTGGCCCTCAAAGCCAAGGAAAGGAGGACACAGCCCAGGGAGGGCTGGCCCAGGTCTCCAGGCAGCTCTGGAGCTTTTCTGGCATCTCCTGGGAAGGCAGCGGTGGGAGGGGAGGGGGGAGCAGGACGTGGAGGGTCAGAGTGTGACCCTTGGCCCTGCCTTGCTCTGTCTCCCTCCAGGCACTTGGCAGAGGGTGAGGGAGGGCGGGGGTGGCTGCTTTTGGGGGAAAAAAGGGCTCTTTTATCCGAAATCTGGTGCTGCCAGGGCCGTGCTGGGGCGCTGCCGGGCCAGGAGGGGCCGGGGCACTCCGGGATGCCAGGGGTGAGCGGGCAGGGGTGATGGACGAGGCGTCGCTGGGGCTTTCCAAGGGCTCTTTGAAAAGGTTCCTGGGAGTCCTTTGTCACCCGGGCGCGTCACCCGCGCCGCTGGCAGAGCCGGCGCTGGCTGAGGGAGGGAGCTGAGCTTCATCCCCGGGGACACGGGAACAAACCCCCTTGTTCTCGCTGCCTTGGGAGCTCGGGGCCGGTTCCGAGCAGCGCTCCCGCTGCCCGAGGAGGAATCGCTGAGTGCCAGCTGGCCCGCACAGCTTTCCCTTTCCCTGGGAACGCGTTTTTGGGTCAGAGGGATGTGGCACCTCTGCAGGGCTCCGCGCCGGGGGCGGCTCCGCGGGCAGAGCTGCGGCCCTGGGGCCGTTCCCAGGGGATTCTCCGGCCGTTCCCGGGGGATTCTCGGGCCGTTCCCGGGGGGATGCTCCGCTGAGGATGCGTGCCTGGCACCGCCGGGCACAAAGGCCCTGCCACGAGGTCGCGGCGATCGAAACCTTCCGTCCTCCCCATCCATGGAGGCTCTGCCGGGGATGCAGCCGGGCACCACGTTAATTACTTTTCCTAATTAAGGCGCCAAGCTGAAAGGGAGGTGCCTCCAAAATCAGGATAAGGGGGGTGATTTGTGTAACCCCACCCCAGGCCGGGAGCTGCGGGAAGAGGAGGAGGAGGAGGAGGAGGAGGAGGAAGATGGATGTGCTGCCCCTGGTCCTTCTTCATTCCCTGGAGGGATGAGGGGCGCAGCCCCCCCACCCTGAGAGGGCTCGGGGGTCCCTGGGTGACGGTGGGGGACACACAGGGTGTCTGTCTGAGCAGGATGGGGCTTTTCTCGTTGCCATGGTTACCCAGCCAGGCCCTCCAGTTGCCATGGGAACGGCGCATCGGGGTGAAAAAGCAACATCTTGAGATGGCCAAAAAAGGGCCGGGATTTGCCCCACTGGGGGGGGCTGGGTCTGGCAGGGTCATGGCGAGGAGATGTCCTGTGGGCTCAGCGGGGCTGGGGGGACTGGGGTGTCCCCTGGCCTGGGGACAGCCACCCTCGTGCCCTCCTGTTTCCACGGGAGGTTTTGCTCCATCAGCTTGGCTGGGATTTGGGGGCCTGAGTGGGGTTTCTGTGGGTATGGGAGTGCCAGGCAGGTTTAGCCCTGAACCCCCATTTCCCAAACCCGGTGGGGTTTGGCTCTGCCCCACTGCTCCCCTTGGTGGGGCCTTTCCATCCCCTCCAAAGTCCTCCAGCTGATTCTCAGGGCCCCCTTTTCCCTGCCCATCCCTCGACAGGTGATGTTGAGGGGTCCCCACTCCCCCCCGGCCCCTCCAGGCAGTGCAAGGTGTCACCTCTGGTGTCAGCCCCGCTGCCACCCTTCTGTGTCACCCTCCGGTGCCACTGTCTGTGCCAGCCACCCTCCTGTGTTGTCCCCAATGTCACTCCCAGTGTCACTCCCTGGTGTCGTTCTCGGTATCACCTCCAGTATCGCTCCCAGTGTCACCCCCTGATGTCACACACAGTGTCATCATGCCCCTGGTGTCGTTCCTGGTATCACAGCCGCTGTCATCCCCGGTGTCACCCCCAGTGTAATCCCCGGTTTCACCCTGATGTCACCTTGATATCACCCCCAGTACAATCCCCAGTGTCACCCCTGTGTCACCCCGATGTCACCCCTGTATCACCCCCATTATAATCCCTGGTGTCACCCCTGTGTCACCCTGATGTCACCCCCAGTACAATCCCCAGTGTCATGCCGATGTCACCCCCGGTGTCACCCCTGTGTCACCCCCAGTATAATCCCCGGTGTCACCCCGATGTCACCCCTGTGTCACCCCCAGTATAATCCCTGGTGTCACCCCTGTGTCACCCTGATGTCACCCCCAGTATAATCCCCGATGTCACCCCCGTTGTCCCCTCCCGGTGCTGGCCCGAGCGGTCGCCAGGGGTCAGGACGGGCCCGGGGGCGGGCACGAGGGGGCGGGGCCTGTTCAGGGGCGGAGCAAACACGGCCAGGTGGGCGGAGACTTTAGACGGGCGTGGCCCTGGGCGCGGTTATGATAATTCCGGACTCTGGGGCGCGTCCAGGGGCGTGTCCCCACCCTTGGCAGTGTCACCATCCACGCATCCCGGTTACCGGGCCGGTGTGGGGGGGGTCCCGGGAGACACGAGCGCGTCTGGGGGCGTGTCCCTGTCGGTGGGCACGACCCAAGGGCGTGTCCCCCTGTTGGGCGAGTCACGGAGCGTGTTCCGGAGCATGTCCCGTGCCAGCGGGGGGGTCCCGGTGGTGAGGGGCGTGTCCTGGGGCGTGTCCTGGGGCGTGTCCCGGTGGCGAGGGGCGGGTCCCGGCGCCGATGGGCGGGTCCCGGTGGCGATGGGCGGGTCCCGGGGCGGGTCCCGGTGCCGATGGGCGGGTCCTGGGGCGGGTCCCGGTGCCGATGGGCGGGTCCCGGGGCGGGTCCCGGTGCCGATGGGCGGGTCCTGGGGCGGGTCCCGGTGCCGGTGGGCGGGTCCTGGGGCGGGTCCCGGTGCCGATGGGCGGGTCCCGGTGCCGATGGGCGGGTCCTGGGGCGGGTCCCGGTGCCGATGGGCGGGTCCCGGTGCCGATGGGCGGGTCCCGGTGCCGATGGGCGGGTCCCGGGGCGGGTCCCGGTGCCGATGGGCGGGTCCCGGTGCCGGGCCGGGCGCGGCGGAAGCGGCCCCGGCACAGACGGGCCCTGGCCGCGCCGCCGGCAGCTGCGCCCAGCGCGGGCACAAAGGCCGCCATGGCCGGCTACGTGCCGGGGCTGGTCCCGGCCAACCGCAGCCAGGAGAAGGAGTTCGTGCAGGCCTACGAGGACGTGCTGGAGCGATACAAAGGTACCGAGCCCGCCGGGCCCCGCCGCCGGGCCTGGAGCGCGCCGGGGCCGCCCCGCGGGGCTCAACCGGCGCCGTCCCGGAGCCTTCCCGGTGTTTTCCCGGTGTTTTCTCGGTGTTTTCCCGGTGTTTTCTCGGTTTTCCGAGCTGGATGCTCAGGGGCAGCATCCTCGGGTTGCGCTTGGGGTGCCCCGCTCCGGGTGTCCCCAGCTTGGGGACAGCGTCTGAGCGCCCCAGGTGTCCCCAGCGTGGGCTGTTCCCGTGGGCTCCGTGCGGGAGCTCCATCCCTGCGTGAGGTGTCCCGCGTTCCCGTGGGCTCCGTGCGGGAGCTCCATCCCCGCGTGGGCTTCCTGGGTGCCGCCGCTCCTGCGTGGGCTGCCCGCGGGCTCAGCATCCCTGCGTGGGGTGCCCAAGGGATGAGCGACACTGCTGTCGCCAGCGTGGGGTGTCCGGGGGCGCTCCGAGTCCTCCGTGATCCCCACCACCTCCCCTCGGTGCCTTTCGCAGAGTTTTGGGGTCCCCGTGTCCCTTCCAGCATCCCAGCCGGGCGCCCCGAGCAGCACAGCATCCTTCATCCCCGCGCCCTCACCCACGGTGCCACCAGGGATGTGGGGACCCCTCGGTGTCCCCGCGGTCCCCTCCGCGGCCGGGGATGCGGGCCCCAGGTGCTGCCGGTGCCGGTACCGGCAGTGAGTGTGCAGTTTTGATGGCAGCGGCTCGTCCCCGGCAGCTGTGTGTGCGTTCCCATTCTTTTGCTTGTTATTATTATTTTTTTTTCCCCTCCTCCTCCTCCTCCTCCCCGCTGCAGCGCTCGGCTTGTCCTGGAGCCCAGATTCCAGCCCCACAGGGCTCCCAGTGCTCCGGTTTATGAGTTTAGCAGCCAAGTCTCTTTAAAATGCGGATGGCCGGGCTGAGAGGAGCCAGTGCCTGTTTCCTTTTCCTCTTTTTTTTCCTGCGGAAAAAGGGGAATAATGGATTCCCTGGCTCCCTGGTTCGGGGGGTGCCACTCAGACATGCCCGAGGTGGGAGAGACGCGCAGCCACTGCAGGGAGCAGGGAATGAAACCTCCTCGGGTGCCTTGGAAAAGGCACTGGAAACGTGACTTGGGCTTATCCAAGTACTTGACAAACTTTTTTATTAATCAAAAGATGCTTTGATGTAGTTGGGTTCAGCGTGGAGACGCTGGCGTGGAAGGAGCTGCTGTTTGCATCGGGTTTGCTTTGTTCCAGAAAAAAAAAATGGAAATTCCAGGGCCTGTAATGCACTTGGTCCAGCTGGAGCACCCCTGGCACCTGGGCTCCCCTTGCCCGCTCCCTGCTCTGGCTGTTGGTGCCTTCCATGAGCGGTTGGGTTCTTTTGGGAAGGAGTTTTTCTAGGGAATTCCTGATTTTTGCACTGGGATATGGTAGAAAGCTGGATAACTTGGAAATACCCTGCTGGGTGTTGTCAGAGCTTGTTTGTGGTGTAGGAGAAATGAGTGTTTATACTCCACAAAAGCTTTTCTTTGCTTTTGACCCTTTCCCAGCTCCCCACCCCTCCTGGGGCATCCCACCAGCGCTGCAAGGGCTGAGTGGGAGCCCCAGTTTGGGTTGTTTGGGTTTGAGTTGGTGGATATGTTGTCTCTTCCCTGTTATTCCCCACTGCAGCTCCTGCAAACCGTTTGGTTTTTCCTGTCCAGAACAAGTTTTCCACTGGCTCATCCCCTCCCCCCTCTTAATCCTGCAAAAAAGGAGTTTTCACTGAAATGCGGCTGCTGAGCGGGGAGACCTGTGGTGCTCTTGTGGCGGCCACCCCGGACCTGCCACATCCAGGACCTGGCACCGGCGGCAAGAAGGGCAAGGAGGACACTTGGCACTGCCAGGGCCAGGATTGCAAATGCATTTCTCTTAGCCAGCACCAGTAAATACCCTAAAACACCCCAATTTGAGCAGCGAGGCCTCTGCTGTCGAGCGAGCTGGGACAGGTTCGGAGAGAAGCAGAGCAGCAGCACGGGGAGGATCCCAGAGCGGGCTGTGAGTCCTGAATTTCCCTGGTGAGCAGGAGTGAAGCAGCTGGCAGATCCCCGTGATTCCTTTCTTTCTAAGAACACCCACCCTCGGCAGTGGGGTGCGGGAGCTGCCGCAGCGCTGCGGCGCCGGGGCTCGGGGATGCTCCCGATCCCCTGGGGGAGGACATTGCCATCAGCGCTGCAGGGACACCCACCTGCTCTGCCCTGCTTCCGAGGGGGTGGCTGCAACCAGAGGATGGGGCTAAAAGTGGCCGTTTTGGGGGTGGTGACTCTGGGGATGTCTCAGCGTTTCGTTGCTGTCACTTCCTTCAGCCGCGCCATCCTTGGGGTTGTCCCGTCTGGAGAAAACCCCACACCTGCAGCTGGGAGGTCCCCAGTGCCACCGCCTTCACCTGTGTGGCACCGCTGGAAGCCAGCAGGCCAGCTCTCTGTGGGGATCCAGCCCCTCTTGCCTCATCCCTGGCACGTGCCAGGATCTGCTGCGGATCCCGGTGGGAATGATGGAATCGGCGCGGGGGGTGACGCTGGTGGTGGAGCTTTTTGGACACCTCTCTGTTGTGGCTCTGTCACCCTGAGCAAGCCCCAGCAGCTGAGGCCCCTCTCCATTCCCCATGGCAGCCTCCTGTTGTGTTTTGGGAGTGCTGACCCACACCTGGAAAATCAGGAGCCAGATGTGGAAATCACTGCTGAGCAGCCCCTGGCAGCTCAAGGGTGCCGACATCTCTGCCAAGCTCAGAACACAGGTCATGCTTCCCCTGCTGTAAACATTAACTAATCAATCCTGCTGAAATCCTTTCTTTCTCGTAATTAGCTGGATTTTTTTTGGGATTGGGGGTAGAAAACCTGGGGTTGTGGCACCTCAAAAGCTTTTCCCCGCTCCCGGTGCTGTCTCTGGCTGCTCTGTGGTGCCCAGCACGTGGCCTGGCTGGTTTGGACTGGGACAGTACAGGGTGGTTTGTCACCTTGATTGAGTACACGGCCTTCAGTTAGGGAGGGGACAACCTCCCAAGGACTGGAGGAGACCCTGGGGTGGTGGGAGAGCTGTGGGACCCTTGTATAAATCAACCAGGATTGATTCCAGTTGGGACTGGAGATTGCTGGTGGTGGGTGGCATTCCTGGCCATGCCCATCTCTGAAGAACCTCGTTTTTTTCCCACTTGTGGCTGGTGTTGTGCCACAACAAATGCGCCTGGAGGTGTCTGAGGACTCAGAGGTGCCTTGTTCCTTGAGCCAAGCAGCTCTCCCAGCGTGCAGCCACCTCCTGATGCAAGAGATTGCCGGGAGATCCATCCCACGAGGACAAACATCACTCCTGAGTGGGCTGCACGAGGCCTCTGTGGCCTCTGAGATCACTGCTGGGGCTGGTGGTGTGGTGGTGACTCCTCACTGGGCGAGAGGAAGCCCTTCTTCCTCTTCATCCCTCGGGAGCAGGGCTGGCCAAGTTCCACTTTTGGAGTGGAGAGTCCCTGGCTGGAGAAATGTGGGGGGGAAGCTGGGCTGGAAGCCAAGGGATTTTCCATCATTGGGTGAATAACCCTGATTTTGGGGAGGTTTGTAGGGGAGTCAGTGGCTTCTCTGGCATGGGGGGAGGGAACCAGAGGCAAAAGGGGGGGTCAGGAAGGTGGGGCAGCCCTGGGTGTGTGAGGTGGAGCCCCAGCACTGGGTGCAGGAGCTGTTTTGTTTTGGCCAGCGGGGAAACGGGGCTGGTGGTGTTGCAGGTGACAGGATCCACCCCTGTTGCAGGTGACAGCATCCACCTGGCCTGGCTGGCTCTCTGTGTGGAGCCACCCCCATGCCAAGGCCCAGAGGTGCCCCCCAGGCTGGCATTGCCAGGCCGTGTGTGCCGCCCCCATCCCGCCAGCCTCCCTGGGATCAGTGGATCCACGGCTGGCATTGTCCTGGTGCCCTGCTGATGACCCAGAACCGTGGCTGAGCCCTGCTCTCGCAGCTCCTGCAGCTCTTGGCTGCTTCTCCTCCTTCCCACGTGTGTGAGAAGATCCCCTGGGAGGGCAGGGGGTGGCTGAGCCTCGCTGGCCTCACCCGGGATGGCACCGGGATGTGAGCGGGGCTGTGCCGGAAGGCTTTGATCTGCTCTCAGCAGCCTCTGGAAGGGGCTGGGGCTGTTCCCTGCCTGCTCTGCTCAGCTCTGCATTCCCGTGGAGCCTTTTCCTTCCCGGCTCATGCTCCGGGGCGAGACTGGAGTCTTTGACCTCCGTCTGCTGGGTCGGAGCCAACCTCCTTTCCAGGCTGGTCTCGCCTGTGTCAGCTAAGTTTAGACTGCTCTGGACATACCGTGGCTGATGCCAGTGGCAAGGAACCTCCCAGAGGGAAGTAAAACAAGAGGTTTTATTTAAATTTCAAGTGTCTTCACACCATTGTTTGAATACCCGGCTGATAAGTGCCTTTTTTATGGGTCTGAAATGGGTAAATCCAGGCTGTGGGAGCAGCAGGGTGCTGTAGGTTCCAGTTCCTCCTGTCTTCCTGCGGGGAGAGGCTGTGCTGGAGCTCAGGGTGGACAAAAAGGAGCTGGTCCGTGCTGGGATCTCTGGATCCAGCTCCATCCTCCTGCCCAGAGGGGCTGTGAGCCCTGCCTGGACCATGTGGCTGGTTCCTGCACGGGGCAGTGTTTCTCTGCCGGCTGCAGCAGGAGGATGCTCGGAGCAGCTGGGAAGCAGCACAGAGAAGCCCTGGGAGGGCCCCCACTCCCTGAGCTCCAACAATCCAGCCCTTCCCAATCCTCTCCGTGGCTCTGCAGTGCTGTGGCCGGATCTTAGCAACGCCAGGTGAGGCAATCTCTGCCCTGGGGAGAGGCGGCACACCTGGGATGGGGCCGGCAGCGGGGACACAGCAGGAACCCCGACTGCTGGGGCTGGTCAGCCCTGCCGTGCCCCCCGGCAGTGGGTGAGCCCTCGCAGGGCCATGGGCAGGAGCAGCAAACCGTGATTGCTCACACCTTTCCCATCCCATCCCATCCCGTGGGGTGGGAACCAGCAGAGCCGGTGCTGGGAGGTGCAGGCAGGGAGCTGATCTGCCCAGCACACCCCTGATCCCTGCTGGATGCTGTCCTGGAGAGCTGCCTTTCCTTCCAGACGCTCTTTCTCCCAGGAAATTCCAGATTTAATCTCTCAGCACTGCCCTGGCTGCGGGGTCTGGGGGGGTTCAAACACCCTCCAGCTCGGAGAGGGGAACTGCCAAGGAAATTCCTTGCTGGTGTTAATGAGCTGGGAAGTTTCACTTCCAAGCTCTTGTCGTGGGGTTTTGTGTGTCTGGATGGATCTCACCCGGCGGGGAAGGGGATCCTCCAGCCTCAGCTTCCTCCCCCTGGGGATGTGTGGTGGGGCTGAGTGATCAGATTTGGTGTGTGTTTGGCCGTGGGCAGGGTGAAATGAGTGCTGGGATGTGATCTGTGTGTCCTGCTCCTGGGTCAGATAAGCCCAGGGATTCCTGGAAGAGGGGGGGAAGTGGGGGGGGGGGGGGGGGGCTCTTTTGGGAGAGATGGTTTGGGAGATTCGGGGTGAGAAGCAGGATGCTGATCCCAGCAGGACGGGGCTGCAGCTCCCCGTGGCTCTCAGAGCCCAGCCTGGCTCTGTGGCTGCCAGCAGAGGTGGGACAGCTCTGGCTGCAGGGCCTGTGCTGGTCCCTGGAGCGTCCCTTTGTCACCCACTGTTTATCAGTGCTCTGAGCCAGCGAGCTCCGGGCGCTGGGAGGCCACAATTGTGTTTATTTTGTTGTTTTCCTGTGCGTGACAAGGCTGCATTTCCATTTTTCATTTCCTGCCGAGCCCTGTTTCCCTCTGCTGAGTCCCAGCGTGCCCTGCCTGCCCTCCTCTGCTCAGATGAACATTTTTTTTTAATGATGCTGGAGAAGCTTTTCCAGCCTCCCACAGGTGATGAGTGCTGTGTTTTGCACATCTGCAGCACCTGCGTGGGCTGTGTTCTCTCCCAGCTTCTGTTTTGCCCACCTTGAGCTCTGCTGGGAGCCTTTTCCCCTTCCTCAGGCTCTGCTGGGACCCCTGCCCAGGTTGGGGGGCGTAATCCTGGCATGGCTGAGACTGAAAACAGCTCCTTGTCCAAATCTGTTGCTCTGCCCTTGCACCTCAATCCTGCACAGCCCTGAAGCTGTGCCTTGATCCCAGTGGGATTTTTGTGTCCTATCAGGCCACACCAAGCTCATCTTGCTTTTTATTAATCCTTATTCAGGTCCGTTGTGGCCCTACAGAAATGCTTTTGCCAGCACCTTATTTTTCCCTGCAGGAAACTGTACACAAGGGCTCCCTTGGCTGGCAGATTCCAGCTGACCTTGGGCAGTTTTGCTCCTGGTAAATCCCGTGGGAGCGACTCCTTTCCATGCGGGGTGGGGTCGGGAGGTCTTCCCAGCCTGGTGGTCCTCATTAACACACATTAACGACTGTTAATTAGTGCACCACCCCTGTGCTTCAGGCGTGCTCAGTGCCCACAGTGATGCTGGGGACAGCTGCTGTGGCCCTGTGACCTCACTGGGGGCTCGCCAGGGCAAGCCTTAAGGCTGCCCCTAAATAAATCCACCCCAGACGTGTCCAGGATCCATTCCCTGGCTCTGGCAACGCCCTTGGCATGGCTTGAACAGCCCCATCCCCTCTCCTGAGGCTGCTGGGGTGCCCCAGCATCCCCCCAGCTCCGGGTGACAGCGCTGGGGACATCCAGGGGTGGCACAGTGCAGGTTTCAGTGCAGGTTTCAGTGCAGGTTTCAGTGCAGGTTTCATGCAGGTTTCAGTGCAGGTTTCAGTGCAGGTTTCATGCAGGTTTCAGTGCAGGTTTCATGCAGGTTTCATGCAGGTTTCATGCAGGTTTCATGCAGGTTTCAGTGCAGGTTTCATGCAGGTTTCATGCAGGTTTCAGTGCAGATTTCAATGCAGGTTTCAGTGCAGGCCCCTCCAGATGCTGCTGCCTGGGGGTTATTTGGGATATTCCATCCTGGCCAGCTGTTTTTTGGGATGTCCCAGCATCCCCCCAGCTCCGGGGTGGCAGCTCTGGGGACATCCAGGGGTGGCCCAGTGCAGGTTTCATGCAGGTTTCAGTGCAGGTTTCAGTGCAGGTTTCAGTGCAGGTTTCAGTGCAGGTTTCAGTGCAGGTTTCATGCAGGTTTCATGCAGGTTTCAGTGCAGGTTTCAGTGCAGGTTTCAGTGCAGGTTTCAGTGCAGGTTTCAGTGCAGGTTTCAGTGCAGGTTTCAGTGCAGATTTCAATGCAGGTTTCAGTGCAGGCCCCTCCAGATGCTGCTGCCTGGGGGTTATTAGGGATATTCCATCCTGGCCAGCTGTTTTTTGGGATGTCCCAGCATCCCCCCAGCTCCGGGGTGGCAGCACTGGGGACATCCAGGGGTGGCCCAGTGCAGGTTTCAGTGCAGGTTTCAGTGCAGGTTTCAGTGCAGGTTTCAGTGCAGGTTTCATGCAGGTTTCATGCAGGTTTCAGTGCAGGTTTCAGTGCAGGTTTCAGTGCAGGTTTCAGTGCAGGTTTCATGCAGGTTTCATGCAGGTTTCAGTGCAGGTTTCGTGCAGGTTTCATGCAGGTTTCATGCAGGTTTCAGTGCAGGTTTCAGTGCAGGCCCCTCCAGATGCTGCTGCCTGGGGGTTATTTGGGATATTCCATCCTGGCCAGCTGTTTTTTGGGATGTCCCAGCATCCCCCCAGCTCCGGGGTGGCAGCACTGGGGACATCCAGGGGTGGCCCAGTGCAGGTTTCAGTGCAGGTTTCATGCAGGTTTCATGCAGGTTTCAGTGCAGGTTTCAGTGCAGGTTTCATGCAGGTTTCAGTGCAGGTTTCAGTGCAGGCCCCTCCAGACGCTGCTGCCCGGGGATATTTGGGATATTCCATCCTGGCCAGCTGTTTCTTGGGATGCCTCTCGTTCCTGCAGTTGCTGTGCTGGGAGATCTGGGATTCCTGGATGTTTCGGGAGCTGGGGGGGCTCCCCTGACTCCCCCCCTGGAGCCAGCTGGAGCGATCCTCCCTCCTGATCCTCCCTCCTGCAGGAATTCCTGGCGTTCTGGCAGAGGGGAGAGGAGCTGGGATGCCTGGGGATGGGATCTGGTGGCGTCAGAGCCGCTTCCCATTAACCCCCTCGGGGCTGGAGGAGGGAAGGGTCCTTCTCCCCCTCAGGGCAGGGTTTGGGGGAGCTCAGTGGGTTCTGGGGTGAGTTTCCCCCCATCTCCCTCCTGCTGCTGGCGTTTTGGAGCAGCTGCCTGCCATCCTGGAGGGGTTTGGTCTCTTCCCTTTGCCAGGAAGGAGACGATGGAGATAAATGAAGTGGGATCTCACTGTTCCCCCACGATGGGCTCAGCTCTCCGTGCCTGTTTGGGGCTGTTGGAGAGGAAGGACCTGGTGTCCCCTCATGTCCCCTCCATGGGGCTGTTCCCACCCTTCCTTCTCACAGCCCCTTTGTCAGCAAGGATCAGGATTTTTTTTTCCTTTTTTTTTTTTTTCTTCCTTTAGAGGAAAATTCCATTGTGCTATTTTTAGTGGTGACAACTTGGCTTCTCCCAACAACTTCTATTCTGCTGCTGACGGGCGCAGGGGGGGATGGCTGGGAATGGCCCTGAGGTGCCAGGGATGCAGAGGGCACCAGGAAGGCTGGGAATGGCCCTGAGGTACCAGGGATGCACCAGGAACCTTCAGCTCCTAAATCCAGGCTCTTCATGAGGGCTGGATGAGCTCCTGGATCAGCTCCTGGCTGGGAGCTGAGGATGTCACCTCCATCCCCAGGGGTGCCCAGGGTGCTGGGGTGCCCAGAGTGTGGAGGAGGCACCTCGCCAGTGCCCCCCTTTCCAGCTGGGAGCTCCCAGAGGGGTTTTTGGCTCCCTGGTTCCCACTGGCCTGCTGGGTTTGCTCTGCTCCCCATGCAAAGGGATACCCCCGGCGTGTGTCTGTCCCTGGAGAAGTGGCTGTCTGTCCTGGCGCTGTGGAGGAGGTGGATGCAGGGTTGCTTCCATTAGTTTTTTTTTTTTTTTTTAATTGATATTTTTATGGATAATTTACTGTGGGATGTGGGTTGCTCTGGGGATGCATCTCAACACAGTGAAAGAGCCAGGGATTCATGTGCCCGTGGACGAGGGGAATCTTCTCACTACCCTGAGTTTCAGGGAGCTTCCCCCCTGCTTTTTGGGGGGAGATTTGGCTCCTGCAGCACATCCTTGCTCTGTTTCTCTCCCTTCCTCTGGCAAAGCTGGAATGCTGTGTGGGAGCCCAGGCAGGATGATCCTGCACCGTGTGGTGGGTCTTGCTCAATCTGCTGGGATCTTTCCAGAGAGGGAATGGGGAGAGCAGGATCTACCTCCATGACAGCACGTTTCAACACTACTGATGATGATGATATTACTACAATTATCATTGTCATTATTGTCTCTATTATTTGATTTAACAGAAGTCCTGGTCCGTGCCTGGTGGACACCAGTCCTGCTGAAGGGCAGCAATGAGCAGGTCAGGCACTTGGATCCATCCCCCTTGGATCGCTCTGGGCTGGTTCCTGCTGCCAAAAATTCCTTTCAAACCAGTAAATCTCCTTTTCAGCTTTGTAAGCCCCTTGCAGCCAGGGCGAGGTGAACATGTGGCAGTGTCGGGGGGCAGAGACAGGAGGGATCTGCTCCCCATCTGCTCCTGCCTCTCACCTGGCCCATTTTTCCAACATTTTATGGCACTTTTCTGATGGCTGTCAGCCTGGTGTCAGTCACCAGGGTGGCTTTTCCCACAAGGATGGGAACCCATCTGCCCCTGCCTTAAATCCCATTGGTTTTTTTTTTTTTTTTTGTTTTTCCTTCCCCCTCCCAATTCCCTCGACCACTCTCCCTGCTGGAAATATCCCCAGGACACCCAATCTCTGCAAGCTCTGCTGTGGAGGGGTGGGAAGGGGATGCCGGGGGGCCCTGGTGGTGCAGGGCAGTTGCTGGGCTCATTTGCAAAAAGGGGGCTGGCCTCAGCCCTGGGAGGCTTTCAGCAAATAAGGAAACACTGCCAGTGGTCAAAGGGCGAGGGAGAGGAGTCCAGCAGGAATGCTGAGCTGGGGACAGTGCCTGGAGCTGCCGGGTGCCCCGATGCCACCCAGCTGAGCAGCGGGGTGCCTTGGGCTGCAAGATGAACTTGGAGAAGTACAAGAAGTTCCTGGATGGACTGGGCACCCTCAGAGGTATTTGTGACCCACGGCAGGGGGAGGCTGAGCAGATGGGTGCCACCATCTGCCATCGACCCCTGATCGAGGCAGGGCCAGGAGGAGCTGCTGGGGAGGGAGGGGAGCTGCTCCCAGGGCTCCTGCACTTCCCTCTTTTGTCTCCTTTGCCTTTGGAGCAGGGCACAAAGGAGCTCTGGGGCAGCTCAGGGAGCCTGGGCAAGCTGCTTGGCAAATCACTGGGAAATTCTGAGCTGAAATTTCTGCTCCAGGGGAGAGCAGGCTGCTGTTCCCATGGGCTGGGGGCTGATCCTGCTCTGCTGAGGGTGTTTTCACCGCGCGGCTGCAGGTAGACGGTGGCGCCCGGGTGCAGATTGCTGTTTTCCCACTTCAGTTCTTTCTAAAGCTCTTTCCCGGTGCTCTGCCCTCTCCTGCCTCTCAGGCTGTCCCTGGAGAGGCAGCTGGGACACCCGATCGTGCAGGGCTGGCCCCTGGCAGGTGGCTGGAGGCACGCAGCCCTTGTCCCACGGTCACAAGCAGTGAGCCCGGGCTGCGGGAGAGCAGCTCAGCTTACCTGGAGCTCTGACAATGCTTTTTCTCCCCTTTGTTTCTCTGGTTTTTTTTTATCCTCCCTGCTGTCAGAGGAGCTTTTTTCCTCTGGAATTCCCAGCCAGCCTCATCCTGCTGCAGGAGTTCTGCTAGAGGGATAGGAGAGGAGAGCAGAAGGCACCTGGAATGCCATCGCCTGTCACCCAACAATGCTGTCATTGACTTGCCCCTTTTTACAGCAAGGCCTCGGCTGGGCTTTACCAGCTGATCCCATTGTATAACAAAGGTGAATCAATTCCATGTTTAATTTAGCAGGGAGCCAAGGGAGTTGTCACCGGCGGGCTGGCAGTGTCCCCACCCTCCTGTGCCGCCGCTGCGAAGGGTTAATCCCACGGCTCTGTGCTGACAGCTGCCCTGAGTTATCGAGTCTGGGAGGAATGTAATTCACTTTCTTACGCTGCCCTGGTGTCCATCATGCATTTTTCCTGAGCCTCGCTGCAGCTGGCACTGGGAATCAATGTAAGAGGAGGCCCTGAGTGGCCATGTGCTGGCTGGGTGTGCCAGGGGTGGTGGCCAGCTCTGTCCCCTCCATCTCCAGCCCCTTGGGCAGCCAGAGCAGCGATGGGTGCTGGGTTTAGGTGCGGGGTTTGGGTGCCATTGAGCCCCACTGTGTGTTTTGGGGCTGCTGCTGAAGCTCTCCCCAGCCCCGTCTCCAGCTGCAGCTCGGTGAGTTCCCGTCGTGCCCGCCAGAGCGAGGTGCAGGCAGCCAAGATGACATTATTAATCGTGTTTACAAGGTGACTGCTTGCAGGAGCTGAGCTGGCAGCCTTCCCCTCTCCAGGTGCTGCCCAGAGCCCTGCTGGGAGCCTTGGCTCCTGTGCTGGCTCCCACATCCCAGAGCTCGTGGCACTTTCCGTTCCCGCCAGCCCAGAACAAGGACATGGGAACAAGGGTGGCACATCCCTGAGAAGCCCAGTCTGTGGGTTTTGGTCTGTTTTGCTGCCTCTAGACCCAGTGATGACGACTTTGTCTGTCACCAGCTGTGTTTACCACAGCCCTTTGTGGTTTTAGTTCAGTGGGGTGGTGGAGGCTGGAGACGTCCAACCTGGTCTGGTGGAAGGTGTTCCTGCCCGTGGGGCTGAAGTGGCCTTTAAGGTCCCTTCCAACCAAACCAGTCTGGGATTCTCTGCTTGGAGGAGGCCAAATGCTGCTTGAACCAGCACAGTTTGAGCCCTTTCATGCTGCTGTGGGGCTTCCCAGTGCATCCAAGCACAAAAGGGGTGCCCACAGGGAATGTTTGGCTCTGTGGTGCTCACTGGCGTGGGGATGCTGTGCCGTGCATCCTGCTGTCACTGTTTGGCATTGCCATGGATCTAAGTGTGCTCCCAGCACTGAGAACAGCCAGCCCACTCTGCCCTTGAGCTACAGGGCTGGCCAGAGCTGGAGGAAAACAAGGTTTTATTGCTGGAGAGGTTTCTTTTCCCTTCTCCCCCCTCATCTCTATTCATCTCCCCGGGGAGGTGGAGGCAGCAGCGGATATTGGAGCTGGGAGTGTTTCATATGTAAATGCTCGTGTGTGCAAGTCCAGGCCCCTGACCCCCGGCTCCGTGCCAGCATCCATCCCTGTCAGCCCTCCAAGGGGCTTGGAGAGCATCCCAGTGCCCCCAGCCCGCCCAGCTGGGATGGGGCTGGGGGGCCCTGCCAGATCCCTGTCTCCATGCTGGGGACAAAGGACCCTGCCCTGGTGGGTGTGGGGTCACCCAGACTTTCCACACAGTTTCCATCTTGAGTTTCCCAGGGCAGCATTGGTCACGGCCCTGAGATGACCAGATCCTTTGGGCTTGGCTGAGGAAAGCCATTAGATTACAAATTTATTGCTGGGTTAATTTTACCAGCGAGCACGAGGCCGGTTGGTTTCGCTTTCTGAGGAGTTTTGTTGTTTACTTGGTGGCCGGCTCAAACCTGGCATCTCCTGGGCCCTGGCCGTGCATTGCCAGCTAATCTGGTCCATCTGACCTTGGAGCTGCCATGTGCTTTCCCCAGGGGACCCAGGCTCAGATTTTCCCCTGTGACCAAGGAGTGGGTCCATGCTTGTTCCTGTCACCTCACCGTGCCACATGTGCCCGCGGTGAGGAATTTTGCAGCTCCGCTGAGTTTCTGCT
Source organism: Molothrus ater (assembly GCF_012460135.2). Taxonomy (NCBI): domain Eukaryota; kingdom Metazoa; phylum Chordata; class Aves; order Passeriformes; family Icteridae; genus Molothrus; species Molothrus ater. The sequence goes on from NC_050501.2 coordinate 5,692,950, forward strand.
GTTAAAAAGGAGGGATTTGGGTGTTGGGTGCTGCCTGAGGGATGTGTGGGGTCAGAGCAGGAGGCAGGAGCAGCATCCTGCCCTGCTGTGTGCCACAGTGCTGCCACAGCTTGTCCCCTTGTCACTGTTTGCTTTCGTCCCATCGTGTGGTGGCTTCCCCGAGGAGCAGACGGGGCCGCCCAAGGTGGCCGGGTGTGATAAGAGATCCAGGGCCAACATCTTCCCTGGCTGCCCTGGGTGGAGGCCCTGGTGAGTTTTGGCTCTGCCAGCCCTGTGCATGAGGAGGATGGGGCAGGTGTCCCCTGGGAAAGGGTGAGGGACACTTTTCCAGCTCGGTCACCCGGTGAGGTGTCCCCTGGACAGCCCTGCCAGGCAGGGACACGCACAGGCTGCGCCCCTGAGTGAGGATCTCTGCTGATTTACAGCTTTCCCACAACTGCTTTGTGGTGCCGGGGATGGTTTTAGCCCCAGAGAGGTCGAGCTCAGCCCTGCTGAGGGAATCTGCTGGGCTTGGGCCAGGCTGGAGGGGTCCGGCGGATCTGGGGCTTGAACGGAGCGGCCAGAGCAGTGTTAGCAACTGGATTATTTCATTTGCTTTTTAACAGGGATTAAGTTTCTCTGCAGGAGAGCAGGTCTCTAGGGAACAGAAGTTTTGGGCTCCTGCCTCCCCCCTTTTTTTTTTTAATCCTACATTTCTCTGTGCTGCTGCACGCCAAGGCCAACTGGCCAAGAGCTGGCGGGAGCAGCTGGGATGAAGCATCACTTCAGGGCACAGCACAGCCATGACCTGGGGTGTGATCGAGCTTGGAAGGAGCAGGACCTGGTCCTGGGTGCTGTGGGGAGGCAGCTGTGGGTGCTGAGCTCCTCAGACCCCCCTCTCCAGAGGCAGGGTGCTGGGGCTGGTTGGCAGAACAAGCCGCCGCTCCTTCTCCCGCCTCCCGCCCGGCGCTAATCAGGTTTCACACTGCTTAGTTTGGGACATCTAATGAGATCAGGGCTCAAGGTTGCTGCCTGCCCTCCATCTGCAGAGGAAGAGGAGGGAATCGTCTGCTTCCTTCTCTTTGACCTCCATTTCTCAGAGCAGGCTTTGCAAATCTCCGACTCCACCACTGCCCTCGTGTTCGCAGCCTGGCGAGGCTGGGGAGACCCTGAGCTGCCTTTTGGGGCTCACCTGGGGAACCCACAACTTCCTAACAGCACCTTGGGCAGAAGGTGATGTTTTGAGCTGCCTTTTGGGGCACACCTGGAGAGCTGCAGCCAGAAAAAAGGGGGGACCCACAACTTTTTAACAGCACCTCTGTGCTTTATTTGTGGGGAGCAGGACAAGGCCACCATGAGAGCTGGTGGCCATACCAGGGGACAGCCCGGCCCTGACCCCCCTGGCCCCAACAGCCCCATTGTGTGGGGCCTGTGCAAACACAGCAGCCCCCAAACAAAGCCCAGCCAGTTCCCACTAGCCCAACATTTGCCTATTTCCCCCGCTGCCAGGCAGCCTCTGCTTGGCGTTGGAATAACGAGAGCCTCTCTGTGGAGACACCGGCTCTTTTGTTAGCTGGCAGAAAAGGAGTTTTGATGCCGGCCATCCCTCCGCCCCCTGGCTTTCCTGCTCCCTAAGCCGCTGCTGTGGGAAGTGCAAAGCTTGGACTTGAGCTGCCGGGGATGATCCCAGTGCTTCCACTCTGATCCGGCTCCCCACTGCTCCCCCAGGCAGCTCCGCACCCTGAGCAGCCACAGCGCAGCGGGGTCTGCCTCCTCCAAGAGGGGCTGAGGTCTGAGACTTCATTTGGGGGGTTTTTCCACCGTTTGGGGGGATATTTCCAGCATTTGGGGGATTTTTTCAGCATTCAGTGCGTTCCTGCTGCTTGGCTCCTGTGCAGACAGTAGCAGCGGGTGCAGGATTTGGGCTTTGGGTTGCTCTCCTGTGCTTCTCCCCTCTGCTGGGGTTTCCATCAAATCTCCTTGTGGGGAGGATTTTTTTGTGATTTGTTTTTTCATGGCTTTCTCCCCCCGCTGCCGGGGTGTGCTGGGAATTCCTGAGCTGGTGTTTACCCAGCCATGGAGAGGAGACAGCGGCTCTGTGGAGGTGTCCCCGTGGCCGGAGGGGCAGGGAGGGACCTGGAGATGGCATCGCCTTCCTCCTCCTCCCCCGGCCTGGGAAAGAAGCCACCTCTCGTGTCAGCACAGGCCCCTGGGAAGGCGTGCAGACGTGTGTGTCCTCTTGCACGTGGGTGTGCGAGCAAGCCTTCCTCTGCCCAGGGCTGGTGCTGCTCCCTCTCAAAGAGCCTGCGCTGTTTTCTGCTGGAACAACCTTTGCTGTTCTTTCCTTGTGCATCCTCATCCTCACCTCTTCCCTCTCACCCAGCATTTCCAAGTGCATCCAGGACGGCTCCAATCTCTCCATGCAGCTTCGATCTGTCAAAGCCTGTCCCTGTTCCCTCCTGCCCTCCCCGTGCAGGACGATGCCACCAAGTCCGTGCCAGCTCCACGGGGTTCGGCGCTTTCCAGGGTGAATTTCGTGGCATCGCTCAACGAGCAGGAGCTGCCAGCGTCCTCGGAGGGGTGACAAACCAGGGGAGGCTTCCGAGAAGTGGGAAGCGATGAAATAATGCCTGAGCTGCTGCGTCAGCAGGATCCCAGCAGCCTTGGGGAGGGCGGATGGAGGGAGGTTTGTCATGCTGGGAAAGCAGCGGTGAGATCACCCCCCTCCAGCATGACGCTCATCCCGGGCTGCAGGGAGAGTTCCCAAGGCCAGGCAGTGCTGGGGAGAGTTGGATTGAGATGTGTCCAGGCTGGATTTGTGTGCACGTGGCTCGTGAGCAAGGGATCTGTGTTGGGGATCTGCTGGGATCTGTGTTAGAGGCTCAGGGAGAGTTCCCAAGGCCAGGCAGTGCTGGGGACGGTTGGATTGAGATGTGTCCAGGCTGGATTTGTGTGCATGTGGGCAAGGGTCTGTTTGGATCTGTGTTAGGGGCTCAGGGAGAGTTCCCAAGGCCAGGCAGTGCTGGGGAGAGTTGGGAATGAGATGTGTCCAGGCTGGCTCTGTGTGCACGTGGCTCATGGGCAAGGTTCTGCTGGGCACAGGGAGCTGGGTCACTCTGGGGGATGCATGGAGGGCTGGGCACCCTGCTGGAAGTGCTGCTGGCTCTGGATGCCCCAGGAAAGGTGCTCAATCTGGGGCACCAAAAAGTGAGCCCCGCTGAGGAAAGGAAGGTGATGCCTTGGGATTGCCAACTGCTCTTCCTGCAGGAAATGTGGGAGCCTCTTCCTGATCCTGCTGTGAGGGGAATGGTCTCCTCCTGAGTTATTTTTGAGGTTCTTGAGGCCCTGGGTTCTCCTGTTGGCTCTGTCCATCTCAGTGGAGTTGGTCCCTTTGGGTGGCCCCCGTTGGGATGTCACATTCCTGTAGACCCCATAACTGCTGGTGTGCTGGGGGATTTGCCCTCCAGCCTGGCAGCAGGAGTTCGTGCTGCTGGGGAATGATTAAGTCATGAGCAGGTGGCCAGCCAGCTCAGCTGTTTGCCTTTGCAGGATGAAAGCCACAGGAATGATGTTTGCTTCCAGCCTTGCCTCCAACCTCCTTACCCTGCCCTCCCCCTCTGTATCCCACAGCAAGGGGGTCCTGGGGTGCTTTCCCACGTCCCCCCCATGCAGCACTGCCAGCCCTGCTGTGGGAAGGGAAGTCTTGTCTTTTTTCAAAGATATTATTCTAATTTTGGTGCCCAGACGTCTGCTGGAAAAGGGAACATCTCCGTTCTTATCACTGGAGCTTCCTTTCGCTCAGTTCTGATTTTACCACTGATGGTGCCTGGGGGGGTTCCAGGGTTTCCTCCCAGCCCCTTGTCTCTCCCCTTGTTTTGTTGACCTTTGGAAGCTCCTCTGTGAGACATTTGCAGGCAAATATTGATTTGTGCTGCCCTCACGGTGCAGAATGGGGGAGTGGTGCAGCACAGCCCCCAGCCCTGGGTGGGATGGAGCTGCTCTGGTTAATCCAGATGAATCCCAGCTCGAGCTCCCACTATTCCTGTGTAAATGGGGAGCAGTGGAGGGATCCTCAGAGCCAAAATCCATGTTTACACAATCCCCTGTGTTTGGGACGTTGGTTTTCCAGGGCCACAAGAGCTTTGCTGTCTGTCTTTCCATAGTCCCGATTTGGTGTTGATGCCCAGGGGCCGGCACCGGACCCCTCGGGCTTTTCCCTGTCCCTCCCATCAGGAATGTGGCCGCCGGGGGGGGATGATGAAAGCCAGAAGGAAATGTTGAAGGTGGGGAATGCGCCCTCTGTGCCAGGAGCCGGCTGGCGAGGGCTCCCCGGCTGTGCCCGCACACGCTCCCGGTGATTCACCGGCAGGAGCCGAGGAGCTGGGCAGCGTCGGGAGCTGTGACCTGCCTCGTTCCACCTTGTTTTTAATAGCCCGGATCAGAAGAAACGTCACCTTTGTTCTGGCTTTCCTTTCCCAAGGCCGCTGGCGCCGCGGGCAGGGTGGAGCGGGGCTCCGCACCCCGCCGGGGCCCTGCCCGTGCTTGCCGGGCAGAACGGGCACGTGCGGCAGCCAGGGATGTGCCTTGCTGAGCTGGCTGGCTGTCTGTCTGTCTGTCTGTCTGTCCGCAGCTGCCTTTGCTGTGGTTTGCCAGGAGGGTGTGATGCTGCAGAGGGGGGGAATGATCTCAGCTGAGCTCTGGAGGGGGGGATGTGCTCCATCCCCTGGATGTGCTCATCCCCTGGTTAAGGGTTAAGAGCTGTGTTTGTTCCAGCCCTGTGCCCCCTCCAGCCCCCCTGGAAGCCCAGACAGACTCCTCGACCCACCTCTGCCCCTGGGTGATGCTATCTCAACCCACCTCTGCCCCTGGGTGATGCTGTCTGTGATTTACCAGGGCACCCCTGATCTAAAACTTGGACTCTCCTTCCCCTCCTGGTCGATTTTCAGCTGCTGCCCTAAGCGACACTGAGATTTGCTCCTAAAGCTCTCAGAAAGGAGGAAAAAAAGCAACAGAAAGGGGAAAAGCTTTGCTGAGGAAGCACGGCAGGAAACCTGGCTCCTGTCCTGCAGTCACGAGTTTGTGTGTGCTCAGCACTGCTGCTGGACAGGCCCTTTACCTGCTGTGGGAACTGGGGTGCCTGCTGGGAAGGGTGGGGTGACCCTGGTGACCCTTTGGGGCAGAGAAGCCCTGCAGGACATTCCCAGCTGCTCCCATGCCGTTTTTCCTGCTGGCAGCAATGGGGGGGCTTTGCTGGGCTAGGCTGGGGGGCACTGGCAGCCCTGCCACCCACCTGGGCACAGGTAGAGCCCCGGAGTGACGCTTCACCCCAGCTCAGTGCTGCGGGGTGCCAGCTCTGGCTCTGTCACAGCCGTGCCCACTGCAGCGTTTCCACAGTGCCACCTGGCTGCCACCTCCCCGGGCTGGGACACAGAGCTCACAGAGCTTTTGCTGCCTTCTGCGAGGCCACAGCAGCCAGGGGGATGAAGGAGCAGCCCAGAGGCTTTGCCCACGCCGATGCCAGGGTGCCTCCATGCCCTGAGTGGTGCCAGGGCACGGGGCTGTGCTCGGTTCCTGTGTGACGCTGCCCCGCAGCTTCCCCGGTCATATAAGGAGATGCCGGAGCCGGGAGCTGATCTCTGTCGCCTGAGCATTACTCACTGGGGAGGCACATGGAGGGGGGAGGAACAGCCCAGGACACCCAGAGCTTGGCATGACTCAGCTCCAGGCAAGGGGAGCCAGGGGAGCCAGGATCTGAGTCCCCCCCAGCTGCCCCATGGGGGACCCTAAACCCAGGTGGGGGGCAGTACCCTAAACCCAGTGCTGGGGTCTCACCGTTGTGGGTGGTGCAAAATGCTGCCCAGGGCACCCTGTGAAGCAAGGGGGTGCCCTGCAAGGTGAGACCCCCCTGTGGGAGGGCAGGGCCTCTCCCCTCCCCAGATTCCTGCGTGGGCAGGAGATGTGTCCTCTCCCCACCCCTTTCCTTTCCGGGCAAAGCCGCCTTGCAAGGAACTAAAAATGAGCTGTTTGTGTTTTGGGTGCTCGGGGTGGTTTCCATGGCAGGGAGGGGGGGTGTGGGAGCTGGTGGCTGCATCCGGGGCTGGGTGGTCCCCAGAGCCTGGCAGAGTCATCCCAAAACCCGACGTTGGCTCCTGACACCCCGGGGCAGGCGCATCCTTCCTGCCCTATCAGCTTCCTGCAGTGGGGAGAGGAGAGTGGGGGGATGGTTTTAAACTGAGCTGGAGGAATTTGGGATCACAGGAATCCCCAGGATGTCCTGATGCAGCTGAGGGATGTATTGATATAAAAATACATTCATATAAATATATTCAAAAGTTGGGCTTGGTGATCCTTGTGGGTCTTTTCCAAGTCAGGGCATTCTGCGATTCCATCAAATCCTATTTATATGCATAAAAAGAAATAAAAACATATATTTACATACAATTATATATATTTTAAGAATTTATTTCACCCAAAGCCTTCTCCAGCTGGAGCAGCTGGCAGCACTCAGTGCATTTTATCATCCCCTCTGTGCAGGAAACACCCGGGGAAGCCCAAGAGCAGCTGAGCCCCCGTGGTTGCAGCTGGGGTGAGGGGATGTGGGAACCCAGCTCCTGCTTCCTGGACCCTTTTCCTCTGGCACATCCCAGCTCCATCACGTCACCAGCTCTCATCTGCCTTGCAGGAGGCTCTTTGCCCCTCTCAGGTTGGACCACGGGCCCATTTATGGTGGCCTCGTGCCTGCCTCGTGGTGGGTCATTCCTCCTGCAGCTTTAACAGAAAGCAGACCTCCTTGGGGGAAAACTATGCCAGGATATTTATCATCCAGGCAGGGATGGAGCTCTGGAGAATATATTGCAACAGCGCCGAGCCCCGGGGTAATTCTGTATTTTTTTATCACCCATCTCCTTGTCCCAAAAGATGTGGGGGCTGCAGGAACCCCAGGGATGGATGCAATTATAGGATCATGGGATGGTTGGATGGAAGGGACCTTAAAGATCATCTCATTCCATCCCCTCTGCCATGGGCAGGGACACCTTCCACCATCCCAAGGGTGCTCCGAGCCCTGTCCAACCTGGCCTTGGGCACTTCCAGGGATCCAGGGGCAGCCACAGCTTCTCTGGGCACCCAGTGCCAGGTTTTGGAATGTTTCAGGCAGTGTTTGGGTCTATATCAATGTTTGCTTGATACGGTTTTCTTTGTGTGCCTGACTAGCTGGTGGCTGTTGGGTTTGGGGAACTGTAATTTACAACTCAAGGTTGTAAATATCGTATAAATTTCTGTTTGCACCTGGATGAAACCCTGGACCTCATGGGGTTTTCCCCAACGTGGAGCAGGAGTTGTGGGATGGCATCTGATGCTGCATCTCCTGGTCAGTAAATCCTGAGCTGGGATTCCTGGCTCTCCCAGCAGTAAATCCTGAGCCAGGCTGATGCTCTGCCCTGTGCCACCCTCACCTGAACAACTCCCTGAGCCCCAGCAGAACAACCCCCTCTTGTCTGAGCCCTGGGGAGACAGAAACAGTGCAAAATGAGCCTTTAATTCCGCACAGCCTCCATCCAAGAGCCACTTTCTCCCCGTGGAGCTGGCAGTGCTGCGTGTGAGGGGCTGTGAGATCAATCCAGGCTTTGTGGGAGCCTCCCCGGCCCGTTTGCTTGCGGTTACAAGGGCGGAGGGGCCGGGCAGGCACCGGCTGCTCTCGGTTTCCCTGCGCCGTTCCTGGCACCGCCGGCAGCGGAAGCGTTTCCGAACAGAACCGAAACCCCGAGTAACGCCCAACACCACGGTGCAAACCGTTAGTAAATGGGGCTGGGCTGCCCAGTCTGCCACGCTGAGGGCAGGCAGAACACACAGCCACGGGAAGGGTGGGGGAGTGCACAAACCTCTGCTGTTGGAGCATCTTTTGGGGTGTTTCCTCACGCTGGGGTGTTCTTAAGTTATTCAGAGCATCCAGGGAGGGTGATGGGGATGTGCTTGTGCCTCTCAACCCCCAGAAGGCCAAATTTTGTCACTCTCCCACCCACCACGGGAAGTGCACAAACCTCTGCTGTTGGAGCATCTTTTGGGATGTTTCCTCACAGTAGGGTTTTCTTACATTATTCAGAGCATCCAGGGAGGGTGATGGGGATGTGCTTGTGCCTCTCAACCCCCAAAAGGCCAAATTCTGTCACCGTTGCTTTCACCCCCTTGCTGGGCAGAGTTTCCTGCGTGCAGACACGGCTGGATCCAGCCTGGAAGCCCCTGAAGTGCTGTCTCCGTGTCCCGGCTGCGCTTGGCACCTCCGGCTGCTGCTGGCAGGGGACGCTGCTGACTGTCACCCATATGGGGGGGGGGGGGGTCACTGAGGTTTTGTGCCTGTCCCAAACCCCCCCCGGTGAATTCAGGGGCGTTGTGGCGATGCCTCCACGGCGGCTGCCGCCGCCGATATCCCCTCGGCCGCGGCTCCTTCCCAGCGGGGCCGGGAATGGATATTGAGGAGATGACGTTCAAGCGGGGAAGGGAAGGAGGAGGGGGGGGGACGACGACGACGAAGTTTGGCCGCGAGAACTCCGAGCAAAGATGTTTGAGCCGGCCTGACGCTCGCTTTTCTCCCTTTACCCGCCCCCTCTTGGAGCTCCCAAATCTCCCAGTCCCAGCGGCGCTGGCTGTCCCAAGCCCTGCCAGCTCCGGGGACGGGACACGGCCAGCTGCGGGCAGAGGCACACGCAGGGAGTTTTGGAAGTTTCTGCTCAGCCCCCCATCCATCCACCCACCCACCCATCCATCCCCTCGCCCTCCCGGCGATGCCGGGCTCCAGCAGGAGGAGGAAAGGCTCGGGTTAAGGGGCCGGGAATAGGAAGCGATGCCTCTCTCGGAGAGCTCCTATCTGCCACCCGCTGCCTTTGTCCTGAGCCACGTCCTGGGCATCGCCGGCGTCCTGTACTGGAGGAGCCGGAGCAGGGAAGGTAGGGCAGGGAAAGGGGGGTGCTGGGGGGCACGGAGTGCTAAAATGGCCGGCACGACCTGGCACGGGTTGTTGTCCCTCCCCAGGAGCCGCGGCAGCGACAGGGACAGGGACAGGCGTGGCTGTGGGGAGGAGGGAGGAGGACACGGCAACGGGGAACGCTCCGTGGGCTCTGAACCCAAATGGGGCTCTGAACCCGAATGGGGAGAATTTGAGAGCCTAAATTCGGCCTCACCACCCATTCCCGGCCTGTGTGGGGCTGGGGGTGACCGGGATGAGGGGAGATGAGTTTGCTTTTTGTCTGGCACAATCCCACCACGCGTGGCCGGGGTTCTGCCTTCCCTTGTGCCCCGGTGCCTCCCAGCCCTGTCCGTGGCAGCGGAGTCTCCGTCAGCTCCCAGCACCGGCAGACACGGCCCTGGGAGCTTCTCCTGGGGCTGGCACGGCCTCTCCGAGCAGCTGGGGCTGACCCTGCCTCAGTTTCCCAAAATAGGGCCCGCACATGACTGCTCAAGGAGGGCAAGGATTCGTTACAGGGGTGTGGGATAGCTCCAGGCCCCAGACGGGGACTCAGTAGCGCCTTCTCCGTCCCGACCTCTTCCCCCTGGGATTTGTTTGTTTTGATTCCTCGCTCTTTTCTTTGCAGCCGTGCTTGTTCTCGCCGGTGCCTCCGCATGGGGCCCTTTCCCCGCGTCCATGACCGATTCCCTCTTTTCTTTCCCTTTTTTTTCCCTTGCAAAGGGGCGGGACTGCGCAGCCGGGCAGCGCCTGCAGGCTTTTCCCTGGATGCCGCTTTGGGATCCGCTTCTTCCTTTCTCCCTCTGAGCTACTGGGGGAGAGGGAGGTTGAGAGGGAATTGCACAAGTGTCATGCAGAATGCACCCTGTCACCCACTAAACGCAGCCTTGCTGCAATTCCTCCCCCTTAATTTATCTCCATGGCTGGGTGGTGTGGTCCAGGGATGTTCTTGGCTCCATTTGGGGACCTCTTAGATTCTTCCCAACTGGACTATTTCTTCCTCATGCTGATCTGCTGCTTCATCCTACTTGGAGGGATGTTTCCACCCCTTTTTGAAAAAATCCTGGAGTCAGTGTTGCAAGCAGCAAGGATATTCAAAACCTGGGTTTTTTTCACTACTTTTTTCCCAGAAAAGTGAAGGTAAAGCCCAATCCTGGGAGAGCAGAATCATTTTGCAGCAGGTTTTTTTTGCTCTGTGATGCTCAGACAGCTCTGCTGAGCATCTGCCCTGCTCTCCTTTGCATCACCACATCTCGGGTGTCTCCCTCATTAAATATCTGGGTGTTGGATACTTTTCCACCACAGGTATCTCTTCTGCATTCTTCCAGGCTGAATCAGGCTCCGTTTCCTCTCCCTGGGTGAAAGGCTCTGTAAATCCTGCCCTGTTGGCTCTGTTGTCATGATGGATTATGTCAGCTCTCAAGTTGGCAGCCAGCATGTTTTAAATACCTTGTGCTCCTCAGCCAGCCAGATTTTTTTGCATATCCCCCCTCTCAGAAGTGCCAGGTTCAAAAAGCCCCCTGCACAATCTCATTCTTTGCTTGTTTTGAAGGGAAAACTCTGGGTTTCAATGCTTAAAAATTTGGAGTTTTGGCTTTTTAAAGTAACCAACCCCTCCTTTAGGCCATGGTTGTCTCTTATTTAATCCCACATTCACACTGGGCGTGGGCTTGGAGATATCCTCGAGATCTCTGTGAGATCAGTGCCCTGTCTGATGTCTCCTGTGTTCCTTTGGATTTAACAGCAGGAGGAAGTTTGGGAATCACTTCCCAACTTTATTCCAGGAGCACCAAACCCCCTGGTTCCCTCCCAAGGATGGTAAAAGGCCCTGCCAGGGAGCACTGGGTGTTGGTGGGATGGAGGGTGCCAAGGCAGGGTTGGGATTAGGGATGGTGCCTGGCCAGGAACCTTTTATCCTGCTGGTTCCTGGGGCTGGGGCTGGACTCTGGCAGCAGCCTGAGGCAGGAGGAGACACACAGGGATGGAGTGGGACAGCGAGCAGGGCTGGTGATGATGGAGGAGAGATCTGGGGGGGGAGCAGCAGCTCCTGGCCAGACGTGTTGGGAGCTGCTGGGGACAGGCAGGAGCTGCCAGGACAGAGGTTGCTGCAGGCAAATGGGATGGGAATTGTCTGTGCAGGGCCTTGTGGTGGTGCTGGAGGGGTTCTCTGGCAGCCAGCGCCTGTGCGAGCCATCCCTGTGACGATGGAAAGTGCCTGGGGATGCTGAGGTCCGGCAGGATGGGGAGTGGGAGTTTTTCTGTCTGTGCTCAGCTGATGCCTCAGCAGCTGTGGGGCAGGATGGTTCTCCCTGTTTCCTTTCACTGAGTGAGTTCAGTAGCAGAACAAAACCCCCAGGCCTCACCTTCCCCTTGAGCAGCCGCCAGTGCCCCTGGAGCCTCTGCGGGGGATTTGTGCCACAGTGGCCCTGCTCCTTTGGGATCCCCATTTTTGGGGATGCAGTGAGCTGACCTCTGGTGAGCAGTGTTAGGAGAAGAGGTGGGGAGGGAATTAAACCACGTGTGATCCTGTTCATGGTCTCCGTTGGCTGCTGGTGCTCCCTGTGTCACTGCCACCAGCCCTGTGTGTGAGGGACCTGAGGCTCTGCAGTCCCTTTTCCTGCCACTACCTTGTCTTTGGAGTGGGACAGATTTTCCTTTCCTTTTCCCCGTAATCTTCCCTCTCTCCCTGCCCTACCTGCCTGCTGACTGTCCCTGGATGGTGACAGGGTGGGTTTGTGGTGGCTGGGGCCAGCAAACCTCTGCTAGACCAGGGAGAGAAGGAGCATGGGGGGGATTGCAACAAGTTATTTGTCAGGGTGACTCTGGAAAAGATTAGCTGGGCAGAGATAAGCTTGCAATGCCTTAATATTGTTAGTAAGCAGTAACCAGCATTATTATTAGCTCAGCTGATAGCACGGGCCCCGGGGCTGGGGAGGTTTAATCTGGTTAGAGCCCGGGAACCACCCGGAGGAGGTGAATCAGGGCAAAAAAACCGGAGGAAAAAACCCCATTTCTGCAGGACATGGGAAGAGGGATCTCGTGGAGCAGCCTTTGGGCTGTGGGCACTTCTGGGATGCAGCGCTGGAGTGCCGACTGTCCGTGCGGGACCCGGTGACATCCATGGTGACATCCATGGTGACATCCATGGTGACATCCATGGTGACATCCATCCATCCTCTGTCCCCGTGCGATGCTCGGGGGCAGCAGCGCGGCTCCTCTCGCCCTCCAGGCCGGGGCAGCAGCCGGCAAAAGGGCTGCGGGGGGATTATATTTAGAAGAAGAGGAAGGGAGGCGGTGATAAGGCGGCCCCCGTTATCTCCCCGCGTGCCGAGCTCCAGCACCGGGACATGATTTGGGCAGAAGCCTCGGGCTGGCGGGAGAGAACAGCCCGGCATTGTCCCTCCCGTCCCTGGTGCAATTAACTGGAAAACAAGAGGAGGAAAAACAAGCCAAGAGCGGGGGCCAGCGGGCAGTGCCCGGCTCTGCGGGACCAGCCCGTGCCCGCATCCCGCTCCCGCATCCCTGCCCCGCATCCCGCTCCCGCATCCCGGCCCCGCATCCCGCTCCCGCATCCCGGTCCCGCATCCCGGTCCCGCATCCCGGCCCCGCATCCCGGTCCCGCATCCCGGCCCCGCATCCCGGTCCCGCGTCCCGGTCCCGCATCCCGGTCCCGCATCCCGGCCCCGCATCCCGGCTCCGCATCCCGGTCCCGCATCCCGGCTCCGCATCCCGGTCCCGCATCCCGGTCCCGCATCCCGGCCCCGCATCCCGGTCCCGCGTCCCGGTCCCGCATCCCGGCCCCGCATCCCGGTCCCGCATCCCGGCCCCGCATCCCGGCCCCGCCGCGCTTTGGGCTGCGGGAGCCGCACCGCGCTCGGCATCGCTTTCATCCCCACGGACCGGAGGGAGCAGCAGCTCTGTCCTTCGCTGCTGGGAGCGCTCCGAGCTGCTCTGCCGGCTTCGGGAGGGTTCTGCAGAGCCGGGAGCAGCCGGAGGAGCCGGGAGCGGTGCGAGGTCGGCGGCGCGGAGGAGGAGGAACGGCCTCTGCCCGCTTTGCCGAGGGCACCGAGGGTAGGAAGTGGCTCGGTGGGAGGAGCTGTGGCCCTGAACTCATCCGTCCGCACCCGCCGGGGTCGGGCTCGGCCAGCGGGAGGTGCCGGCTGAGGACCCTTCCCCAGGTGCTGCGGCTTTGCCGGGAGCAGCGCTCGCCGTCCCGGGCCGGGACCATGGAGAGGCGGCTCCTGGCCGGGGAGAAGAGGCGGCTCAGCGCCTGCCTGGTGTGCCGGATGTGCTGCATCGGTCAGTACCCCCTGCCTGCCCGGGCACACGGGCTCCGTCCATCCCCACGGGCTCCATCCATCCCCGGCGGGCACTGGAGTTGGGAAGGGATGCGATACCGCGGATCTGGAGGGGTCTGGTGCAGGAGATCCCTAAAAACAGAAGTGGGGGTGACACAGCTTCCCTGGAGTTGGGAAGGGACGTGACACCGTGGATCTGGAGGGGTCTGGTGCAGGAAAATCCCTAAAACCAAAAACGGGGGTGACACAGCTTCCTACGGCTGGAGCCTGGCAGGATGGGAGCTGAGGGTGGATGTGGCTCAGCCCACGGGTGGTTTTTGGCTCCTGGTTCCTGTGCCGTGGCCTGGGGACGGAGTGGGACGCAGGGAGGGGACGCTCGTGTCACCGTGTGCCACGTGTGTGCCGTGCTCTCAGAGGGGGAAGCCGCAGGGTGCGTGAGGAAGAGGAAGAGCCGTTGGGTGGTGCTTTCCAGTCTGCGTGGATGGAGGCATCGGGAGGTTTTCCCCAGGGTCCCTGGGGCTGTGCAGGGACCCCCAGTGACCCCCCCCCAATCCCAGGAGGGGGTTCTGGGGCTGTCCTAGGGAGCTTGGCCTGGGAAATGCTGTTTTTTTTTTTTTTCCTTTTTCTCGATTTTTGACTTAAAAACAAAGCAGGGGGTGCTGCTGCCTGGTAGACCCTGATGTCAGAGACGTGTTTTGGGTGAGCAAGGCTCATCCTTTCCTGAAATATCCATGGGGTGCTCCGGGCTGGAGATGCAGTGCTCGGGGTTGTGTGCCATGGGTTGGTGCTGGGGATCTCTCTGTGCTCCATTGTTGAGTCCTGCTGGACACAGGGCTGCCCTGAGCCCCCCTCACTACCTGGGGAGCTGAGTGGGACCCCCCTGCCCTGTGGGACCATCTCCTTTCGCCTGTTTGCCTGTGCTTTTCCCCTGGTATTATTTTTTTCATGGAGCAAAAAGCCTGCCTGGAGCTCCCCCACTGCTGCTTGGCGTCACCACAAATGTCCCATCCCGTCCCCCTGCCACCCCTGGGGATGGCACCCACATTGTCACCCTGTCCTGGCAGCACTCAGAGCTCCCAGTGTCCGGCCAGGGCTGAGCTGTGGGACAGAAATAAACATTAAATCCTGGCAATCCAATGAACCAAAAATACAGGGGCAGAATAAGCTGCTAATTGCACACCCGGCCAGGACCCGTTACGGGACATCTGGGGGTTTATGTAACACCCTAAAGCCTTCCAGGAGTGGGCAGGAGAGGGGGGGACACCCTCCTCAAATTGGGCAAACCCCCCTGTGCTGCCCCTGGGGGAGGTGAGGAGGCGCACAGGGGGTGAATTCTGGTTGTACCTATCCCACTCATCCACGCTGCTTTCCTTGAGTATCCTTATTCTCAGCAGGGAAAAAGAAAAAAAAGAAAAGGTGTATTTGGTTGTGCCTGGCATTTCCCTACCCCGGGGCCGTGCTGGAGCCTCGTGAACGGCCCCATCCCGCAGCATTCCCTGAAAAAGCTGCCTCTGTTCCCTGTGCCCTGGGCTGGCACCGCCGGCCATCCCTCTGTCTCTTCCCCTCATTTCAAAGCCCTTTGAGTTTCTGCATGAGAACCACTGACCAAGAGCTGCCTTTGTCTCCTTTTGACAGATGAACGGGACAGAGTCCAAAAGAAAACCTTCACTAAATGGGTCAATAAACACTTGATGAAGGTAAGAGTCACGGATTTTGTTATAAAGCCACTGAAATGACCATCCCTGTGCCTGCTGCAGCTCAGGACTGGCAGATAAATGCCTTTTTAAGGGTTTTAAAGTTTTCTTTAATGCCAGGACTGTTTGTTTTGAGTGTTCATGTGAGTCAGAGCAGAGCAGGATGTGCTGGAAATGTGCTGGAGCCTTTGGAGGGCACTGTAGCATCACCACAGATCCCTTTTCTTGCCTTTCCCTCCTGGGCACCCGTTCCTTGCTTAACATGAGGTTTGTGCATCCTGGGGGGAAAGGAGGGGATCCTGAATCCCCCCCTCTCATCCCCTAGCCAGGAAAAAGGGGTCATTTTTGTCCTTTGAAGGATGCTCCAGGATGGAGACAAGATCCAAAGTTTGTTAAGCAGGATTAACGTGGCACCACGAGGTGCCTCCCGCTTTCTTGGTTAGTGCTGGGTGGGTTTGAATTAATTCTCCATTTGCCAAAAAAAAATAAAATAAAAAAAAGGAGGAAAAAAAAAATGGTTTGAGCACTAGGTGTCCCAGCTGTGTTTTCCTGCCAGCTTTGCAAAGCTCTGTGCCAAGCTTTTGGCTGCTTCCTAAACCTTGCAGAGGAGGGGAAAACAGAGAAAAATCTTGAGGCTGCTGGGGGAGAACATCCAGGGATTCCCAAGTGGGTAAAACCCCAGGACAAGCCCTGGGTGTTGGGGGAAGAGAGGCTGCACCTGGTGCCCATGGAAAGCTGCTCTGGTGCCAGGTGGGAGCTGCGTTTTGGGAGGAATGTGAGCAATGTGAGAAGTTAAATTCAGAAGTTAAAATCATGGGGTTACCTGGGGCGCAGATGGTGTCACAGTTGGATGTTGTGTGTGAAATTGGCAGCAGCTTCTGCCAGGCCCTTTGGGAAGGGGGAGGCTGCTTTTCCTGCTGATGATTTTGCTTTCCCTGGTCATGATTTTGCTTTTCCTGGTCATAATTTTGTTTTCCCTGGTTATGATTTTGCTTTTCCTGGTCATAATTTTGCTTTCCCTGATGATGATTTTCCTTTCCCTGCTGATGATTTTGCTTTCCCTGGTCATGATTTTGCTTTCCCTGGTTATGATTTTGCTTTTCCTGGTCATAATTTTGCTTTCCCTTGTGATGATTTTGCTTTCCCTGCTGATGGTTTTCCTTTCCCTGCTGATGATTTTGCTTTTCCTGATGATGATTTTGCTTTTCCTGGTCATAATTTTGCTTTTCCTGGTCATGATTTTGCTTTTCCTGGTGATGATTTTCCTTTCCCTGCTGATGATTTTGGCATCACCGATGGCTTTTCCCCTCCCCAGGTGCGCAAGCACATCAATGACCTCTATGAAGACCTGAGAGATGGTCACAACCTCATCTCCCTCCTGGAAGTGCTGTCAGGAGTGAAGCTGGTGAGTCCCCAGGGCTGGGCTGGGATTCTGGAGTGCCCCTAAACCCCCTCCATCCTCTCCCTGCTCCTCTTCACCCCCAGCCATCTGCTGTCTTTTCTTACCCCATGGTTTCAGTTTCAAATGTCCGTCACTGTTTCTTTTATTATCATGAATTTTATTATTTACTATTATATTTTTCACTGTATTTTTTATTTATTTCTTTTTACTCAAACCCCCTGTTCCTCAGGCTGGTTTGTCATCTGATTATGGTGCCTTGGGCAAAGCCCTCTTCTTGCCAAGTTTTACACACCTTCACCTTCCAGATGCGGCTCCATATTTAAAATCATGGAAAACAGCAGAATTTAACCGAAAACTGCTTCTGTGGCAGCGTGCCCAGCAGTTTATCTCAGATGTGACACTCCTGCCTCGTGCTCAGCTCCTGGGTTTGTAGCAGTCACTGGTGCCTGGAGCATCGTAGAGTTCCCCCTCCTTCCTCCTCCTCCTCCTCCTCCTCCTCCTCCTCTTCCCTCTCTGACTGACACATTCCCTCAGCTCTGGGAAGATCCCCATTGCCGTAGCACAGCAGGAATTATTTTAGTTTCCCCCAAAAATAGGATCTGGGCAAAGATCTCCTACATCCCTCCGCACCCTCCGGAGACGCCAAATCCGATTTTGCGGGGGCTGCAAACTTGGATCACTCCACTTGTGATCCAGACAGCTTCCTGCTCCTCAGCTTCCAAAATCAGGAGGAAATTCCAGTGTTGGAACCCAGGGCGTGCTGGAGACTCAGCCACCCTCACCCTGTGCTGTTGCCGTCTTTTATTTTTTGTTTCTGGGTGTTTCTCCTGTTGCTGTCTTTTTTCTTTTCGTTTTTTTTCTCGTGCCTGGGTGTCACATTTTGGTTTCCATTCTGTGTCCCTGCCCTGTGTGCCACCCTCCCCATCCTCCTTAGCCTGTAGAGCCACCAGCTCAGTGGAGCCTTCGCCTGGTGACAGCACCAGCCTGGTGCCGTGCGAGCAGCGAGGAGGAGGAAGATGATGATGATGAAGAAGTAGGTTGAGCCTGCCCCTGGCCACAGCAGCAGCTCCCTGGCAGTGCCACCAGATCATCCAGTGCCATCCCAGTGGGGGTTTGGGATAAAACCCAACCCTGGGTGCTCTGCTGGGGCAGGGATGTGCTCCTGGGCTCTGTGTGTGCACTGCGGGGTCAGCCTGCAGGCAGGACACGCCACCCACCTGCTGTGACAGCATGTGTCCCCTCCACGGGGCGGGAGGGGACAGGGACAGGTCCTGCACGCTGCTCGGGGCCGTGTGAGGGCTGCACACCTGGCACTGCATGGGCAGGCTCTGGGCACGGGCACCTTCTGGGATCCTGCATGGGACTGGGGTGGGAGCGAGCACAGCACAGCCCCAGCTGAGGGTCAGAGCCCAGAATGTGCCCAGATGTGTTCGTCAGCCCTTGTGCTTGGGGTGACAATGCCCTTGTGCACTGTCACCTCCCTGGAGTGCTGCAGGAGGGGCTGTGGCACCTTCCTGATGGTCCCCTGCAACCCTGGCGGTGTTCTCCTTGCAGGGACAGCTCTTTCCCTTGGCAGGGACAGATTTACCCTTGGCAGGGGCAGATTTTCCCTTGGCAGGGGCAGATTTTCCCCATGCAGGGACAGATTTTCCCTTGGCAGGGGCAGATTTTCCCCATGCAGGAGCAGATTTTCCCTTGGCAGGGGCAGATTTTCCCTTGGCAGGGGCAGATTTTCCCTTGGCAGGGACAGCTTTACCCTTGGCAGGGACAGATTTACCCTTGGCAGGGGCAGATTTTCCCCATGCAGGGGCAGATTTTCCCTTGGCAGGGGCAGATTTTCCCCATGCAGGAGCAGATTTTCCCTTTTCAGGGACAGCTTTACCCCTTGCAAATACAACTCTTCCCTGCTGGGACAGCTCTTCCCTTCAGGCTGGAACAGGAGGGTGACTCAGAGCCCTTGGGGTGTCCCAGCAGTTCAGAACATGGCTGTGGGCTCTGTCCCCCCACCATGGCTGGAATCAGATGGTCTTTAAGGTCCCTTCCAACCCAAAGCTCCTGTGATTCCATGAACATCCTGGTGATTCCTCATCTTGAGGCTGGGATTTGGTTTTGGGTGTTGTTCCTCCTGCTCCTGCTGATTCAAAGCCTCCCATCCCCTTTCCCTGGCCGTGGCTCAGCTGATGGAAACTTCTGGAAATCCCTCAATTTCAGCAGAGATGGGCAAGGCCCAGGGTGTCCCTTGTGCCCCTTCCCAAGGGGTTCAGAGGTACCTGGAGCAGCAGCCCCTGCCATGTGTGGGAAGAGCTGCAGGGGCTGGTGCTGAGCTCAGGGTTCCTCTGCCATCAGTGGGGACCTGCAGTCCTGAGTGAGTCCCCCTGTCCTGAGTCCCCCTGTCCTGAGTCCCCCTGTCCTGCCTCTTCTTCCACCTGGACAAACTGAACTCTGGTCCTGTTTGAGTTCTTTGCTGAACCCTCTTCCCAGCTGGTCTGGCTGTCCATGAGCTGGGCAAGATCCTGCCCTGGGATCTCAGAGGTTGAGCCAGGCCTGGACACAGCCCCTCAGGGCCTCAGCAGAGGTCTGGATCTCAGCACCTTCCCACCTCCATCTCCCAGCAGGGCATTTTAACCTTCTTCCAGCAGGATTGTGCACAGCAATGACCTCATTTCCTCCAGAACAAGGCAAAGCAGGACGTGGTGGGGGGCACAGGGGGTCACAGCAGCACGCTGACAGCTCCCAGGGGGGTCACTGTGCATGTGGGGTGCTGCCAGCCCGGCCCCACCAGCAGCCTGACCTAAAATCGCTGCCTTGTGTCTTGCAGCCGCGTGAGAAGGGGCGGATGCGCTTCCACCGCCTGCAGAACGTGCAGATTGCCCTGGATTTCCTGAAGCAGCGACAGGTGAGGGCTGATAAAAGCTCATCCAGCAGAGCTGGGTGGTTCTGTGCATCCTTTGTCTTGTCTGAGGCTTTGGAAGGAGCGGAGGAGCAGCCTGTGCTGGGGTGTGCCCGTCTCTGCGGCGCTGATGGAGAGGATGGATTGCAGGGGGATTTTCCCTGTGGCTGTCGTGCCTCTGGAAACCACCCCTGCACACAAAAACCACTGTGGAAAAGGGACCTGACCCCAGCTCTGAGAAGGGGTTGGCAAATGTCACTTCTGCACCCCAGAAAGGCTCCCCTGGGGCTCCCTGGCTGTGGGGATGGGTGGCTGTGGCACGTCCGGGCCTTCCCACCAGTTTCTGGGGACATGTGGCAGCTGGCTCTGCCCAGCCCACACAGCCTTGACCTCGGGGCTGGCACTCCTCTGGAGATCAGCATGGACTTATTATCCCCCAGTTTCTGGAGGACAGGCTCTCTCCACCAGGCTTTTGGGAGCTGCACAGCCCTGGGCAGAGCAATGGGATGCATCCCGAGACTTGCTGGCTCTGCAGGTGGAGCCCCCACAGCCCCAGGGGCTGGGTGTCCCGTTCTGCCTGTTGGGCCAGGTCCTCCCCACCGTGATGCTCCCAGATATGCCAAGGTGATGATGATGATGGTGATGATAAATGGTACCAGTTCATGCTGAAGCAGAGACTTTTCTCCCTCGCTGCTGGCCTGAGGGCATGGAATAAATTTGAGCACATTCCCTACTCCAGGGAGGGCGAGCTGCTTCCAGCCCCCCTCCTCCTCCTCCTCCTCCTCCTCCTCCTCAGCTTCTTGATAGAGACATTTTGCCAAGGGCTCTGGGGAACTTGTTTCTCCACTTGGATGAAACAGCTTTTTCCTTTGAAGTGTGGTGGCCTTGCTGGGATCTTAGCCCAGAACTCCTGCCAGGGAATGATCCGTGGGGTCCCTGGAGTGCTGGGGAGAGGAGACTCCCCCAGGGGAGGAGTGAGGGTGTTCCTGCCTTCATTAGAGCTGGGTTTTGAGCCCAGGCTGGAGTTAAAGCTTGGTCATCCCCTTTTTGCCCACTCTCTGTGCTCTGTAGCTCTTCAATTATGCACCAGTGCTCAGGGCTTTGGGGACTCTGCTCTGTGAGCTGAAGTAAAGCCATTAAGTGCTGGGAAAGCACTTCAGGATGGAGAGTGCTGGAGACATGGAAAAATCCTCCCCAAGCCGGGAGATGAGGTGGCATCCCTGCCTCTTTGGGAAGCCCTGGGATCTTCCTGTGTGCCTGTTCCTCACTGGCGTGCCAGGGGTGGCCCTGGGGACAGCGTGGTGGGGCCGTGTCCCCCTGCTCTCCGGGCGAGGCTGATGGGAAGCTTTAACCCCGTTTGCCTTTTTTTTTCCAGGTGAAACTGGTGAATATCCGCAATGATGACATCACAGATGGCAACCCCAAGCTCACCCTGGGGCTCATCTGGACCATCATCCTCCACTTCCAGGTAGGACATGGGATTTTCCTGCTGGAGGGCGCGGGGCGGGCGTCAGGAGCTATGGAATCCTTGTTTTTCTGCATTTTCCATGGAGATGTCAGCACATGGATGGGTCTGGAGGTTCGTGGCAGTGTCATGGAGACCATGCTGGGAGAACAGCAGCAGCCTCCCCTCGTCATTTGCATAATGAAATCATTAATGATGGGTTGTGTGCCGTGGCCTCCCGGGGTTGTTGGCCGTGCCTGTTTGCTCAGCTGGAGTCTCTGGAGGGGAAGAGCAAATTTGGAAGGGGCCAGGGCTTTTATCCCAAGGCACTCCTGGCCCTTTGGGTGGTCAGTGCAGCCACAGAACTTCTCACTGGGATGGAATGTGTCAGCTGGGTGACAGCACAGGGATGGCAGAAGTGCCCTGACCTGGGACTGTCTCCAGCAATTGTGTGTTAGAGATGCTGTTGGAAAAGCGGAGTTTTGGGTCTTCAGTAGCTTCAAATTATCCAGTTGTAACTCTGATGGGCCTCGGGGAGTGACGTGTGCCCATCATTGAGTTGGCATTTGGGGTTTGATGGCCTCAGGGGGGTGATATGTGCCCATCAGTGAGTTGGCATTTGGGGTGTGATGGCCTCGGGGGGTGATGTGTGCCCATCAGTGAGTTGGCATTTGGGGTTTGCTGGGCAGTGCTGCTGTCAGCAGCTCGTTGGCCATGTGGCATCAGCTCTGTAGGATTTGCTGTATCCCAGCTCCCTGCCTTATCCCTGCTGGCATCCTCCAGACAGGACTTGTGCTGGCTGTGAGACTCTTAAGGAAGATTGCACTGGAAGATTGTATGTTTTGGAGGCTGGGCAGTGCCTCAGGGAGAGGCTTTTGGTGGCAGCCTGGGGCTGAGCTGGGTGTGGGGCTGCTGACGAGGCTCTTCCCAGGGGTCAGGCTCTGGATGCTGATGAGTCACTGCTGTCATCTCCTCCGTGGGGCCCTGGCTGTGGCATCTTGTCCCCGCTGTCCCTGTGGCCAACCAGCCCTGGTGCATCCTCTGTTGCAGGAGAGGGACATCAGGAGGTCCTGGGTGCCCTCCGTGCCTGGCTGGGAGGGGACACTGCCACCCTGGCGTGGGTGACACGGGAGCGGGGCGGGTGCTGCGAGCCTGTGTGTCCTGCTCCCGCTGCACTAACGGGATTTTTTCTGGGGTTGTAGCTCCATTGTGAACCTCTTAATCTCCCTTAGTGTCCCAGTGCTGCTGCCTGGGGGCAGGCGGCTGGGAGAGCCCCAGAGAGGAGGTTTGGGGATGGGATGGTGCTGCTGTGGAGCTCAGGCTCTGCCAGCTCTGGCGTGGTGAAGATGAGGAGGGTGCCTTGGTGCCCTGGGGGCTTTTCCTCGTGTCCTGAGAGCTCTTGTGCTCACTGGTTTCCCTTAGTCATCTTCTGGATTGCTCCGTGTTGAGCATTTCCTCGTTGAGCATTTCCTCATTGAATGTCTCCCTGCTTCCTGGGGCTGAGCTCAGTCCCCCCATCTTTATGCCCCCTGCTCCCCAATTTTTGTCTCACCCCCACTTTTGGTGCGTGTTACCCTACCCTGGTCCCTCTGAGCTGGCAGGCAGAGTTGGGGTGCTCCATGCCCCTCAAACCCCTGCCCTGGGAGGCGTTTGGGGCAGGAACCCCAGGAGAGAGGCAGGACTGGGGCCAGACTGGGCTGGGCAGCATCACCCTCCCGTTCCTGCTGGGACCCTCTGGCTGCAGCTCCCTGGAGCGATGCTGGGTCCTCAGGGCACCTCTGCGCCCCAGACTGGGTGAGCCTGGCAGCACAGTGAGCACATGAGTTGGGCTTTTGGGGCTCCCGGAATCAAGAATGAAGAATGAAGGAGCAAACCTTCCGAACTGGAGAGAAGCAGCCCTGCGGAGCCGGCTGGCGAGCATGCAGAGTCACTCTGACTCCTCCCTGCTTTTTTTTTTTTTTTTTTCTTTCCCTTCCCATTTCTCTCCCACCCCTTCCTTTATTCTACCTTTGCCAACCTTCCTTAGGTTCTGTGTTTTATCCCCGTCTTCCCCACCCTCTCCCGCTCTCCCCTCCTCGCTCCGCCGCCTGATTCCTGCTCCCCTGTTTGTGTTGGCAAGGGCCGTGCTCCAATTACCTCATATTTGGAGAGAAGGACGCCGCAGCCAATCCCCGCTCCCTCTGCTTTTAGGTCAAGTGATTTCTGAACTGCAGTGAGATGCTTTGAATTTGTCTTCTCGCAGCGCCCAGGCTGTAAGATGGCTGTCTGGAGCGGCGGCGGTGGCGGCAGGGCTGGCGGGAGGGGACGGCGACAAGGGGCACTCGGTGGAACGCCGCGTTTGATCCGATGAAGCCCGGGTTGGGATTTATTCGGGAGCCGGCGACTCGCTCAGCTGCCTTCCTGCCGGCACCGAGCAGGAGGAGATGGGGAATTCGCTGGGCTGCGTTAAAGAGCAGAAGGAAAAAGCTGTGGGGAAGGCACCGCTGTCTCCCAAAAAAAGGGTGCGCTTCAAACGGAGGCGGAGAGGGAAGAGGAGAGCGATGCCCGAGGCAGCCCCGCAGGAGGAGCCGCCGGCGCTGGAGGTGGCCGAGGATGAGGATGAGGCGCTCAAATCGAAGGCATCCCCAGGGCAGGAGGGAGGAGAGGAGGAGCCCTCCGGCAGCCGGGACCCCGATGCGGGGTCGCTGCACCCCGGCATCATCGTGCAGGTGAAGGAGCGCTTCCAGGGCGAGCTGCAGAAAGCGCGCCTGGTGCTGGAGCCGCAGCGGCCGGGTGTGGCGGGAGCTGCCCGGGAGGAAGGCACCACCGTCATCGCCCGCCTGCTGGAGAACCCGGCCGAGAGGGACTGCGAGAAGGCGGTGAGCCGCCTGGTCGAGCTGCAGAGGAGCGGCAGCTGCCGGGCTGTGCTGCTGCCGCTGCGCGCAGGGACCGATGGCCGTGCTGGGACACTCCTGTCCCCGGCCAGCGCCGTGCCCGGCCAGGAGCCAGCGGCCCGGGATGCGTGGGGGAAAGGAGGCAGCGATGATCCCAGCTCCAGCGCCGCCTGGACCTGCTCCTCCGCCGCAGAGCCGGGCACCGTGTCCGAGCTGTCCACGCCGTCCCCCATGGTGGATCAGCTGGAAAACCCCAGCGTGGGGAGAAGCTCGGGGCTGCCCTCGGAGGGAGATGGTGCCGGGCTGGCGGCTTCCCGCAGCCCCTCCTCCTTCAGCGGCAGCGCGGCCCGCAGCTCCTCGGGGTACGGCAGCGAGCGGCCGGCCAAGGGCACAGGAGCTGGTGGGACCACGGTGTCACCCTCCGATGGTGGCCTCAGGCTCGCTCTGGAGGGCCGGGCTTGCAGGGGGAGCTCGGGGACAGCCGGAGCAATGGTCAGTGTGTGAGTGTGCCCAAGCCCCCTTTCCGGAGCGGGGTGGGGGGGACCTGGCTCAGGGATCCCCAGATCTTGGTGGCTCCTGCGTACGGTCATTTCGGCAATGGGACAGTCTCGTGCTGTGGCAGGGGCAGAAAGCTCCTGAGGCTTTTCCCCTGCAGCATCTCCACTGGGAAAGTGTCCCTTGGGGACTGAGCTGTCCCGTCCCCTGCTCCTGGCACAGGCAGGCTGGGAGTGACAGCTCCTGGATCCAGTGGGTGCGGCTGGTGGCTGCTGTCACCACTGCCACTCGTGCCCTCAGGGTGTGAATTTGGGGTGTCCCCTTCCTGCTGCCCATGCAGGATGGATGGCAGCAGGATGAGCATGGAGACGTGGGGGCTCTGCCTGCTCTGAGGGGTCTCCAGGAGGAACAGGAGGGATTGGTGCTGTGTTTCAGAGCCTGTTGCTGCTTGCTGGTCACTGTTTTGGGGGTGACAGCGTGGGGCAAAGGTGCCCTTGGGTCTGGTCAAGCTGTGAATGCCCCAGGACAAGTGTGTGGTCCAAGGGGCTGTGGCCCTGATGCCTTTGTCAGGTTGGGACCACTGTCACAGCCACCATGTGGCCTTCAGCATCCTGCCACCAGTTGCTTGATGCACAAAGCTGTTGCTGGAAGGGTTTGGCCCCAAGTCCTGCGAGTTTCCACTCTCTTTTCTTGCTGGTGCCTCCCTAAATCTTTGTCCTGTCACAGACATGTGAAGAAAGGAGGGTGGAGCTGGTGCCACACCCTGCACCTCCATAAGCACATCTCTGGGAGAGTTTCCCTCAAGGATGCTCTCAGGGAACAGGCCCAGTGCTTGGAGACCCTCAGTGCTGTGTCAGGGATTAAAAATAAAGGATTTATCAGATCAGGGTGCTGTGAGGTGCTCCTGGATGGGCAGCACTGCTGGAGAGCCCTGGGTGGGGCACAGCTGGTGGGTGGGTTCACAGTAGGGTTCATTCTGCTCTTAATTAAGAGCCATCAGGTAATTAATAAAGGGGTGCTGAGCAGAGGGAGCTTTGTGGTTCCTCCCTGGAGGTGTGGAGAGTCCCATCCTGCTGCTCACCCAGCACCTGGTCCCATCCATCCCCATCCCAGCTCTGCCACCAGGTGCCCGTTCTCGACACCCCTGGGGAAAGGCAGCCCCGGGGCTGGAGGAGTTAAAGGCAGCTCCAGCAGCGTGGCAGCAGCTGACAAAGAGCAGTTTTATGTGTGATGAGCATGTCAGGCTGGAGAGGGAGGTGAGCTGCAGCATACCAATGACACCGGCGGGGCGGGACAGACGCTAATCCCGCAGGTCCCTGTCTCCTGCCTGCTCAGGGATGTCTGACAGCCCCGAGCGCTGCCAGCACCCAGCTGAGCGTGTTTTGGGGAGGGATTTGGGTGTTTTCAGGGCTGGGTGCTGGCACACCTGCTCCTGCGATGCCGAGAGGAGGAATCCGGGAAGCAAACAGCCTGCGTTGCCTTTCCGTGGGCACCCCGTTAAATCCGAGCAGCTCCCACCCTCCCCTTTGTCCTCCCCTTAATTAAGGGGAGGTAATTGTACTAAGTGGGGAGCTGGGGGAGGGTGAGAAGGAAGCCGTGCCAGTCGGGAATTTGCTGGCATGCGGGGACACGTGCGTGGTGTCACGTGCCAGTCTGGGATTCGCAGCCAGTCCTGTCTGAGGGGTCCGTGACTGTCGCCGTCTTTTGTTGGGAACTGGGTCACAGCACCCCCTGCCACCAGCCGGGCAGAGGGGGGGATGTCACATCCTTCTCCCCTTCCTTCCCTTTTCCCCCAACGTGGAGCTGCTCCATGGCTGGAGGTCGGAGAGCTCCTCTCCAGGTGTTTTCCCGCTTCTTAAGTTGGTGTTTTTTACAACAGGCTGCTCCAGGTGGAGCTCCCCTGCCACACCTGCAGCCCCAACAAGAGATACTGGTGGTGGTCCCTTCTCCTTGCCCACCCTGGGTGCTGCTGGGTGGCAGAGACCATTCCAGGAGCCCCGGGTGCCTGAGGGTGCTGGGTGCTGGGCAGGAGCAGTGAGGGTACAGGAGGGTGCACGGTGTGTTTGGAGCAGGGAGAGGCAGGAAGGGACCTGCCTGGAGCCTCCTCTCTCCAGGACATTGTGTTCCCAGTGAGGTGTGTCCCTGTCTGTGGGGACAGGGATGGTGCAGAGGGAGTGGCTCTGGTGGTTGTTGGGAGCTGGGGTTTGGTGGTGTCAGCTCGGGTCCCGGCTGGGCTGGGCTGTGTGGCCAAGCAGCACCTGGTGGCTCTGTGAAATGGGCTTAGAGAATGTCTGGCTCTGCCTGTTTGGATCTCCAGCCTGCCCAAACCACACCGTGCAGATCCTGTGGTCCCTTCCCAAGTTCCTTGGTCACAGGGTCCCCTCTCCCCATGGTGACCACAAGTTGCCTCCTGCCCTTTCTGGTAGCCAGGTCTGGGGCAAGTTCACAGGAACTGGATGTGCCTGGTGGAGGCTTCCCTGCTCCTGCATCCTCCCATGGCTGTGCTGCTTCCTTACAGATCTCTGACATCTACATCAGTGGGGAGCTGGGGGATATGTCAGCCAAGGAGAAGCTCCTGCTGTGGACACAGAAGGTGACAGCAGGTTACATCGGGCTGAAGTGCACCAACTTCTCCTCCTGCTGGAGCGATGGCAAGATGTTCAACGCCCTCATCCACAGATACAGGTAGGCAGGAAGCAGCAGTGGGAGTGTCATGAGGGTGGGAGAAGGGATGAGGCTCTCCCAGGGGTCTCTGCCCACCACTGTGGTTCAGTGATGGGCTGGATTACTTGGAGATGTGGCAGGGAGGAATGTCTTTTATACCTGGAATTCTCTCTTCTGCCAGGTAGCTGTGGAGGGGGGGGATGCTTGGAATGAGCAAAAGATACATCAGGGAAAAAAATCTTGTTGAGGCTGGGGAGAGAGGCAGAAATGAAAAGCTTTAAAACTCTTGAGTGTTGCAGTGCTGCCCTTTTGCTCTCCATGAACAGCAGCACTTCCATCCATGCTTTTATCCAAGGATCTTGGAGGTCTCCCAAGCAGCAGTTAATCCTCTCTTGATTCCTTCTTCCCCTGCTGGCACCAAGAGGTTTTTCTTTGCAGCCTGAAGCCCCCTTCCCAAGGGGGATGAGCCAGGGAAGTGCTGCAGCCCAGTCCCCTTGGAGAGCCCCCACCCTGGAACAGGAGCTCAGGCCAACCCTGGGAGCCACCCACGGCAGTGATGCCCACCCAGGACGCTCTGCCCTGGCCACCTGGTGCTGGTTGTCACTCTGGGGCGTGTCTTGCAGGCCAGATCTGGTGGACATGGAGAGGGTGCAGATCCAGAGCAACCGGGAGAACCTGGAGCAGGCCTTTGAGATCGCCGAGCGCCTGGGGGTCACACGGCTGCTGGATGCTGAAGGTGGGGGCCCAGGGCATGAGACCAGTGCAGGGACATGCCAGCTTCTCTTCCCACTCCCTTTCCTCACTGCCTTTCTGATTCTCTCCTGCCAGATGTGGACGTTCCCTCTCCAGATGAGAAATCTGTGATAACTTACGTGTCTTCAATCTACGATGCCTTTCCCAAAGTCCCCGAGGGAGGAGAAGGGATCAGCGCCATTGTAAGCACTGCTGAGGGCTGGGAGGCTGGGACAGCCTTTTTGGAGGCAGCTGGGGGTTGTGGGCAGGGTTTGGGGAAGGGTCTGTTGCCTGTGGAAGAGGGCTGAGGAGAGGGAGGAGGACCCCATTATGGTGTCTGCCCTATGAACTGCTGGGGTGTCTGTAAAGCCACAGCACTGCCCAGGCTCTGGAGGAAAAAAGCTGAGCTTAGAGAGAGCAACTGGCAAGGAGGATCCTCCTCCTCCTCTCTGTACTTGGGATGGCATCACAGCAGGAAGCCCTGGCACACGATCCACCCTGTAGTTTGTCTGTAGCACCTCAGTTCTCTGTGATTTGCCCACCAGCAGTGCTGGCAAAGACACTCTCACCCCACAGGAGGTGGATTCGAGGTGGCTGGAGTACCAGACCCGTGTGGAGTCCCTCATCTCGTGGATCAAGCAGCACACGATACTCATGTCAGACAAATCCTTCCCCCAGAACCCTGTAGAGCTAAAGGTAGGTCCTGGACAAGGTCTCTCCTCAGTGTGTGCCGTGTCCAGTGCTGAGGGATGGGTGGTGGCAATCCCCAGGGTGGTTCCTGATGAGCCTTTCTCATCCCAGGCACTTTATAACCAGTACATACACTTCAAAGAAACTGAAATCCCAGCAAAGGAGCAGGAAAAAGGACAGATAGAGGAGCTCTACAAACTGCTAGAGGTAAGGATCATCCTGGCTGCCCAGAGGCTGGTAGGTGGGAATGCTGTGCTTTTTCAGCAAGACTGAACTGTGCTCAGTTCAGGTTTATTTTGGAGTGGAGAAGTGGGAACACCCCTCAGGATAAACCAGGCAATGAGCAGCTCGCTGCAGGAGCTGAGGCAGAGCCCCTCTTCCCTTGCTGTAATTCCCAGCAGAAATGCAGTTCTGCTGATGTTTCCCTCAGGTTTGGATTGAATTTGGACGCATCAAGCTGCCCCAGGGCTACCACCCCAACGATGTGGAGGAGGAGTGGGGCAAGCTCATCATTGAGATGCTGGAGCGCGAGAAGCTCCTGCGGCCGGCGGTGGAGAGGTGGGTGCTGTGCCCCTGGCAGGGACGTCCCCTGCTCCTTCCTCTTCCAAAACCCCTCTCTCACCTCCGTCTGTCATTCCAGGCTGGAATTGCTGCTACAAATCGCTAACAAAATCCAGAATGGTGCTCTGAGCTGTGAAGAAAAGCTCACCCTGGCGAAGAACACGCTACAGGCAGTGAGTGGGGAGTGGGGGTTTGCCCCTCCTGATTTTATTGATTTGTTGTTTTCCTGCTCTTGTTTTGTGTCCATCTCCTCTCCTCTCTTCTGCCTGGGGTGGTGGGTTCCCCCTGGAACGTTTTCCTTTCTTTTCTGCCCTTGAGCCTGTCCCAGAGGTGCTGTAGAGGTGGTGGCAGAAATTTGGTGATCCACAGATGACCTTGAGGACAGAGATGGGGAATGGGCTTGTCTCTGGGAATGCAGTAAGTGGGGCTGGACATCTGCAGAGGTGCTGGTGTGGAGGAGAACAGCACTTCTGGAACAGCTTGTTGAATATTTTTTGTTGTATAATGAGGCTTAAAACCCCCAAAATCTGTTTTATTTGCCTGGTGGAAAGGACTCAGTGGCAGACCCTGGGTAGGGAACAGGTTTCTGAAGAGATTTTCTTTGTTATAGGAGAAAAGAGATACCAGGAGCCCCAGCACTCTCGGACACCTGGGGCTTCTGGAATGGTCACTGCCACCCAGCAGCACCCAGGGTGGGCAGTGAGAAGGGACCACTGTGGTGGTGTTTACAGGGCTCTCAGGATGAGAATCTTGACTCCATGTTTCGGAAGGCTGATTTATTATTTTATTATAGATATTATATTAAAAGAAAATGATTTATTAAAACTACACTAAAGAATAGAAGAAAGGATTTCATCAGAAGGCTTGAAAGGAAAGGAATGGAATGATAATAAAATTTTGTGATTGATTAGAGAGTCTGAGACAGCTGGACTGTGATTGGCCATTAATTAAAAACAACGACATGAGACCAACCAAAGTGCCCCTGTTGCATTCCACAGCAGCAGAAAATCATTGTTTACATTTTGTTTCTAAGACCTCTCAGCTTCTCAGGAGAAAAAAATCCTAACAAAAAGATTTTTCATGAAAATGTGTCCGTAACAGACCACCACCAATATCTCTTGTTGGGGCTGCAGGTGTGGCAGGGGAGCTCCACCTGGAGGTGTTGTAAAAAACACCAACTTAAGAAGCAGGAAAACACTTGGAGAGGAGCTCTCTCTGTCCCTGACCTCCAGCCATGGAGCAGCTCCACGTTGGGGGAAAAGGGAAGGGTGCGGAGAAGGACGTGACGGGGGGCGGTGGCAGGGGATGCTGTGACCCAGCACCCTGTGCCTCTCAGCCCCACTCAGGGCTGAGGGGACTCCTCCTGAGCGTCCCCTGTCCCCGCAGGATGCTGCTCACCTGGAGGCAGGCCAGCCGGTGCAGCACGAGGCGGACGTGGTGGCGTTCCTGCAGGAGAGCGAGGGGCTCATCCGCCAGCTCCAGGTGGACGTGCAGATCCTCCGCGACGAGAACTACTACCAGCTGGAGGAGCTGGTGTTCAGGTGACCTTGAGAAGCTTCCTCAGGGCCTGCACAGCCCCTCTGTGTGGGGCACAGCCCCTCAGGGGCTGCACAGCCCCTCTGTGTGGGGCACGTGTGTGGTCACCGATTGCTGTGGTGTTTTGAGGGTCCCCAGGATGAAGTGAGAGATGAGAATTGACTCCAAATCATATCATAAAATAACAAATGAGAAGGCTGATTTGTTATTTTATGATATATTATATTATACTTATATATTATATTTATATTATACTTATATATTATATTATATTGATATATTAAAACTATACTAAAGAAAGAGAAAGGAGACATCAGAAGTTTAGACAAGAATGAGAATAAAAACTTGTGACTGATCAGAGTCCTGACACAGCTGGACAGGGATTGTTTATTAAATTAAAACAATTCACATGGAACCAATCCAAAATGCACTTGTTGGTAAGCAACCCCCAAACCACATTCCAAGCAATCAGGTAATTGTTGTTTAAGTTTTTTTTCTGAGGCTTCTCAGCTTCTCAGGAGGAAAGTCCTGGCAAAGGGATTTTTCAGAAAATATCATGGTGACACACGTGTCCATCTCCTTACCTGATATATGGTCTCCTTGAGCCAGGTCTCATAAGCTCTTGGAGATTTATTTCACACCCAAGATAGCTCAGCTGCCTTAGAAGGCACAAAATCAGCAGGACGGGTTCTGTGGTAGTGTTGGAAACAGAAAAGTTTTATTAAAAGGCAAAATAACAAAACTCTTTACAGAGAAAAACCCAGCCAGATGCAAGAGATCCTTGCTCCTACTAAAACACCTCACAAAAGCAATTAGTTTATTTGTTATATTCTTTTTCTAGTAAATTGCTCAGGTGGGACTTTTTGGCTCCTGCCCAATTGGCCACCCTTAAGTTTGAGGTGAAGTCCCCCAGGTGCTATGAGGTGTCTTTATCTAATGGAGGAGAGAAACATCTGGGCTTATTTCCTTTTCAAGGAGACCAAGGAGAGTTCTGTCGCTCTGTGACACATTCCCATCCTTACCCACTGCTTGCTTGCTTCCCCAGGATCATGAGGCTGCAGGACGAGCTGGTGACGCTGAGGTTGGAGTGCACCAACCTGTACAGGAAGGGCCATTTCTCCACCCTGGAGCTGGTGCCCACGTCCACACTGAGCACGACACACCTGAAGGGCGAGTCCCTGACCAAGGGGCTCCACACCTCCTCGGCCTCCTGGTTCAGGAAGCCCATGACCAGGACAGAGCTGGTGGCCATCTCCTCCTCTGAAGATGAAGGCAGCCTTCGCTTCGTCTATGAGCTGCTGGCCTGGGTGGAGGAGATGCAGGTGAGGAGATGCTGGGCCAAACCTCCTGATGTGGGAAGCTGCCCCCAGGCCTTTTCCTGCCTTTATCTGTGAATAGTTGCTTTGGTGGTTTGTCGTTTTTGGAGATCTGAGGCTTCTGTCTGGAGCTGGGTTTTCTCTCTTGTGGTCCTGCTGGCCAGTGGGGATCACAGGAGCCTCTCAAAGCTGGAGCTGGGTTTTCTCTCTTGTGGTCCTGCTGGCCAGTGGGGATCACAGGAGCCTTTCAAAGCTGGAAGCAGATCTGTGCTGATGCAGTCACTTTCCCACGTGGGTGGGAACCTTGTGTAGGCTGTCCCAGAAATATTCAGAGTTGGAGCACTGGCTTAGGATCTTCTACCAAGACTGGGAGGTGTTTGTTCCCTCTGGAGTGACCTGGGAGGATTCCTGGTGTCCCTTTGAGAGCAGAATGAGCAGTGCTGACCTGAGCCTCTTGGTTTCAGATGAGGCTGGAGCGGGCAGAGTGGGGCACTGACCTGCCAAGTGTGGAATCCCAGCTGGAGACTCAGAGGCACATCCACGCCAGCGTGGAGGACCTGGGCTCCAGCGTGAAGGAGGCCAGGATGTATGAGGTATGGTGGGGGACACCAGGCGTGGGAAATGAGGGAAATTGGGATCAGCTCTTGTGGGTCACTTTCCCGGGACAGAGGATTTTTAAGGCTGGAGCTTCTAAATTGATGCAGTGCTGCCCTGAGCCATCCTCTCCACCCTCCCCTTCCTCATGCAGAGCTGTGGAGAAAGATTTGGGGATGGGTTTCTGGGTGATCCTGTCCTGTGAAGGGTAACAGGAGCATTTCTCATCCTTCAGGGCAAAATGTCTCCGAATTTCCGTGCCAGCTACACAGAGACACTGGGCAAGCTGGAGACTCAGTACTGCAAACTGATGGTGAGTCTGGGGGCCCTCCCTGCTCCTAGGCTAGGGAGAGGGGAAAAAAAACATCAGAACAGAGCAGGGAGGAGGAATAATAAACCATTCTTGGTGTCCAGGAAACCTCCAGCTTCAGGCTGAGGCACCTGCAGAGCCTGCATGGATTCGTGTCCAGGGCCACTGCTGAGCTGATCTGGCTGAATGAGAAGGAGGAGGAGGAACTGGCCTACGACTGGAGTGACAACAACCCCAACATTGCAGCCAAGAAGAATTACTTCTCAGTGAGTGCTGGGAGGGCAGGTGCTGCTTTTGGTCCTCTGTGAAGCCCTCAGCTCCCAACAGACCCGAAATCCTGAGGCTGGATGCTCCCTCCCAGCTCCCTGAGCTTGTTGTGCCTGAACAGAGCTGATGGAAGCTCTCCCCAGAGCAGAAAGTGAAATGAATGTGTTGTTCAATTGAATTGCAATCAAAGAGGCATCAAAAGATGTATTTTTAGCATTATTTTAGAGCTCAAGGCATCTTGAACTAGCGGGGGCGAGGGGGGTAAGTCTGAGCCAAAGAGGAAAATTGATTCCTCTTTACAGCAGTATAAACAAATTCCCATCTTTCCACAATCACTGTGTGAAGCTGAAGAGGTCCCTGGGCAGGCTTCCAGTGCCTGTTTGGAGCACAGGAGGCAGATTCCTGTAGGGAACGGGGCTGTGGTGCCGTGCTGGATTCCCTGGCATCCACCGGTACCTCCTTTAGAGCTTCCACGCTGTGTTGGTTGGACACGTGGTCTGAGTGAGGTCCCAGGGCTGAGATTTGGGCTTTCCCTCCTGCAGGAGCTGACAGCAGAGCTGGAAGAGAAGCAGGACATCTTCCGTTCCCTCCAGGACACGGCTGAGCTGCTCTCCCTGGAGAACCACCCGGCCAAGCAAACCGTGGAGGTGAGCAGGAACCTGGGCGGTTCCCAAGGGTCAAATCACCTCAGCTGGAACTGGGAGAGTCACTGCCTCACCCCACAGTGCCTGATGAGGTGTTTTGTGGTGGCAGGACATCAGTGCAGTGGTGGAGCTTCTTAATTTTGGGAAGTGGCCATTCCCAAATAATCGCCACCTCAAATTAGGACACAAACAAACAGAGAATGAGCCTGGCAGAGCTGTGGGGTTCCCAAGGGTCAAATCACCTCAGCTGGAATTAAAAGACTCACTGCCTCACCCCACAGTGCCTGATGAGGTGTTTTGTGGTGGCAGGACATCAGTGCAGTGGTGGAGCTTCTTAATTTTGGGATTTTGGGAAGTGGCCATTCCCAAATAATCGCCACCTCAAATTAGGGCACAAACACACAGAGCATGAGCCTTTCCCACAGAGAGGTGGTGCAGAGAATGGCCTTGGCTGCCCTGGGGTCATCCAGGCTTCCAGGGACACTGTGGTGGTGAAGCAAAGGGCTGTGGGAACCTTTTCCATGGGGTAAAAGCAAAACTGTTCCTGCCTCTGGCATCGTGGGTGACATGGGGACACTGAGACAGGGTCTGCCATCTCCTGTGTCCAACCCCTCCTGGCTGCAGCCAGATTTTGGTCATTTCTGTCCCTCCCTCAGGCTCCTGTATCCTTGCTGTTTCCCTCCTGGCTGTCAATTCCCTATTCCAGTGCCTTTTCCTGTGTTTTCCACAGGCCTACAGTGCTGCTGTGCACACCCAGTGGCAGTGGATCAAGCAGCTCTGCCTGTGCGTGGAGCAGCACGTCAAGGAGAACGCTGCCTATTTCCAGGTATTTGGGGCCAGATTCCCTCAGTCCCATCTGCTGAATCCCACTCCATGAGCTCCTCACACTGCTGTTGTCCTTGATGGAGAGGAAGAAGGGATTTTTTTTGCCCTCTGGAATATCTGTTTAGCTGCTCCCTGGGCATTTCTAGGGGAAAAAGGGATCAACAATTCCCTGTAGTTCTGCTCATCCACGTGGGATGGTCCTACCCTTGCAGCCCTAAAGCCAGAGAGCAGTGTCAGGAGCTGCTGGCTGAGCCTTTGGGGTGCTCCTTGGCTGTCTCCAGGCTGCTCAGGGGGCTTGCCCAGGTCCCTGTGACCCTTTTTGCTTTGGCAGTTCTTCAGCGACGCCCGGGAGTCGGAGGCGTACCTGCGGAACCTGCAGGACTCCATCAAAAGGAAATATTCCTGCGACCACAACACGAGCCTGACGCGGCTGGAGGACCTCCTGCAGGACTCCATGGTGGGTTCTCTGACACCCAGCACCCTGCTCTGGTTGCCTGGGACACCTCTTTGCTCCCCAGGGAGAGCTGAGCTCTTTATCCCCACAGTTTGGTGGGATGTGGTTTGTGTTCCACCTCAGGCAGTGATTTGCTTGCCCTTGGAGCTGCTGAATGAGCTGCTGCAGGCTGTGCTGGCCACAGTTGTGTGGTGTAGCTGGGGTTGGCCACTGTCATTTGGAGGCACCATCTGACCTCTGTGTGTCCTCAGGGTGAGGAGCAGGCTGTGCAAGATCACAACCTGAGCTGCTCCTGCCCCAGCCGTGCCCATCCTGCTGGAGTCCTCCTGACCAAGGCAGGGCCTCTAGGATGCTCCTGGTTCTGCTTTTTGGAGCTGGTGGAGAAAGGCCTGCTCTTTATCCAGCCCAAATCCTGTGTTAATCCATGCTGCTGGATGGGGGGAGAGCCAGGGCAGCCTGGCTGTGATCTCTGAACACGTGGCCTGGCTTAGCTGAGCAGAGCAGAGCCCAGGCCGTGGCACTGTCACCTTCTTGCCTGATTTGGCCTGAAAAAAAACCAACCTAAAAACAACCCCCAAGGAGCAAAGCATCAGCTGGTGTTGGACAGCAGGGTCAGGGGAGGATCTGGGCTGTGGCTGAAGTGCTGAGCTGTGGTGGCAGGGTCAGGAGGTGACACTGAGAGTGTGGAGGCAGGTGGTCACCCAGAAGGGCACAGCAGGCTGTCCCCAGAGGCACTGGGGTGCCCTTACTGGGGGTGATGGGTGCATCAGCACTGGCTTCTCTCCTGGAGGCCTGGGGGCTCCCCCATCCTCTCTCAGGGTAGTCCTGGTCTGTCTCTGGTGCTGCCAGGACCTGGAGCAGCCAGGCTGGCTCCCAGGGTCTGTGTTTGGGAGCCCTGGCACATCTGGGGTGGGAGAGGCTGTTCTGGGCAGCCAGAGAGTGGCCACAAACCCAGGACTGGGGCAGCTGCCCTGAGCTCAGCTATATTACTCTTTCTTACCTAATAAGTGAAAGTTGTATTTCTTCCAATCATGCTCCCTGGGAGACAGGCACAGGTAGTTTATTTAATCATTTATTCTTTTATTTTAATTTTATTTAATTTTATTTTTTTTAACCATGAAATTCTCCTCCACTGTTTTAGCACACTAACCAACCCCAGAGTACCAAGCATGAGGGAGAACCTTTTCTGGGATCCTTTGTTTTTGAAACCTTTGCCGCAGCCAGCAGGGGCTGAGCTGTCACTACTCACACGAGCTGCCAGTGTTGTGATCT
The DNA here is from genome assembly GCF_012460135.2 of Molothrus ater. NCBI lineage: Eukaryota > Metazoa > Chordata > Aves > Passeriformes > Icteridae > Molothrus > Molothrus ater. The sequence continues at coordinate 5,728,849 of NC_050501.2, forward strand.
GCACATGTCTCCAGAGGCTGTTCCAGGGGAGCTTTGCCACCATTCCCCCCTGGGCTGGCGCCATCACCTCACCCAGCAGGGATTTGTAGGAATAAAATTTCCTGCAGCTGGCAGATTTCTCCCCAAAGCCAGAGGCCTGTGCGATCGCTCCACCCCGAGCCCCTTCTCCTGAGATGTTTGATCCCCATAATTCATCATCTCCCATTCCAGCCGTTGGTTTAAACACCCTTTCATCCTTTGCTTTAGAGAGGGAGCATGCTTCCCTGGGCTCTCTTGCAGGCAGCCAAACATCCCCAGCTTTGGGCTGGACATTGTCCTGCTCTCAGCCCCTCACAGCTCCTGGGACTTTGTTTTGGTGGATGTTGTGTTCTTTTGGTTTTTTTTTTTTTTTTTTCCCTTTTGAAAGAAAACATTTTCTTGTCCTACCAGCCAGAGAGGCAGAGGTGTGCATGTGGCTTTGCAGGGCAGTGGGAGTAGCAGTGATGTCCCATCCCATCTCCTGAGCCCTCTTCCCGCCCTGCCAGGGCAGCAGGATCTCCTGAGGCGTTTGCTCAGCCCTTGCAGGCCAGCACTGGGGTGGGGGGCGAGCTGAGCTGCCTGGCACAGGCCTCCCCTCACCACCCTTGAGCAGCCCATCCTCCTTGTCCCTGCCAGGATGAGAAGGAGCAGCTGATCCAGTCCAAGAGCTCTGTTGCCAGCCTGGTGGGACGGTCCAAAAGCATCGTCCAGCTCCGGCCCAGGAACCCAGAGCACGCTGTGAAGAGCACCATCCCCATCAAGGCTGTCTGTGACTACAGGCAGATCGAGGTGAGGGCTGCCAGGGTGCTGGTGGCACTTGGGAAGGGAAGGCAGGGACAAGGGAGTGACACCCGGGGTGGTTTAGGATGAGAGCTGTAGGATCTGTCAGTGGAAAGCAGGAGTGGGAAGACAGGGGGAGGGAAACAGCAGGGATGTTTTTCCTGGAGCAGATTTCCACGTCTCAGATTTATTCTGGGCAGGAGCTGGAGTCCTTTCCCCTTCCAAGGAGGATGGGCTTCATCAGGCTGAGCCAAACAAGCCCGTGGGTGGCAGCCAGCTCCTCCCTGTGACTTCCCTGTCCCTTCCTCTCCCGGCACGAGCATGCCGCGCTGCCTGGCGCCGTTCCAGGCTGCTGCTCCATTAAAACACATCCATCTGTGGATTTCTGGGAGCTGGCTCACCCCCAGGAGAGGGGCTGGCAGCAGGGACAGGCGTGCACAGCCCTGCTGCTGGTTTCTGATGGGCTCCTGGTGCTGGTGCTGTCGCAGATCACCATCTGCAGGAACGACGAGTGTGTCCTGGAGGACAATTCCCAGAGGACCAAGTGGAAGGTGATCAGCCCCACAGGGAATGAGGCCATGGTGCCTTCTGTCTGCTTCCTGATCCCCCCACCCAACAAAGAGGCCATCGAGATGGCCAACAGGTAACTTGGTGGCAGTCACAAAGAGATGGGATGGTGGGGATGGAGGTGTGAAGGTGGTTTGTGGTGAGGAAGGGAATCCCTCCTGGTTCTACAGCTGCAAACTCCATTGCAGAGACTGCTGCTGTAGCTTGCAAAATGAAAAAAAAAAGACAATTTGGGAGGAGGGATCCCCCCAGGGATCTCTGGCACTGAGCAGCAGGAGCATCACTCCCTGTGTGGTGCCAGACTGGGGTCACTGGGCTGACGGGCTGCTCTCTGCCAGTGATGGCTGGAGGATTAGCAGGGTCAGGGCTGGGTTTGCTGGGAAGATCCAGGGCTGATGGAGCTGCTCCTTTCCCCTTGCAGGGTGGAGCAGCTGTACCAGAAAGTGATGGCTCTCTGGCACCAGCTGCACATGAACACAAAGAGCCTCATCTCCTGGAACTACCTGAGGAAGACATAGCCCTGGTGCAGAGCTTCAGCATGGAAAAGGTACAGAGGAACTTCCCTGCCTGGTTCTGGGGTTGTGCTGCTCTCCAGGCTTCTCTGTGTGGCCAAAGAGAGGGGAAAACCAGGGAGTGGGGAAATCAAGGGTCTTTACACCTGGAACAGCGCACACCTTGAAAAGGGTCACGGTTTACAGCTATAGGGAAAAGGGGAACAGTTTACACCTTGAAAACCTGAGTTTGAGGGTGCTGTGCAAAAGGATTGCAGCTTTTCCCAATAAAAAGAGCATTAGGAGTTTGCTGCTGCTGAGAGATTGTGGATTGAACATTTCATTAGGGAGTGAGCACTGGCTGGGGGGAGGCATGGAGGATTTACCTCTTCCCCCTCTGAAAATACCCCTCGGGCAGATGAAGGCGGTTCAGTTGGCATGCAGGATGTTGTTCCTGATGTTTGGACGTGCCTCTTTTTCCACTCACAGCTGAGATCCTTGGCTCAAGGGGAGTGTCAGCAAGCCCTGAAGAGCCTGCAGGGCCACTACGAGGATTTCCTGCAGGACAGCCGGGACTCAGAGCTCTTCTCCGTGTCGGACCGGCTGCGCCTGGAGGAGGAAGTGGAGTCTTCCAAGGAACACATCCGGCAGCTGCTGGAGTCCATGGAGAACGGTGAGCTTCAAAGGGCCTGATGCTTTAACCAGGAGCTGTGGGAGCTCATACACAAAGGATTTATGGGATGGCTTCGTGTTCTCCTTTTCCTGAGCTAGCTGGTTGATGGTGTGAGCAGCTGCTCTCATTATTCCTCCATCTATCCATCCAAGTGTTCGGCCTTTGTCCTGCACTGCTCCTGCAGAGAGGCCTTGGCTTTGCAGCTTCAGCTGGGCTGCTGAGTCCTCTTCCCCTTGGAGTGTTGGCAGAGGGGATGCATTCCAAGCAAGGAGCTCTTCCTGCAGTTAGTCTTTGGGATAATACACGTGGTGGTGGCACTTGTGACACCGTGAGTCCCACCAGGAGCCAAGACTCCGGTCCTGTGGCTGGACTCACTTCCAGAAGGAGATGATTTAATGATTTAATTCAGGTGTTTTCCACCTGAGCTCAGAAATGGAGGTGTCCAATTAAGGTGTTTTCTACCTGAGCAGAGATGCTCAGAGGCTGCACTCAGCTCTGGGCATTCCAGCAGGTCACGTTTGGGACAGCTACTGACCAGCACTGCTTGAGCTGCTGTTGTGTGTGTCTCTGCCTTGCAGAGGACAAGGATGAGACCGTTGCCAGGACGTACCTGTCTGAGCTGAAGAACATCCGCCTGCGGCTGGAGGAGTGTGAGCAGCGGCTCGTGAGCCGCATCCAGGCCCCGAGCGGCGCCCGGGCAGACGGGGACACCATCCAGGAGAACACCCTGCGCATGGCAGAGCAGGAGGTCAGGCCTGCTGCTGGCAGCTGGGCAGGGCAGGGCTGAGAGGGACACACGCCCAAAAATAGCTGTGGCTCCTCTGTGTGGCCGAGGGGATCCTGGGGTTTGAGGGGATCCTGGGGTTTGAGGGGATCCTGGGGTTTGAGGAGATCTTGGGGTTTGGGGGAATCTGGCTGTGCAGAAGGCAGCAGGGAAGCTCAGCAGGTGGGCAGCCTGCTTCATTTCCTGACAGCTCCTTAGCCAAGGGCAATCCTGTTTTTTTCCCTGTTTTTTTTTTCCCTGTTTTTTTTTTCCCTGTTTTTTTTTTCCCTGTTTTTTTTTTCCCTGTTTTTTTTTTCCCTGTTTTTTTTTTCCCTGCTTTTTTCCCCTGCTTTTTTCCCCTGCTTTTTTCTCCTGCTTTTTTCCCTGCTTTTTTCCCCTGCCCGTTTCCCTTTCCCCCTGCCTGTTTGTTTCCCTGCCTGTCTGTTTGTTTCCCTGTTTTCCCTGCCTGTTTTCCCTGCCTATTTCCCCTTTTCCCTGCCTTTTCCCTGCCTCTTTGGGCTCTCCTTTCACGCTGTCTGTCCCCCTGCAGCGCACACAGGAGGATCTGCAGCAGCTGCAGTCAGAGCTCCGGGTTGTGTCTGAGAGGTGCTACAGCTTCCTGGACAAAGCTCCTGCAGGGCCCAGCACGCCCCACCTGCGCTCAGAGCTGGACTTGGTGGTGAACAAGATGGAGCAGACACATGGGCTGTCTTCCATCTACCTGGAAAAGTGAGTTGGGGACGTGCCTCTGTTCCCAAACGCCCTTTTGAGTGTTCCCAGTTCACTAAAGGCCTTATTCTGCCCCTCCAACACACCTTGTGGTGGATGTAGCTGAATCCATCCCCCTGCAGCACGTGGTGCAGCCTCCAGATCCGTGCCACGCCTGGGATGATGCCACTGTGTTCTGTTTGATTTGCCAGGTTGAAGACGGTTGACATCATTATCCGCAGCACCCAAGGAGCAGAATCCCTGGTCAAAGGCTACGAGGTGAAGCTGAGCCAGGAGGAGGCTGTTCCTGCTGACCTGGCAGCCATTCAGACCCACAGGACAGCCCTGCAGGTTGGTGATTAAGAAGGAGGTTTTGGCTGTGTTTGTAATTGTGTTGGGGGTGTTCTTGAGGTTGTTGGATACAAGTGGAAATAGGATGAGGGTGGAGAGTGTTGTTACTGTTAAGAGTATGAATGTGTTTAGGACTAGGAGCAAATTTTTTTCTGCTGAATTTGGACTGTGGGACGTTTTTCTTGCCTTGATACATTTTTATTAGAGGGTTTTGTGCTGCTGATCTGAGAGCCCTGATTGCTTTGTGAGTGTAGAGGAGGTGCTGTGGCTTGTGCTCTGTCTGCTGCTGTAGGGTATGACCTGCACCAATCTGACCTGGGAGCATGTTCCCCTTCATTCTACACCTCCCAGTTCTTTGCAGGTTAAGGAGAGGGGCAAAATAAACCCATTAATCCCTTCCCAGTGTGTCACCTCTGGCTGGGAGGACATCTCTGGCTTGGTCCCTTCTGCTTTCAGTGACACTGACCCAGTGCTGTCTCCTTTTGCAGCAATGGCTCGGGGAGGTGAAGGACAAGGGCTCAGTGTTCTCCACGCTGGAAGAGGAGATGGTGAAGGCAAAGGAGGTGGGGGAGCAGCTGTTCAGGCTGAGGCAGGAGCGCAGCATCGACCTGGAGCGCTTCCAGGAGAAGGGGAGCCAGCTGTGGGACCGCTGGCAGCGAGTGTGCGCCCAGATCGAGACCCGGTGAGGCACCTCCTCCCTCCGCTGCCACATTGACTCTCACCCTTCAGCTGACACCTTGGGTCAGGCTTGGTGGAGGTGAAATTTTTCCTGCTGGGATTTCACCCCCTCTCCTCTTACCTGTGGTGGTTTTCCTCTCAGCCACACGGAGCTGGAGAGCATCCAGGAGGTGCTGAGCGATTACCGGCAGTGCCACAGCGCCCTGATCCAGTGGATTGAGGAGATCACAGCCCAGCAGGAGCTGATGAAGCCTGGCCAGGCTGAGGACAGCCGGGTGCTGTCGGAGCAGCTCAGCCAGCAAACGGTGAGGCAGGACCTCGTGATGTCTCCTTGCTGCCGTGACCGTGTCACTTCTTTTCATCTCTGAGCTTGGGAATATGAAAAGCAGCAGCAGGGAAGGGGCTGCAGGCCTGAGCTGGGATGTCTGGGAAGTGGAGGAGCCCTGCTTGGCTTGAGGTGCAGATGAGGTCATGTGTGAAAAATTGGAGAGTGTAAAGATTTTACCCAAAAGTGCAGGGATGTGAACCAGAATTCTGCTCACGTCCCCATGGCTGCTGTCAGAGGATCCTAGAAAGGTTGGGTTGGAAGGGACCTCCAAGATTGTCTTGTTTCCATCCTCCTCCCACGGGCAAGGACACCTTCCACTATCCCAGATTGCTCCAAGCTCAGTCCAACCTGACCCTGAACGCTTCCAGGGTTGGGGCATCCACAGCTTCTCTGGGCAGCAACTCAGCCAATCTATTCTGACAACCATTTTTACTTTGAATTTCCTTGAAGGCTTTGGCTGCAGAAATTGAGAAAAACCAAGCCAAGCTGGACCAGTGTCAGAAATTCTCCCAGCAGTACTCGGCTGCTGTCAAGGTACAGCTCCTGGCTGGGGTGGGCTGGGCAGGAGCAGCCCTGGCAGAGTTTGCAGATCTCACAGGCTCCACATCTCCCTACCTTTTCAGGACTATGAGCTGCAGCTGATGACCTACAGGGCCTTCGTGGAGTCGCAGCAGAAGTCGCCCATGAAGCGCCGGCGGATGCTCTCCTCCTCAGATGCCATCACCCAGGAGGTAGGAACCCACCTCAGCTCAGCAGGGGGAAAATTTTGGGGTGTTCTTCCACGCCCAGCAAAACCACCCAGCAGCCTCTGTGAAATGAGCTCCTTCCTGCTGAACTCTCTTGTATAAATAAAGTTTCCACCCTCGCTGTTTTTTCCAATAGCCAGAGAGGATGGCTTAGTGCCCTAAGCACCAGGTATGCCATACCTTGACTCCTGGGAACCCCTGGGTCAAATCCAGCAGGGTCGGCTCAGCCCTTCAGCCTTGCTCGAGGTAAATAACCAGAGCACCATGCAGTGTTGCTGTGTGTGCATCTTTGGGATGAGAACCTTTTAGGGCCCCGAGCTCCTGTCTGCTCTGTGTGGATATATCAGAGATCCCAGCAGCCCTCTGTAAGAGTCGAGCACCCGCCCCAGTGTCCGTGGCAGGAGTGTCCCCTCGCTCCAGTGTCGTGCAGCATGCCTTGTGTGGCCACCACCACCCTCCCCAGCAGACTGGCTGCATTCCATTGGTGCCATCCCGGCTCTGCCAGGTGCCCTGGGGGGCTCCTGAGCCAGAGGTGCCTCATCCATGTCATGTACTGTGAAGGGTGACACTCTGGATCTGCCAGCAGGGCTGATGCACTCCCTTTTCCCTCTGTTCTCCCCTCTGTCCCTTGGCAGTTCATGGATTTGAGGACTCGTTACACGGCCCTGGTGACTCTGACCACCCAGCACGTGAAGTACATCAGCGACGCTCTGCGGCGCCTGGAGGAGGAGGAGGTGAGGGCATGGGGCACACCTGGGCCTGTCCCCCACATCCCCCCAGGGTGCTGCTCCGTGCTGAGGGAGCAGCATCTCCCTTTGCTCCCCCTTTGGAGATCCCTTTTGACGTGGTTGTCTTCCTCCTTCCTCCTCTTTTTGCAGAAAGTGGTGGAGGAGGAGAAGCAGGAGCACGTGGACAAGGTGAAGGAGCTCCTGGGCTGGGCCCTGGGCTTGAAGCAGAGTGTGCAGGGCAGAACAGCTGCTGCTGGGAGCAGAGAGCTGGGAGACATTGAGAAATCCATCTCAGAGCAGCAGGTAAAGCAGGGCTGACACCAGACCCTGAGGTTTAACTTCTGCACTTTTTTTTCACAGCTGCATTAAGCTGCTTTCTTTCTTTTTTACATTTTGTTTCCAGGCCCTGAATGAGGAGCTGATTGGAAAGAAGGAGCAGGTCTCTGAGGCCATCAAAACTTCCCAAATCTTCCTGGCAAAACACAGCCACAAGTGAGTGTGACCAGGGAGAGAACAGGGGCTGGAGATGAGATTCCTTAGAGCTGTGGGTCCATGGGATCCAGCACCTGACTCCAGTTAAAAACAATGAGCTGCACACCAGTTTTCTTCTTTATTGTCTGCAATGAGATCTGTGAAATGTGCACTCACTTATGCTGTGGGACAGTATTAATCCTCTTTAGTTGAGATGCAGACACATATATTGGAGGATTTGATTGTTACAATTCAGGTTGGTTATCCTGGCAGGTTAGTGAGCAGGGCAGGGAGAGGAAGGGACTCATGGTGGATTTGGCCTTTTCCTGTGCTTGGAAGGATGTGGTAATTCTGTGGTTTGGGCAGTACCCTGAGATATTTCCCCTTCCCCTTGCAGGCTTTCCCAACCAGAAAAGGACCAGATTTCTGCTCAGATTGGTGCTCTGAAGGAAACCTACCAGGCTCTCTGCAGCAACTCCACGGAGCAGCTCCAGCAGCTCCAGAGCCAGCTGGCTCAGGAGACAGAGCACAAGGTACTGCTCCCTGCTCAGCCCTGTTCACTCCTCACCTTCCCTCCTCAGGATGTGGAAAAGGTTTCATTTTGTTGTGTTTCTCTGGCCACTGGCCACTCACAGCCTCTTGCACGAGCCTTCTCTCCTGTTCATGGTCACCCACAGCATCTGGTGGTGCCTGGAGGCCAAGCAGGAGCTGTTGTGAGAGTTGTCCTTTGGTTGCCATCAGGGCCCTGCCCTCTGCACGAGGCTTGTTAGTGCTTGGTGAGCAGGGTGGCAGATGGAGTTCTGCCCTGGAAATGTCCCCTTGAGGAAATCTGTGTCCTCTGAGGGCTGTGAGCTCAGAGGGCTCGGTCCCACTGCGGGCAGGGGCTGCAGGAAGGTGGGACTCGCTCAGGGTCTGGCCAAGGGTTTTTCTCAGCAGCTCTTCCATGTGGAAGGCAATTACACTATCCAGCCCCTCAGCTGAGCTGGGAGACCTTCAGGACCTGTTCCCTGTTCGCATCCACCAGCCCCATCCTTGCAGGGAGGGCTGGAAGCACATCCTTATTGCCTCTGTTCCAGCTGTCATTCACAGATTTACGTGTGCCTGTTCTCTAAGTGTATATTCATGTGTCAATGGATATTTTTGTGTGTTTGCTTGCTGGCTCCCTGTACCCTGAAGCAACAGCCCGCTCACATCTGGCTGTGAGATGCAGGTTTTGGCTCTCAGGTCTGTGAGTGAAGCCCTGTTCAAGCCACTCATGGGGAGAAGGTGGCAGAGCTGCTTTTTTTTTTTGAGATCTTCCTGTCCAGCTTTAACCTAAAAATGTAGTGTTTTGCTCCAAACTGGACTTTACAGCACGTTCCAGGTGTTTCAGAGCAGGAAATGATTTATTTTATTGCAAGCCCTTTAGCCCTTGTGCTGGCAGCAGAAAGGTGAACAAATCATTTTGTTAAGCCATCACAGATTTGCTGCAGCCTCCCTGTGGAATGGATGCTTTTTTTTTTTTCCTTTCCCTTTTCCTCCCTTTTGGTCAGGAAAATTATTTTAGAGCAAAAGCCTTCTCCAGGGCTTGTCAAGCTGTTTTGGTACAGCACGAGGCTGCTTTGGGGCTGGAACAGTTTTCACTCACAGATTTGATGAAGCCCAGGCAGCAAAACAAGAGATGGCAGTGGGGCTTCACCTTAAATCCCCGTCTGCAAAACCATCCCTGCAGCTCTGCTGCGGAGCTGTTGCTTCACTGTAGAGGGAGCATGAAGAACTCTTTAACATTTGCTTGCTGGAAACATCCAACTGTCAGAAAGAAGTTACAAAAGACCAGAAAAATGCAAAGCAGAGCGCGCTAAATTGAGCATGATGTGTCCCTGTATGGTTTGTGTTTCATGTCAACTGTTTTTAAGATTAACTGACATCCTTGCTTACAAGTTTAACTAACCCCCCTGGGATTTAAACAAACAAACAAAACACACAAAAGGGAAAGAGGACGGACCTGTGTGTGGGGTTCTTTTTGCAAAGCAAAACAGTCGCATGCTGGACGCTAACCCCAAGCTTTACACTGTGTGTGATACGGCTGAACTGCTCCATAAGGCTCTGTCTTTAACTGCTCAAGGCACACCCTGCAAGTCGGTAAGTAAAAGCCTTTTACTCCCCTCCCTCCCATCCATCTCCTTTTTTGATCTTGCTCTTTTGTTTTCCCCCCTTTCCCTCTTTTCTCTGTCTTTCCACGTCTCTGAGTATGCACGTCAGGGTCTGGCGATGGTGGTGGAGAGCTGAGGTTGTCCCAGCAGGTTCCTCCTGTCCCCACAGCAGGGTGTTGGGATGCAAAAGGAATTCATTCCATAGTCCTGATTCCCTCCTTGCTGTCCCCACAAAAATCTTGGAGTGCTTGGGCCAGCCTTATACCCAGCCAGTGGCACTGGGAGAAACCCAAACGTCCAAAGAGCCTTTGAACAGAGACACTTTCTCACCTAAATTATCACCCTCCCTGTGGGGATAGCTGCAAGAAAAGCCCCTCCAAAAAACACCACAGTAGTTGGTGTGGTCCCAGTTTGTCACTGTTTTCATGCTGGAACCTCCAACTTGTTCCATTTCTCCCCTGGCCCTGTCTGAGGAGCAGCTTAGAGGTGCTGGAGTGGGACCATGGCCATGCCTGGGGAGCTGTCCTGCTCCTGCCCTGATGCATGGCTGGGAGCTGCTCCATGGCACGGGGCTCTGTGCTGTTCCCCACCCATCCTGGCACTTGGGATTTGCTTGGGAAGTGCAGGATTTTCAGCATGGCAGGAATCAGCATGGAGGCTGTGCTGGGAAAGGTTCCTCTTTACCCCACAGTGGGTGGTTTTGGGGGGGTTTCTTCCCCATGAGTGGGATTTGTGTTGTCTTTACTTTTTGAAGCTGGAGTTGTTGAAGGGCTTTGTTGTGCTTGTTGGTTTCCTGCCCTCTTTTCTGTGGAGCATTAGGAATGAGTCTGAGTTTTGGTGCTTGCTGCTTTGCTGCATTACTGCTGGTGGATATTGGAAGCATCTTGGTGCTGCCCTGGTGATGGACTGGATTTCAAACACTTTAGGACTTTCTAGCCTGTTTGGGGATTTTAAGTTTTTTTTTGTTTTGTTTGTTGTTTTTTGTTTGTTTTTTTTTTTAACTGAGACCTCCCTGAAACTCATGCAGTGAGTGCTGGAAATGCTGGATTCTGATTTAATTCTTTTCCTTCTCTTTCTCTTCTAGGGCAGCGAAGCCGTGGCAGGAGTGATCGATCTTGGCACGGTAGAAATATTCCCTGTCTTTGGTGCCATGCAGAGAGGTCTTATAGATCAGGACACAGGCCTGGTCCTCCTGGAGGCCCAGGTGATCTCCTCTGACTTAGTTGTCCCAGAGACCAGTGAGAAACTCTCCTTGGAGAAAGCTCTGGCAAGAAACATCATTGATCTCAGGGCATTCCAGGTGCTGCAGGAACTGAAGGATGCTCTCCAGCAGGTGGAAGAAATCAGATGTGAAGGGAGGCAGCTCCTCCCCGTCGCTGCTGCCATAGAGGAGGGGAGGATCAGTGAGAGCGCTGGGCTGAAGATTCTTGAGGCTGAGCTCCTCACTGGGGGCTTTAGATTCCAGCAGGGCAGAATCAGCATGGAGACAGCAGAGCAAGAAAGGCTCCTTCCCCCCCAGCTTCACTCCAGGCTCCTGTCTCACCTGGAGGGTGGCAAGGATTTGATTGACCCCAACACTGCTGAGAAGATCAGTCTGCCTGAGCTCCTGGACAGGTGCATCATCCACCAAGAGACTGGGCTGAGGCTGCTCCCTGTCAAGCAGCTGGCGGGTGGGATGGTGAGCTTGGGGTCAGGCAGGGAGGTCAGCATCTTCCGTGCAGTCCAGGAGGGGCTGATAGACAGGCAGGTGACCATCAGGCTGCTGGAAGCCCACCTCTTTGCTGGTGGCATTGTTGACCCCAGGACAGGCCACAGGCTGACTGTGGATGAGGCTGTCAGGCATCATTTGATTGACCAGGATTTGGCCTGCACGCTCCTGATCCGGCAGCTCCGGACCGGTGGGATCGTGGACACCACCACGGGAGAGAGGCTGACCATGGATGAAGCCCTAAGAAAGGGTTTGGTAGCTCCAAGGACTGCGCTGCTGGTCCTGGAATCCCTGTGGTCCTTCATGGGGCTGCTGTGGCCAGAGACGGGGGAGATCATCCCTGTTGCAGACGCCTTGGAGCAGGGGATGCTCTCCACGGAGCTGATTGAGGAGGCTCTCAGCAAGAGGCAGCTCCTCCAGGCTGTTTTTATCCCGGACGCCACAGAGGTGGTGTCCTGGCAGAAGGCAGTGGAGCAGGGCATCCTGGAGAGAGAGGTGGCGAAGGAGCTGAAGTCAACAGCCATCCCTGATGTCCTGGCCAGCGTGCAGCTCTCTGGGTCTCCAAGCAGGAGCAGGCAGGGCCAGAGCTCCCCTGGAAGGAGCCCCACGGGTCAGGAGGAGCCTCTGCTGAGGAGTGCTGAGGAAAGGCTGGCGTTCCACTTGATGACACACAGCTACATCAACATCCACGATGGCCAGAAGGTGCTCTTGGTGGATGCAGAGTTGAACAACCTCACTAAAGCTCTCATCCAAAGCCAGGAAAATGGATCCTGTGCACAGGTGTTGGAAGGCTTTGAGGAGACAGAGGCAGAGGCAGCTCTTGAGAGCAAACCTTGCAATGGTTTGGCTTTGCAGCAGCTTGAGCTTCAATTTGCTCCTTCAAAAGGTGAAAGTGAGAGGATCCTACCACCCAGAACTGCTCTGGAGAATGGAGAGGTGGTGGCGGGACCTCAAAGTCTCCTCTTGGAGGATGCAGAGGATTTCCTGCATGTGGACGAGCAGGAGCAGATTTCCACTGAACAGGAGACCATGAGGAGTGAAACTGATACTGAATTTGGAAAAGAACAGGTGACTTTTACAACCAAGGATAAACATCAGGTAAAATTATTGATGCCAGAACCTCCCAGTGACCTTGATAGTGGATTAATCAGAGAAAAAGAGGAAATGATGATTGAGGCAGAAGAAGAGTCCAAGCCTCCTGCAGCAGATGGAGTGGAAGGTCCTGAATATCAGAAGAAGGCATTGGAAAGTGGGGCAGTGGTTGTGAAAAGTGAAATCTGCATAACAATGGGTGTTCCAGAAAGTAGAGACAGATTGAAAATGGTGGCAGACAGGTCTCAGGGTGTGAGGGAGCCTGAACGAGAGGCAGAAGATGTGAGAGAGGTTTATTTGCTGAAGGAGGGAACAGTTGAAAATGGTGTGCTGGGAGGAGAGGAGACTGTGCGCCCTGCACGTGCGGAGGCAGCACCAGCAGAGAGGCAAAGCAAGGACATGGAAACTGTGCTGGAAGTGGAAGAAGGAGAGCAGGAAGAAGTGTTGGGTGATGAGGGCGTTGAGGAACCAGCCCCGGCGGCCCCTGAGGAGCAGGAAGCAGAGGACACTCTGGAAAAGCTCCTGATGCAGCTCCAAAGTGGTGGCATCACCCATGAGCAGACGGGCAGGACCCTGCTGCTGGATGAGGCTGTGGCCTCTGGAGTGGTGTCTGGCCACACAGCTGTGAAACTCATGGAGAGGATGAGGATGTTCAGCGGCTTCTTTGACCCTCAGGCATGTGAATCCTTGACCACTGAGGACGTGATTGAAGAAGGTCTGATGGATGAGGAGCTGCTCCAGAAGGTCCTCGCGTCCGACAAAGCCATAAGTGGTGTCCTTGACCCGGGCAACAACTTTGTCTACTCCATCAAGGATGCTGCTGCTGTTGGCCTTCTGGACAAGGAGACAGCCATGAGGATCTTGGAAGGGCAGGTGGTTACTGGGGGCATTGTTGACTTGAAACGTGGCAAAAAGGTGTCAGTGACTTTGGCTTCAAATCTGGGCCTCATAGAGCCAACGAATCAGACAGAGCTGGTGAAGCTGGAGAAGGCTTCCAAGGGGAAAGGCACTGATGAGGTGACCAGGCAGAAGCTCATTAATTTGCAGGCTGAGACCAGTGGGATTGTGGATCCTGCAAGCAAACAGCCTTTGACTGTGGCAGAGTCTGTTGAAAAGGGGCTCCTGGAGAAGGAAAAAGCTTTTCAGCTCTTGACCAAGCAGGTGGCTGATGGGGGGATCATCCATCACGTGTCTGGGATGAGGCTTTCGGTGGACAATGCCATGAAACACGGTTTGATCAGTCCAGACCTGTGCAAGGAGCTCAGGAAAGCTGAAAGTGTGGTCCTGCAGGACTTTGTGCATCCAGCTACAAAGGAGAAGCTGCCCTTGCCCCAGGCAGTGTCACTGGGGCTCCTTAGCCCAGAATTCCAGAGGAAAGTGCAGGAAATCCAGGCTGAGAGTGGAAGCATCCTCGATCCAGCTTCTGGCCGGCGACTGGCGCTGAGTCAGGCGGTGCAGGAGGGCCTGGTGCCCCAGCAGGTGGTGGAGAAAGCCCTGTCATCTCCAGAAATGAGAGAAGGCATTGTAGACCCCGAGACCTGCAAGATCACCCCCTACTCAGAGTTCCTGAAGAAGTGTAAAATCGACATTGAATCCGGCCAGAGGTACCTGGAGGTCCATCCCTTCCAGGCCGTCGGGGATGAGGTGACGGGGACCAAGCTGCCGTGTGCTGAGGCGGTGAGGCTGGGCAAGGTGGACCCCCTGCCCACCCTGAGGCTGCTGCAGGCACAGGCAGACAGTGGAGGGGTGGTGGAGGGCTCTGTCAGCAAGAGGCTGTCCCTGAGGGCGGCTGTGGAGCAGGGGATGCTGGATGAGGCCATGGCCAAAGTCATCGCCACCAACCAGCTCAGGGCTGGGGGAATCGTTGATGCCCCCGGTGGGAAAAGGTTGACTGTGAAGGAAGCTGTTGGAAAGGGACTGATTAGCCAAAAATTAGCTGCTGGTCTTCGGGATGTGCGAATATCCGAGGAGAAAGTTGGCTCTGAGGTCTTCAAAGTAGAAAAATTGCAACTTTCGCAGGAAAAAACAGAAAAACTATCTCCAAAAGAGGAGGGTGTCATCCTCCCTGCCAGGTCTGATGGTGCTGAGCCCAAAGCTCATCCTAAAGCTGTGAGCTATGACACAGCTCAGAGTGCAGCTGCTGCCACTGAGAAATCCCCCAAAGCACAGACAGAAAGGAAATTAAAACCCCAGGAAGCTTCAGAGGGTGCTGTCCATCCCCAAGATGAACATCATCATCTTCATCACCCCCAGGCAAAGGCTGAGGCGACTCCAGAGCACCCCTCAGTGCTGGGGACAGTGTCCCTCCCTGACGAGGCAGAGGTGGCAGGGGCTGTGGAAAAAGAGATCCCAAAAGGCATCTCCCAGGTGAGAGCAGCCCAGGGCAAGGAACTGAGGGAAGAAGTGGATGGAAGGACAGAGAAAGTTGAGAGACTGGGCTTGGAGAAGGAGCAGTTGGGCGCAGAGGTGCTTCACGAGGAGGAGGATGGTGAGGAGAGGAGGAGGAGGAGGAGAGAGTTTGTAAGTGCAGAGGGAGTTGTGGCAGGTGGAGAAGGTGCAGTGGCGATTTCTGGGCAAGGAGAGAGAGTGACCAGTGTGGTCCAGGAGGCACCAGCAGCCCCAAGGGAATCTGTCAGTGTGGGCCCAGGGAAGGGAGGGATGAGTCCTGCAGGGTCTGGAGAACCCCCTGAGCTTGGTGTTCCTGTGGGAGATGAGCTTGCAGGGAAAAAAGCTGCCAAACACACAGGAAGAGAAAGCCCTCACACAGAAGGTGCCATTGATCAGGAAAAAACAAGTGAAACTGAGCTAAAACCTACCCAGAAAAAGAAAAGCAAGAAAAAGAAAGCGAAGCAGGGCAGCATTCCAGGAGACAGCATTCAGCCAGAGAAACCTGCAGAGAAGCAGCTCCTTCCTTCTCTGGTTTCCCAAGAAATTCCAAGGAAAAAGGGTGAGGAGGAGCACTTTGTCTCCCGGGTGCCAGAGCCAAAACACGAATCCAGCACTGAGACTGCTGCTGGGTTGGCACAAGACACAGCCAAGCACAAGGGTGGAAAAGGGAAGAAAACAATTCCTGGGAAAGATAAAGAAACGCCCAGAGAGGTTCAGGTGCTCCCTGTGCCCCCTGAGCATGGGGAAGCTCAAGAAGTGGTGAAAGGTGTGACCGGGGATGGTCAAGATTCCTTGGTGGCCCTGAGTCTGGAGGAAAGAATGGCTGAGGCAGACATGAGGATGGAAACCACCCAGCATGTGCCCAGCACAGCCACCATGGCACAGGAACTGCCCCAGGACTTAATTATCACAGAGGAGCCCACGGAAATTCAGGAAACCCTCGCAGTCCTGGAGCTTGGAGAGGAGAAACAGCACGAGCAAAGAGCTGAGCTCAGAGCAGACCAAGGAGGTGCCTCTGCTCCCCCAAAACCCCAAGAAGAACCCCTCCAAGAGAGGAGCAGGCAGCCAGGTCCAGGTGATCGGGGTTTGCTCTTGCCTGTGATCGTGGAGGGGGAGCTGCTGGAAACCTCGAGGGAGTCCACGAGGCCAGCCCAGGTCAGTGAATATTTTTGCTATTTAGGCAATTTTTCTGAGCTATTTGTGGATGTTTGGTGCTAAATCTGTCTGAGGTCCTCGGCACAGAGGGCAGCTGAAGCACGAGGAGTGGATGTTGCAGTATCAGCTGCAGTGGATTTGGCAAAGGAGCTGGTGATGTACAACTGGAAACACTCAGGGCCGAGTTGTGGCTCCTTTTGCTGGAGCATTACTGCTAAATGACTAACAAGTAGAACTCTTTTTTTTTTTTTTTTGGCACTTTTGCTGCAACACCAAGAGATCTCTTGCCATTTATAAGCTTATGTTGGAAAAAGAACCATGTGTTTTATTTCTCCTGTAGTAAATCTTGTAGATAAGGCTGGCAAGTGGCGAGTCCATGAGCGGGAATGTTATTAACAAATTTCTCCTCTGGGGAAAAAAAAAAAAAAAGGATTTTATATAACACTTTGTCTTCTTTTCTGCCCAAGTTTGAAGCTTTGATTTCCTGTCTGATTCTGCAGATCAAGTTCAGCAAGAAGATGTGTCTGGAGCACGACCAGAGGCTGATATCTTATCTCTCCATGCTCCGAGACATCGAGATGAGAATCAAACGTGTGCAGCCAGCAGAGCAGAATTTGGCAGCCCTGCACGACCTGAGGCAGCAAGCAGAGGTGAGTGAGGCTGGGCCAGGCTTGGCTGGTGTTAGACAGAGCTTTTCCCCCTCTCCCCAGCTTCCTGCACAGCCCTTGCACCCCTCCCTGCTTCTGGGAGTTTTGTCTCAGCTTTAATAGGCTTTTATATCAAACCTCATCCCTCCTACAACAACCTGAGCTTGGCTGACTGGAATTTTACAGCCTGGAGAGAAGGCAGGAGAGTGCTGGCAGCTGAGCAGGGCTGGAGGGTGGGATGAATTTTTCTAGGCTGAGTGTTTGGAGCTGCCTCTCCAAAGCCCCTGCTGGGTTTTGGCAGCAGGGAGGTGAAGTCACCCTCTCGTGCTGTCTTTGTCTCAGGCTCTGGGCTCTGAGCTGCAGGAGCTGAGCTTCCCAGTGAATCAGGAGCTGGATGCTGTGCAGAGGATTGTGGCCAACCCCCCTGAAGAAGTCCCTGAGCAGTTACTGAAGGCTTTGGAGAAGGATGCCAAGAACCTCCAGAAGTCTCTGAGCTCTGCAAGTGAAGTCCTGCAGTCCCGGCTGCAAAACCTTCGTGGGGCAGCAGAAGCTGAAAAGGTAGAGCTGGCAACTGCCCCCCCTGCTGCCCCAAAAGCTCCCTAAAATTCCTCCTTTAAACGATGAATTTCTGCTTTTAAGGCTAAAATCCTGGCCCAGCACGAGGCTCTTGAGGGCAGGCTGCAGGAGCTGCTGAGCTGGGTCTCTGGCACCACGGAGGCCCTGGATGACAGAGATTTCCAGCAGGCCACCGATGGCAGCAGCTTGAGTCACTGCCTGCAGCACTACAAGGTAACCATGGCAATGCCCCTAATCCTGCAGCCTGATGAACTTGCTGCCCTCTGCACAGAGGAGAAGCTTTTAATCCTGCTTCTCTCCCAGGGTTTGCCCTTAGCTTGTGTTGCAGCAGGAGCTGCTGTGCTGGGTGTTCTCTAAAGGCATTTATTTCCACAATACACAGCCTGGTTTGGTTGTTTGAAATGCTCCTGTGCAGGGGTGTTCCTGTGGTGGCTGAGTGACCTGGGGAGATTCCTGTCAGGCTGCAGCCTCTGGGAAGCTGCTCCATCACACCTGCCCTGGTCTCCATCACCTGGATGAGCAGCCCAGTCTCCTAATCTATTTTCTAGCACTAAAGATTATTTCCAAGTTTGGTGGTGGCTGCTCCATCACACCTGCCCTGGTCTCCATCACCTGGACGAGCAGCCCAGTCTCCTAATCCATCTTCTGGCTATAAAGATTTGTTTCCAAGCTTGGTGGTGGCATCTTGGCATGGAAATCAGGGGATTGAAGGCTTTGAGAGCTGGTGGTGGCACATGGAGACCCTGTGGCCGGGTCTGGGTCATCTTCAGACCCAAGGACAGCCCTATACACATCCAAGGAACCTCTTGGTGAGGTGCCTCCAGCACCTGGTGCAGAGGGAGGTTGGAAAATCCCTGTGGTGAGACACTCTCACCTGGGGCCATGTTCACAGGGTTTCAGGATGAGGGAAGAGACGAGGATCTGACTCCATGTTTCAGAAGGCTTGATTTATGATTTTATTATATATATTATATTAAAACTATACTAAAAGAATAGAGGAAAGGATTTCATCAGAAGGCTGGCTAAGAATAGAAAAAGAAGGAATGATAACAAAAGCTTCTGTCTCGGACAGAGTCTGAGCCAGCTGGGCTGTGATTGGCCATTAATTAGAAACAACCACATGAGCCCAATCCCAGATGCACCTGTTGCATCCCACAGCAGCAGATAACCATTGGT
Organism: Molothrus ater; assembly: GCF_012460135.2. Classification (NCBI taxonomy): domain Eukaryota; kingdom Metazoa; phylum Chordata; class Aves; order Passeriformes; family Icteridae; genus Molothrus; species Molothrus ater. The sequence goes on from NC_050501.2 coordinate 5,747,025, forward strand.
TACATTTTGCTCCTGAGGCCTCTCAGCTTCTCAGGAGGGAAAATCCTAAGGAAAGGATTTTTCATGGAAGATGTCTGTGACACTCACCTCCATGCTGAGTGCTGTTTTGGGAGAGTTTGGTGTTTCTGGAATATATTTCATGTGGCACCTGCAGATGGGTAGCAGTGCAGCAGAACCCTGGTCATTTTTAGGGTCATTTTAGCTGTTTTTTCCTCTCCCATTCAGGAGCTGAAGGAGCCCCTGGCTGACACCAAGGCTGAGCTGGACGCCACTGCCTTCGACATCCAGTTCCTCATCTCGGAGCACGCGCAGGATTTAACCCCCCAGCAGAGCAGGCAGCTGCTGAGGCTGCTCAATGAGCTGCAGAAAGCCTTCAGGGACCTGTCAGAGCGTGTGACAGCACGGCTGGAGGTGCTGCAGCTCTGTCTCCAGCAAGTGGAGCAGACGGAGCAGGTGAAGGTTGTGAGACGTCTCCTCCTTTGCTTGCTGAAGTGCTTCCCAGCCACAGGAACAGCAGCTAAAGCACCTCCAACTTGGGATTTCCCCTGCATGCCACTCCCAGTTCAGGAGTCCTCACTGCACATCATGAGCTTCCTCTAAAAGTCTTTCTTCTTCCTACCAGACAGAAAGTTGCTTTGCTCCCAAAATGTGGAGCCCTGCCGAGGTCTGGGTAGCAGTTCTCTGCTAGATATGGAATTGTTTGGGGCTGGGTGGAGTAAACCCTGTAATCACCCCCAAAATCCCTGAGCAGAAGGGCCACCCCAGACACCCAATCTCCTATTTCCACTGCACACATCAGGCATTGCTGTCCCAGGGAAACAGCTGGCAAGGACAAAAACAAGTCCTCAGATCTCTGAGCAGCACCCAGCACTGCATGGATCCTCTCGTCCAAGACAGGATTAATGTGGTTTTTTTATTAACAATTGCTCTCTGTAACTCTTGCCTGTCCTCTCTGGAGTGTGTGTGTGTATTAACCAGTTTGCTTTGCCTTTTCAGATTGAGCCCATCCTAACCCAGGAAGAACTCGCTTTGCAGCTGAAGAGCTCTTAAGAAGGCTCTTTCAATTTGCTTCTGTTGTTTTATCTTATGACTGGGAGAAACAGGCACAGTGTTTTGCACAAGTTTGTACATCACCTTGCTGAAATGCCCAGTGAAAATCTCAGAACCCTTTTATCCCCCCTGGCAGAGGGGGACAGGGGTGTCACAGGGACTCTCAGGTCACATCATGCTCAATTGCTCAAACAGGCGCTTCTGTGTTGTGCTCTGGCAGCAAAAGGAGGAGCTGGATCAGCTACAGAAACACTTTCCCTCTCCAGGGCTCCCTTTCCAATCCCAAATCATTAAAAAAAATCCCTCATTTGGGGTTTTCTGGGGCTCCACAGTGGCGCTGCCTGACCCAGGCCGTTGTTGCCTCTCATTCAATGAGTTTCTGCTGCAGTTTTAATGTTTGTAAGGTGGAATGGAAAATGCGCAGAAACTCGTGGCTGAGTTTTCCTGGGAGAGCAGTGCAGCTCCATCTTGCAGCTCAGAGAGAAACCTCCAGTGGTGACAAAGGTGCCACCAGCTTGGCAGGGACCTGAGTGTCACCTGCTGCCGGACGGGGAGCACCTGGAGAGCCACAAAGTTTTCTGTGCTGCATCCTCCCCTCCAGGAACTGCTCCAGCTGTAACCTCACCTTGCCTTTCAGCAGCGTGAGAGGAGGTGCAGGGCTGGCCCTGACTGTCCCCTGTCCCCCTGTCCCCTTTGCTGTGCCCACAGACGCTGCAGGAGCAGCAGGCAGCCCGGGCACAGAGCCTGGCCGAGCTGAGCCGCTGGCTGGGCCAGGCTGAGGACACCCTGGCAGAGCAGCAGAGAGCAGAAGGGGACCTGCCTGCCCTGCAGCAGAGGCAAAGCGATGTTAAGGTCGGCGATATTTAAATTTTGGGGGGCAGAGGTGGAGAGGTTTCACCTCGGGAGTGCCCAGGGCCTCATGAATTCACCCACGCAGGAGCTGCAGAGGAGCATGCACAGCAGAGCCGCCTCCTTTGCCGGTGTCCTGAAGAGCACGGAGCAGTTTTTGGAGGAGAACAAGGCCAAGCTGGAGCCTGGGGAGCTGGCAGCACTGCAGCAGGACCTGCAGCGTGCCAAGGAGCAGTACCAGTCCCTGCAGGAGAGGACAGAGGTGGCCCAGAAGGAGCTGGAGAGTGCTGTGAGTGCTGCAGTGCAGCAGGAGACTGAGAAGGTAACGTGCCAGGAGCTGCAGAGCCTCCAGGCTTTGCTCGAGGGGGCTGTGAGGTCCTGGGAGCCCATCTGGGTGATGCAGCACAGAGCAATTTGTGGTTCCTTGCTGGGTGTTCCCCAGGTGAGGTTTCCCCCAGATATTTCTGTCTTTAAATGTTTTGGGAGTTGCAGCCAGGGATGAGCTGGTTGTGGAGGGAATGGGGGAGGAAAAGGTCCCTTACTCTGCCTTTGGGGTGACCCCTAATGGATGAGGATTGTCAATCACATCCCAGCCCCTTTGGGTCGTATGAGGATGAGAAATTCAATGTAGCAGCGAGGCTGAGATTTTTCACAGCTTTTCTGCACCTTCCAGAGAGCCACAAAGGGTCTGGAGGTGTCTCAGGCATTTGCTGAGGCTGGGAAACTCCTCGGGTTTTTTGTTTTTTTTTTTCTCCTTCTGCTGATTTGTCTCCCTCCCCCATGCAGCAGTTTGCTGAACCTGCAAGAACTGGGTCATTCTTATCTGGAGCCCTTGTGCTTTCAGGTGAAAGCTGCCAAAGAGCTGGAGGAGAACAGCAATAAGATCGATTCCCTTCTGAGCTGGGTGGCATCGCTGGAGCAGAAGGGAGAGCTCCCAGAGTACAGACCACACCCTGTCAGTCCAGGCACAGGGAAAAGCACTGGGGATGTCCCTGATGGCCACACTGTGGGAGCAGACAGTGCTGCTGAGAGCCTGGATGAGCACTACGAGAGGCTGAAGGTCAGCACTGACACCTTGTCCCCCCCAAAGCCTCCTGCCCCACGCCCTGTCCCTGCTGTTAGCTGGGTCTGAAGCATGGGATTCTCCATGTGGGAAGCTCAGAAAGGCCCTGCCCAGCTTCCTACAGGAGATGCAGGATGTGTGGTGGGTGTGTGCCCACCCACAAGGTGGAATCAGGGTCCAGCAGGTGCCCGTGATGGCCACAGAAGGGCTCACTCTGTACTCCTGTAGCCCAACCTGGGACATTCCCAGTTTTCCCAACCCTGCTGATGCTTTGTCACAGAATCACGAAAATAATTGGCTTGGAAAGGACCTTGAAGATCATCCTGTTCCACTCCCACCTTCCACTAGACCAGGCTGCTCCACTCTTTCCTTAAACCCTTCCAGAGCTGGCCCAGCCACAACTGCAGAGGCGAGCAGAGCCCCTGAGCGCCGAGCTTCACCTTTATCCCTGCATCTTCCAGGCGCAGCACCGGGAGCTGCTGTCCCAGCAGCAGGACATCATCCTGGCCACGCAGGCAGCACAGGCTTTCCTGGACAAGCAGGGGCCCAGCCTGGCAGGGGAGGAGCAGGAGAGGCTGCAGGCACAGCTGGCACAGCTGCGGGAGCGGTACCCGGCGTCGCTGGCACGCGCTGAGACACGGCTGAAACGGGTGCAGCTCCTCAGGGAGGAGCTCCAGAAGTTCCTGCAGGACCACGGGGAGTTCCAGGCCTGGCTGGAGCAGGCAGAGCAGGACCTGCAGGGGATGTACAAGGGGGACAGTGACCCTGACTCCCTGAGGCAGCTGCTGCGGCGCCAGGGGAGCTTTGCAGAGGATGTCATCTCCCACAAGGGTGACCTGCGCTTTGTCACCATGTCGGGGGAGAAGTTTCTGGATGGGGATGCTGGGGATGCTGAATCCCAGCTGGTGATGTCCAGGAGTGTGGTCAAGAGCAAGCTGGAGGATGCCACGCAGAGATACACCACGCTGCACTCCAAGGTATGGGAAGGGCTGTCAGCTGGGGGCTCTTTGCCTCCTGGGCAGGGAGGGATATTTGTCCCAGCTGCCAGGACATTTATAGACTGTAGGACAAGGATTGTCTTCATCAGGGCTTGGGCAATACCCTTGTCTTGCTGTGGGTCTGCATGCTACCCCTGGTAATTCATTTAACCTGTGGCCAGATTGATTTTTTTTTTTTTAATTGCTTTTTCTTTCTTGCTGATTCCTGTTCCTTTTCCCAGGGACTGCTCAGCATTTATGTGCATCCCTGTCACCTCTCGTTGCTCCTTTGCAGTGCTCCAAGCTGGGCTCCCACCTGAACACCTTGCTGGATCACTACCAGCAGTTCCAGGAGGTGGCAGAGTCTCTCAGGACGTGGCTGCAGGAGAGTGAAGCTGCCCTGGGGAAGCTGCTCTCAGAGACAGTTTCCTCTGATGTGGCCGTGCTGCAGAAGCAGCTCGCCAGCACCAAGGTACTCTTGGGGGATCTCCTGGGAAATGCTGGAGCCTGGATGGGAATTTGGCTGCTCTGAGCAGTCAGCAGCAGGGAGACTTCACCCCTTGGTGGTTTTTTTTGCTGGTTGAGGGCAAAGATGCGCCTGCAGGTGTAGCAGGTTCTGTGCTGCAGTTCAGGTGGGGTCAGATTTCTGGGAGAGGTGCTTAGGGGCTGCAGTCACAGACACCCCAGAGGGACATAGAGAGGGACATTCCTCCCCCATGAGGGTGCCAGAGCACTGGGACAGCCCAAACCCCCTGATCCAGCTCTGCCTGCAGTGTCAAGGTAGATTTTTCCATAATTTCTTAACGATTCAGTGATGAACTGCAGAGGATCCCTCAGAGGGTGTAAAAGGAGCCCTGAGCTCCACGAGTGTGGCAATCCCACCTGGGACCCATCTCTGATTTTGGCTTGTCTTGTGTGAAAACAGCAACTGCAAGGAGACCTGGCTGAGCACCAGGTGCCAGTGGAGAAGCTCCAGAAAGCAGCTCGGACCCTGCTGGACATCCAAGGGGAGCCAGCCCCAGACCACGGCCACATCCAGGAAACAACAGGTACAGAGCAAAGCAGCTGGCAGGGAGGGCTGGGGAGAGTGGGAACGAGCCAGAGGGGGCAAAAAGAAATCACTTTTTTGGGGGAATTTGGGGGTAATCACATGGCAGTGTATCCTCAGGGTTTGCATGTGGAGAGGGATGTGGCCGCTTGTGTTGCGTCCCCCTTCCCACTGCTGAGTTTGGGGACAGGGATTTGTCATCACTGAGAGTTTTGGGGGAGCCAAAGGTGACCCTGGCTGCTCTCTGAGCACTTGGAGCTCTGTGCCACTGGGTTTCCTCTGTGCTGAACCCTGCAGATGCCATCGTGAGCCGCTTCCAGAGCCTCTCCCAGCAGATGTCCGAGCGCTCAGACCTGCTGCAGAAATCCATTGCCCAGTCCCAGAGCGTCCAGGAGAGCCTGGAGAGCCTCCTCCAGTCCGTGGCTGAGATTGAGAAGAGCCTGGAGAAGGACCAGCCAGCTGTGCTCACCTCTGCCTCCATCCAGGACTCGCTTGCCACGAGTGTGGTAAGGCTTGGCCTGGCTCCCTCACACCAAACACCCCAGAGCAGCACCTGCACCATGCAGGGGTAACTGCTGAGTGCTGAAAGCACCAAAAAAACCCTAAAAAGGAATATGAGTAGAACTATTTTATTTTATTTTATTTTATTTTATTTTATTTTATTTTATTTTATTTTATTTTTCTTTGTTTTTCTTTATTTTATTTTTCTTTATTTTATCTTATTTTTATTTCTATTTTATTTTTATTTTATTTTTATTTTATCTTATTTTATTTTTTAAATTTTATTTTTATTTTATTATTATTTTTATTATTTTTTATTTTTTATTTTTTTATTTTATATATTTTATATTTATTTTATTTTATTTTATTTTAGTTTATTTTATTTTATTTTATTTATATAGAATCACTGGATGGTTTGGGTGGGAAGGAACCGTAAACTCCATCTAATTCCAACGCCCTGCCATGGGCAGGGACACCTTGCACTGGACCAGCTTGCTCAGGGCCCTGTACAATCTGGCCTTAGGCATTTCCAAGGATGGGGGCAGCTCCAGCATCTCTGGGCAAACTGTCCAAGGTCACAGACTTGTTGAAAATCTCCTTTTTTCTTTGCTAACAAGACTTCAGACACGGGGAAAAGCAGAGCATGTTGGGCGTGTCAGAAAGGAAAGGAAAACAGGGATACAAAACTATTTTTTCCCAACTCTGGTTGTGTCAAAGCACCTGCTGCTTCTCCCGAGGGCAGCCCAGTTACTTCTGCTGTGGAACCTTCCTTAAAAATCCCTCTCTCTCCTCGTGTGCTCCCCACAGAAGCTGAAGCAGGACATTGCCAGGCAGAGGAGCTGCCTGGAAGCCACCAGGGAGATGGTGACGCGCTTCACCGAGGCCGCCGACAGCCCCGCGGCCTCCACGCTGCAGGACAAGCTGGCCCAGGTGACAGAACACTTTGGGAGGCTGTGCCAGCAGCAGCAGCAGCGGGAGGACGCCCTCAAGGGCCTCCTGCCCAAGGTGGAGCAGTATGAGCAGCTGTGGGAGAAGCTGCAGCAGTTCACGGAGAGCAGGACGCGGCTGTTGGCGTCCGGGAATCAGCCGGACCACGACATCGCTCACTTCTCCCAGCACATCCAGGTGAGGCCCTGGGGAGGAGCTCCACCTGCGCCAGGGCTCTGAGGAAGGTCCAGGCTGGCGGGATCCAGCCCTTCCCAGCTGTGGGAAAAGGGGGGTGCTGTTTCCCAGGCTGGTTTTCCGATGGGGTCTTTTAGGATCCAGTCCAAATGTAGCAGGATTTTATCAATTAAAGACCTCCATGGGGTTAATACAGCAAAATATCCCTGTGAGGGCAGTGCAGGATGTGACAGAGGCCCTGGAGGTTTCAGAGCCAGAGACCCTGGAGGTTTCAGAGCCAGAGAGCCTGGAGGTTTCAGAGCCATCACTCTCTGGTAGAGCTTGGGAGCTCATGGAAGTGGTTCCTGCTCTCTGCTGGTGATGTTCTTCAGCCTCCTGAGGGCTGGAGTGTTTTAATCCTGGAATGGTTTGGGTTGAAAAAGACCCTAAAGATCATCGCATTCCATGCCCCCTCTCGGGGACAGGAACACTTTCCACTAGACCAGGTTGCTCAGGGTTGCCTTGGATATTTCCAGGGGTGTTGTGGGCCATGGTGGCTGTGCAGGATTCCTCCCTCTGGCTTCCCACAAGTGTCCTGGCACAGGGGGTGCTTCATCCACTCAGAAATGCTGGAAGATGACACGAAACCAGACACCTGTGCTGTGGCAGGGGTTGATTTGCCTTGGTCTAGGGCCCCCCATCCCAGTCACCAGCACTGGGGAAAGTGGGATTTGCCCCTGCAGCTGCTCCAAGTATTTGCTGAGCTGGAGGAGCAGGTGGCAGCGAGCTGTGCCCAACATTTGGCACTGGTGCCACACGTGGCACTGCCCACAGAGCTCAGCAGGGTGTGGGAGTGCCCAGTCCATCCCCTCTGCTGCTGGGGAACGTGGCCAGCATCACCCCTTTGCTCTTGGCAGGAGCTGAACTCGGAGATGAGGCAGCACCAGGAGGACCTGGCCACCCTGGAGCACCTGGCTGAGGAGCTGAGCTCCTGTGGCTTCACCCCCAGCTCCTTCCAGCAGCAGGAGAAGCTGCAGAGCCTGAAGAAAGATTTCCTGCAGCTGCAGAAGGTGGCAAAAGACAGGTGAGCCCCAAGGAGGGGAGCTTGGGGGTGGCTTCATGGTCCGAGCAAGGCCCTGTGGAGATCTCCTTTCCAAGGAGGGGGGGCCATGAGCCAGCTCTTCCTGCCACCCTCCTCCCACGCCAGGATCCTGAGGCAGCTCTGCTCCAGCTGACGCTTTAAAAAAAGCCTTGGCTGGGGGCGTTGTGAAAAATTCCTGGTGCTGCAGCAGGAGCAGGAGCTCTGCATTTCCCAGCTCCAGCCCTGAGCATCCTGCTGGGAGGATGGGGAGCAGCAGAGCAGCCTGGAGTGCCCTGAAATGGGGGTAAAAGGGAGCTTGAGCAGGGTCAGAGCAGCAGCATCCCTGGGAGCCACCCCTCTCTGTATGCCCAAAATCCCTGCAGGATGCAGGGGAGGTGGTGGGGAAAAAGCAGATGAAATTCCCAATAATCCCCAGTAATTCAGGGCTGTGCAGGCTGCACACAGCTGTGGCCAGCAAGGATGAGCCAGAGGGGCTCATGACCCCCATCCAGGGGCTGCCTTGTTCCCCCAGGATGGGCTGGATGGATGGAGCTGTGGGATGCAGGGAAGGTGGCAGATGAAATTCCCAATAATCCCCAGTAATTCAGGGCTGTGCTCACAGCTGTGGCCAGCAAGGATGGGCCAGAAGGGCTCAGAACCCCCATCCAGGGGCTGCCTTGTTCCCCCAGGATGGATGGATGGATGGAGCTATGGCCAGGGAGGAGGAGCAGCACAGCCTGGGCTCCCCAGGGATGCAGGTGCCTGGGGGGACACGGCATGAATGAGCCCTGTCTTCCCAAAAGTGTCACTTTTGCCAGGACAAAGAGCCTGGGCAGGCTGGCAGTGGTGGTCCCATGGCTGTTGGCCACCAGTGGAGTGCCCAAAAGTGCCACCAGCCAGGACTTGAGGGGGTCAGCAGCAGTGAGGGGCTGGCACTGGGTGCACCCCATTTTGTGCTGTTCCCTGGCAACATCTGATAATAATAATAATTTAAAAAAGGGCTCCTAGGGACACAACCGTGCCACATTCGGGAGGGGGTAATTACAAGGCAGAGCACGAGCTCTGACTCTCCAAAACCTTTTCACTCCCAGAGAAAAGGATGCCTCATCCTGCCAGGAGCAACTGGATGAGTTTCGGAATCTGGTTGGCGCCGTCAGGAAGTGGCTGAGGGAGACTGAAGGCAAAATTCCACCTGCTGAGACCTCCCTGGGCACCCAGGAGCTGCAGCAGCACAGGCAGCAGAGCCAGGTGGGAGCTGGAATCACACTGGGGAGGCCTTGAAATGCTGGAATGTGAAACAAACCCCAGGAAGCAGAGGCTTGCAGGTGGTCTCAGCATGCATCCAGTGGCTTGCAGAGCAGGGAGCAGTGTGAGAGATTCCTGCCTGGCTTCCTGTCACTCCCTGTGCCTGCTCTGGTTGGGATTTAGGACCTGAACTCACTGGTTTTTAATGAGTGTTTCCCATGGTGGATGTGGAAGGTGGCCTCCTGTCACCCGAGCCCCCGCTGTGCTCCAGCAGAGGGATGTGATAAATCAGGATGTGCTGGGCTTTGACTCAGCTCTGCTGAATCATCCGCAGCCCTCACACCCCTCAGCACCCAGGATTCAGCCAGGCTGGGCTCTGCAGGGAGGGGGAGGAGGGATGTCCCCACAATGGTGGGAGGGAGAAGGTTTCCTTCAGCAGACCCATTAGTTGGGAAGAGCTTTTTTTGCTGTTTGGTTCCCCCCCTGGCAGAAATAGATGCGTCACACCCACTTCCCCCAGTGCAGCCATGAGCTGGTTCCCTGCCTGCTGTGTCCTGGTGTCACCACAGAGGGGACAGACAGGGAAGGAAGGGCTGTGGCCGGGCAAGTGTGGCCTCCAATCCCAAACTTGGCTTTTGAGCAGGATCTCCTGGAGGAGTGGAAGGGGAAGGGCCCCCAGGTGGAGGAGATTGGCCGCAGAGGGACCCTCCTGGAGAACCTGATCGTGGAGATCACAGCCCCCAACACCCCTCCCAAGGCAGGTGAGTTGTGGCCAGCGCTCCTGAGGACAACCCTGCTGTCAGCACTGCATCTTCTCTGAGCCTGCCTTCAGCAAAAAATGGGGTTATTTCCTCCTTATAACCAAATTCAGAGGGCCTGTGGTGATCTGAGTATTGTGAGGCTCAGCCCAGTGGTTGAGTCATTGTCACTCATTGCTTCAATGCATCATCCTAACTTGGCTTAATTAACTGTAGCCTAACGAGCTCTGAATTGCCCTGTGTTTGCTTTGGGGACACATATCACTCTCTGGTAGAGCTGGGGAGCTCATGGAAGTGGCTCCTGCTCTCTCCTGGTGATGTTCTTCAGCCTCTTGAGGGCTGGGGTGTTTTAATCAACCTCCAGCATTTGAGTTTCATATCTGGATGACATTTGGGGCTGTGATAGTCAGATGTGATTTACTGGTCTCCCTTTTGGCTTCAAGTCTGTGAAGCAATGAGATTATGTCTGGTTCATTTGGAAACCAGCTCAAAGATGTCTTCCAGTTTGTGAGAACAAGTCCCTGGACTCTCATCACTGATGAGAATTTATGGCAATTTATGGTCTGGATTTGTTTGTTAGGATTAAGTTCATGAGCAGTTCTCAGGAAAACCATCAGGAGAAGTGGGGAGAGGCTTGAGGGTGCCCAAAGGTGCAGCCCCTTATGTCCATGAAAGCTTTAAAATATGTGGTTAAAAAGAAAGACCTGCCTGAAATGTGAATCTGCCTTTGGTTGTGAGATCCGGTGTCCAAAGAAGGGGACACTGGTGCATCCTGCATCTCTGGGCAAAGACAGCATGAACACAGGGCTGCTTTGAATAGTTTCATCCCATAAAAAAGGAGGATATGGGGGAATTAATCCCTCAGGGAAGGCATTCAGCAGTTTTATTGGGTGTAAGTCACAAAATCATGCTCAGGGTAGCAGCTTCCCAGGAGTGGCAAGATGCCTGTGGTCCCCCAGCCCACATTATCCCTGCTGTCTGGGTGATGTTGGGATGCTGGGAGAGCTGCCCAGCTCCAGAAGCTCCAGAAAGGCAGGAACAGCTCCAGGAAAGTGAGGGGAGCAGGAGGAGTAGAGATAAAGGAGCTCCAAACCAAATTAATGCCCCGTGCTGGGCAGGTGGGTGGTGGAGGCACCACGTCAGTGCTTGGTGGTCCCTGTCATGCAGCAGCCATTCACCACTTGCTGTCTGCATCCCTAACACTTCCCTCTTGTCCCTCTTGTCCCTCTTGTCCCTCTTGTCCCTGTCCCCTCTGCCCAGGTGCCACTCTGCCCACTCCAGGAGGCTCAGGAGGCAGCGTGAACGGATACCACACCTGCAAAGGTGAGCTGGCTCTCAGCGCCACGGAGCCATCCCCCTGTCCCTTCTTCATCCATGCATTTCCATTCCCTGGGAATGCAAACCTCAGTGTGGCACTGCCAGCATCCCAGCAGAAGGGAAACGAGCTTGGCAAGGGGTTGGGAGTTCTCAGCTGCTGCAGTGGAGGGTGGAGGTCGGGCTGAAGGACGGAGAGGAGCAGCCTTGGGGAGTGACAGCACCCTGACACCTCCTCAGGTGGTGTTAGGAGCTGATAAATGCGAGATCATTTTACGGCCTGCAATTAAATTTATTGGTTCTGTGGGATTATAACAGCATCCAACCCTCCAGTTTGAAGAGCAATTTTAATTATTGCCCGTTATCTGCTGTTAGTTCTCTGGTTCAACGAGATAATAGGTGCATAAAAATGGCTTCATATCTTGCTGCCAAATTGTTTAACCTTGTATTAGCAGTGGCTTTATGAAAAGGGGGCTCAGTTTGCATCAAGCTCACCAACAGAGAGCTTTGTTTGTAAACTGTCAAAGGGCATAGGGGGGATAAGTGGAAAATCCCCCGTGGCAGGAGAGGTGAGGATGATGCGACGTCACTCCGCAGGCAGAGCGTGGCCTCTTTACTCCTCATCTCAGCTATCTGTGTCTGCCTGGGGCTGGGTTAGAACCTGATAGTCTGAGGTGGAGGGTGGGGGCAGTGGTGCTGACCCTGGGCTGGTTTTTTGGGTGCAGATCTGACGGAGATCCAGTGCGACGTGTCGGACGTGAGCCGGCGGTACCAGGCTCTGGGTGCAGCCCTGCAGGAGCGCCTGCAGCAGCTCTCAGCCATGCTGGACAGCATGCAGGAGGTGCAGGAGGAGGCCAGCTCCATGCTCAAGTGGCTGGAGTCCAAGGAAAGGATGCTGTCCGAGCTGGACGCCTCCTCCTCGCCCACCAAGACGGAGACGATGAGAGCCCAGGCTGAGCACAACAAGGTGATTGCTCTTCCCGACTTCCTGGGGTCACAGGATCACAAAATGGACCTTAAAGATCATCCAGTTCCACCCCTCTGCTGTGCATCTCCCAAAGGATCCCAGGGATGGGCTTTATTGCACAGAATTAGCCACAAGCCACAAATGAGCACAATTTGCCCTGAGTTAAAGAAGGGCATTCCCAGACACAGTCTTAAGCTGCACCAAGGGAAGTGTAAGTTGGATATTAGGAAAAAGCTTTTTACAGAAATGGTGATAAAGTTCTGGAATGGCTGCCCAGGGAGGTGGTGGAGTCACCATCACCATCCCTGGATGTGTTTCAAAAAGCCTGGATGTGGCACTTAGTGCCATGGTTTAGTCGAGGTGTTAGGACTGGGTTGGACTCAATGATCTTGAAGGTCTTTTCCAGCCTGGTGATTCTGTGAATTCTGTGAATTCCAGGCAGATTCCCAAAGTTCCATTTTGCTTTTAGACCTGTTGATGTCAGGCTGAGGGAAAAAGAGATGATTTGGAACCCTTGCTGCTGGGTCACTCCAACTTCTCCTGGAAAGCAGTTCCCAGCCTTTCCCTGCCCTTGCAGCCAAGTTAGGTCACAATAGTGCTAAAAAAGTGATTTAACTAAAGAGCAAAGAACAGAAATCATCCAGCTCCAGCTTGTAGGTGCTGCTTCGTTCCTGCTTGTTGATTCTTCTGCCCTGTACCTGAGGAAGTTCAAATCATTCTTTTCCAGGCATTTCTGGCTGAATTGGAACAGAATTCTGGGAAGATCCAGAAGGTGAAGGAAGCACTTTCTGGCTTGCTGGAGAAATATCCAGATTCCCCAGAAGCAGCGAACTGGAAGAAGATGCAGGAAGACCTGAGTAAGTGCCTGAAGCATTAATGAGGCTTCTGTCTCCAGACATCACGTTAGAGGTGGTTCAGGAGTGAGGGGCAATCCCAAAGTCACGCTAGAGCAGAGTCACTTCTAATTAAAATTCAGTAAACAGCAAACCTATCTCTGAGCTGTCTGGTGTGGAAGGTGTTCCTGAGATGAGCCCTGTCGTGATTAATGAAATCTCAGTGATGGATGTGGATTTTAAAGGATTGCCTCCTTAAATTGCTCCTTAAAAAAAAAAAAAAAAAAAAGGTGGTGGGGGGGGAATGTGGAATGTGTTAGCAGCACAGGTTGATTGTTTTGATTAAAAGCTTCACTGCTTGATATAGAATTCTAGTCATTAGTGAGGCTACCCTAGGTAATTAAGTGTTGACTAAACAAGGCTGTGTGTTCACAAAGAAGCCCAGAGATTCCCTCCTTTGAAGTATAAGGAATGTGTTGACTCCATCCAGGAGTTCTGAGTGTGCTGTGTGAGGATGGGTACACATGAGAGCACCCTCATTTATCAGGATGTGAGATGGCTCACCCAAGGTCATGGCAGCAGTGACTAGAGCACAGAAATCCTGCTTGCAGGGTTTTCTCCTTAGAGCTTCCAGGAGCTCCTAGGAGAAAGCCACTAGATTTGGGTTATGGCTCCTTAGATGGAGAGTGGATAGAGCCACTCTAGTTTTATTGGAAAACAGAGATCTCCCATGGGGAAAACCACAGGGAGGGGGAAACTGCCTTGGTGATGGAAGGCTGGGCTGGCCAGGAGCTTGACCACGGCCAACAGAGGTGATGCTTCAGATTGCAGGTGGGAGAGGGCCAGCCAGGCCACGGCTGCACGGCAGCAGAAGCTGGAGGAGTCGGCGACCCAGCTGGCCACGTTCCAGGCCACTGAGGCCCAGCTGAGGCCCTGGCTGATGGAGAAGGAGCTGATGATGAGCGTGCTGGGCCCCCTCTCCATCGACCCCAACATGCTGAATGCTCAGAAGCAGCAGGTGCAGGTAAGGGGGCGGTTTGTGCCATCATGGTGGGGCTCAGGATGGAGGAGAGCGTCTGGCCCAGGAGGGACCTGGAAGGTTGTGCTGGTCTTGTGAGCACTCTGAGTGCTCAGAGACCTCATGGCTCCTCTTCCAAGTCCTCCAAACCCCAGACTGCTGTGAGTAACTTGAAAAGGGTGCAGTGCTGAGCTCCCTTCCTGCGCTGCATTGACTCAGCAGTGAATCACTTGGCCCCTCTTGGAGAGTGAAATTGCTTTAAACAAGGCCTGTGCTGACACTCTGCAGGACTTGCTAATGCTGCCCCTCTGCCTGCCAGCCTGGCCCTTCCATTCCTCCTGCTTCCAAATCCTAACATGGCTGTAAGCAGCCACATCATGGAGCAAAAAAAGCCCCAGTGGAGGTAATTAGATTTTCATCTCATCTAAGTGGTTTATGCTACATTATAAGACAAATAAGAGAGAGAGCAAAGTCCAGGAGTCACAGACCCCTCCCAGCTTTTAACTCCCAAGGTCACAGTAAATCCTGGGCTACCCAGCCCAACTGCTGTCCCACCCCAGGGCCCGTTCCTGCTGATTCCATGGGCTGGATGAAGCCCCTGGAGGTCTGGTTTGTTTTGACTGTGTGTACTCGGAGCTGTCACTTTTATGCAAACATTTTTATGTTATTTCTGTTGCAGTTTATGCTGAAGGAATTCGAAGCTCGCCGACAGCAGCACGAGCAGCTCAACCAGGCAGCTCAGAGCATCCTGACTGGCCCTGGAGATGTTTCCCCATCCACCAGCCAGGTGCAGGATGAGCTCCAAGGGGTCAACCAGAAATGGTCCGAGCTCACCGAGCGCCTCAACTCCCGCTCCAGCCAGATTGACCAAGCCATAGTAAAGAGCACCCAGTACCAGGAGCTTCTCCAGGGCCTCTCAGAGAAGGTGAAGGCTGTTGGGCAGCGCCTGAGCAGCCAGTCTGCCATCAGCACCCAGCCTGATGCTGTCAAACAGCAGCTGGAGGAGACCAGCGAGATCCGCTCGGACCTGGAGCAGCTGGAAGAGGAGATCTCAGAGGCTCAGACCCTCTGTGATGACCTCTCCGTCCTGATTGGGGAGCAGTACCTCAAGGATGAGTTGAGGAAACGTCTGGAGACCGTGGCACTTCCCCTCAAAGGGCTGGAAGATCTGGCAGGTGAGATAGAGGAGAGTTGCTTGAGATGTTAGGATGTCAAGCTGCACCCCTGTTCTTTGCCAAAGGGCTCTCCCACCACTGGCTTTATGAAAATAATAGGGGAAGCACCATTTATCACTTTTTAGGGTTTTTCTTGGGTGTTTTATGTGGCACTAAGCATGGGAGAGTTCCAACTGCAGCAATACCTGAGCCTGGAGAGGGAGCAGACGTGCTTAGCCCTACTGACATGACTTCACCAAGCATGTGCTTGGAAAAAAAACCTAGGTTCCTAAATTCAGATTGGGGCATGAAGAAACCCCAGTGGCCACCCTCTGATCCTGATTTCTCAGAGTTCACGTTTAGAGACTGGTCAAGAGAGCTGAGACTTCTGCATTACCGCTGCCTCTTACTACTTAAGAAATTTATGAATCAGTTAGGGGAAAAAAAGGCTGGTGATGCAATGGAAAGCTCCTTCCTGTTAATCAAAACACAGTTGGTGCATCTGAGATGATTTTAAATAATTGCACTTCGCTTATTTGATTTGAGCTTAATTGTCGCCTCCTAATCTCGTTGCCGTTGCAGCCGACCGGATGAACCGGCTGCAGACTGCGCTCGCCAGCTCCCAGCAGTTCCAGCACATGTTTGATGAGCTCAGGACCTGGCTGGATGACAAAAGGTGCCAGCAAGCCCAGAGCCAACCGATCTCTGCTAAGCTGGAGAGGCTGCAGAGCCAAATCCAGGAGCAAGAAGAGTTCCAGAAGAGCCTCAACCAACACAGTGGCTCCTACGAGATGATTGTGGCCGAGGGAGAATCTTTGCTGCTGTCTGTCCAGCCTGGGGAGGAGAAGACCACTCTGCAGAACCAGCTGGTGAGCCTGAAAACACACTGGGAGGAGCTCAGCAAGCAGGCTGCTGACAGGCACTCCAAGCTCAAGGACTGCTTGCAGAAAGCTCAGAAGTACCAGCGGCACGCCGACGACCTCCTGCCCTGGGTGGAGGACTGCAAGGCGAGGATGGCAGAGCTGGAGGTAACCCTGGATCCAGTGCAGCTGGAGGCCACTCTTCTGAGGTCCAAGGCCATGCTGAGTGACGTGGAGAAGCGCCGGTCCCTGCTGGAGATGCTCAACAGTGCTGCTGACATCCTGACTGACGCTTCCCAGACGGACGAGGATGACATCCGGGATGAGAAGGCTGCCATCAACCAGAAGATGGATGCCATCACAGAAGAGCTGCAAACCAAGACTGGCTCCATTGAAGAAATGTCCCAGAGGCTCAAGGAGTTCCAGGAGAGCTTCAAGAACATCGAGAAGAAGCTGGAAGGGGCAAAGCACCAGCTGGAGATCTACGATGCCCTGGGGCCACAAGCCTGCAGCAACAAGAATTTGGAGAAGCTCAGGGCACAGCAGGAGGTGCTGCAGGCGCTGGAGCCACAAGTGGATTATCTGAAAAACCTCACTCAAGGCCTGGTAGAAGATGCTCCAGATGGATCTGACTGCTCCCAGCTCCTCAGCCAAGCTGAGGTGGCTCAGCAGGACTTCAAGGCCGTGAAGCAGAAAATCAACGATTGCTGCGCTCTCATGGAGAACAAGCTGGAAGGGATCAGCCAGTTCAACAGCAGGGTCAGGGAGATGTTCTCCCAGCTGGCAGATCTGGATGATGAGCTGGACAGCATGGGCCCCATCGGGAGAGACTCTGACAGCCTCCAGTCCCAGGCTGAGGACGTCCGTGCCTTCCTGGGCAAGCTCCACCGGCTGAAATGCGACATCGAATCCTCCGAGAGCGAGTGCAAGAAAATGCTGGAGGACGAGGGCAGCCCCGACCTGCTGGGGCTGAAGAGGGAGCTGGAGACGCTGAGCAAGCAGTGCAGCAAGCTGACAGAGAGGGGGAGGAACCGGCAGGAGCAGGTGGAGACCACGCTGTCCCGCGTGGAGGACTTCTACAGCCGCCTGAAGGAGCTCAGCCACATGACCACAGCGGCCGAGGAGAACGAGGCCCTGCAGTGGGTGGTGGGGACAGAGGTGGAAACCATCAACCAGCAGCTGGCAGACTTCAAGGTAAGTTTGATTCCATGATGGTTGGGGTTTTTTTTGTTTTTTTTTTTTTTTTTGGTTTTTTAAGTGGTTTTTGGCATTGTGGGTTTTTTTGGGTTTTTTTTTTTTGGTGGGTTTCAAGCCGTGGCGTCTCCGTGGTTTTTGTTGCTGTGATTTTGTTGAGTGGGTTTGCACTGAAACGTCCTTGCTCTGGAGGGTGTGAAATCCTGCTGGTGGACTTGATAGTCTGTGGTGAAAAGGTGTGGAAAGATCGTGGGATTGGCAGGAAAATCCCCGTTCTCCTGGTGATGTGTGATGTTGGCGTGCCAGCAGCTCGTGGGCTGGTAGAGGTGGGTTGCATTTAGGTTTTGGGGGAGGAAGGGAGGGATTTGCGTCCACTTGAGCTGTGAATTTGCACTGTTTGAGAGTCTAGCCCACATCAGGTCATCCTGTAGGTCTGGCTCTGCCTGGCCCACTGTTCTGTTTGTTGTTCGTTCCACCTGGGTCACACATTACATCCATTTTGGGATCCTTGGGTACAAAAAGAGCTGCAGATAAACTGTGAGACAAGGAAATAAAACCAAGGTGAAGTTTTATGGGGCTGTTCACATTTCCAGCAAGGAGCTGATGGAGGCCATCAAGGCTTGCAGGAAGCACTGAGAGAGGGAAGAGTTGGAGTGTGTTTGATATATTTCTATACAGTATTATGATGTTGGGTCATGCTGTAACACTCCATTAATTATATTAACACGGCTTAGAAATTCTCTTGCTGTGAAACTTTTATTCCTGATGTGCTCAGGAGTTGATGATTGGGCTGATTTACATCTGGCTGCTTGTTTCCTGGTGTTAATGGGGAGGTGGGAGGGAGAGGCAGTTTTACAGCCATTTACTTTTCATCTCATGGTTAATTGATCCCGTTCCACCACTTGAGCAGCTCTGTGGAACCTTCACCAGGACAAGGTGTTTCTGGTTTGGGGTTTGCCTATCCAAAAAAAAAGAAAGAGCTGAAGTGTATTTATGGGACAAATTCAGCCTCACCTGATGGTGTTGCTTGTGTTGGGCAGTTTGCTTTGAGCTGATATCAGTGGAAAGGATTTAAATTCACCATTAAACACCACAGAGTCACTTGGAACAAATACATCCAAAAAGGAGGTTTTAGTCCTTAAAATCAGTGAACCTTTCCTGCAGAACATGGGATTATTCCCAGCTGAGCAGCTCTCATTAGGAACGATGACAAAAACCCAGGCTGGGCAGGAGCAGCTGAACCCACCGTGGGCTTTGCACGTGGTGCACAGCTCAGTGACCTTGAGGATGACCCCTTAGGGCATGGGTGACCTGAGCCAAGGGGCTTTGGGGCTCTGAGGTGTCCTTACCAAAAGTCATTCCCTGGCCATCGAGGCCACGTGGAGCATTTGGGGCCTTTGTGGGTGGGAAAGTGAAAGTGGCAGCAGTGGTGGGAAGGTTTTGCTGTGTAATGGCTGGGAGTGAAAATGGGGGAGAAGCAGGGCTGGAGGATGGAGCAATCGTGGTTACAGCAGCATTCCTTCATTCCTCCTTTCCTCCCGTGCAAGGCTCATCCCCGGGGATTTCTGCACAAATCCTAAAGGTTGCAGAGCTGATCTTGGCAAAGCTTCACCTCCTGCTCCTACCTGAGGGGGATACAGTCCCAGCTCCTGATCTGCACGTGGAAGGGCATCAGCAGGCACTGGAGGGAGAGCTGTGCAAAAGCCTGGCTGTGCAAAAGCCTGGCTGGTGCCCTGTGGGGAGCTCGGGGGGCTCCTCGTGCTTGCGCCTTTTATTTCCCAACAAATTCTCTCTCTTAAGACAATATCACAACTCTTGCCCTCCTTGGATTGCAAACCAGGGGCGTGCCCGGAGTGTCCTGGTGGAGCAGAGGAGCTGCTCATGCTGTCAGTGCTCTGGGGGGAGGATGGGGTGAGGGATGGGGTGAGGGATGGGGTGACGGGGGCTCCCTGGGAGCGGTCGCGCTCTGTCTGTCCAGAAGGCTCAAATGCAGGCAGATATTATGTCTTAAGGCATTAATTTTAATGAACATCTGTGTAAATGAGATGCAAATTAGGCATGGCCCCGGGGGCTCCAGGCAAGTTGCCAATAGAGCCCTGACAAAGGTGGGCACTTCTGGACTCATTGTGTCCAGATTTTAATAAAGAAGAAACATTGAAGGCTCTGGTGGAGGCTGGGAACGGATGGCTTTGGAAGCAGCTCACATTTGAAGCTTCCCATGTATTTTTCTTTTCCCTTTTCTTTCCCCAAAAGGCCACAACCTCCTTAACTTTTGGAAAACTGCCATTTGTGCATTTCCTCTCTATCCCCCCAGCCCCTTTCCCAGGTCACAGAGGGACTAATCCTGGCTTTGGGATGGATGAGCCCTCTCCTGCTGTAAGTTTTCCTCCTGGCTGGGTTCCTCCGAGGCAGGAGGCTGGGAAGCAGCTGTCAGATCATGCTCAGGGGGAAGCTTTGTTTGCAGGAGGGGATTTTGCTTCAGCAAAATGTGATTTTGGGGACAGGTCCTCACCAGCTCCCACGGCCATCAGGAGCCAGGACAAGGATCCAGGGTGGAGCTGGAGTTCTGGGAGTGTGGGAAAACCAGGCAGGGACTGGTTGGTTGTAGCTGGATTGTTAAGAAAGCCCATCTGGAGGAGACTTTAAGGGGTCATCAGATTGAGCCCTGAGTTTTCTGGTGAGATCAAGTGCAGCTGAAAGGCATTTCTGTGGTTTGGAGCCTGTGCTTATATGGACATCCCCATGGATCGCTTCAGATCCAGCTGTGCCACAGAAGAAATAATGTGAGTTTAGCTCATGTAGAACTGTCAGAGCAAAGGAACCTCATCTTTAACTCCTGATCTCCAGCAGGAGTTTAACCCAAGTGGCTCTGGTTCCATTGCTGCCTCTCTGAGGAGCCTCTGTGTTGTGTAAAAAGGTGCTGAAAGTCAGGAGGACCTTTGTGCTGAGCTTCACACAGCCAAGCTGGGCTCTTCAGCACGAGGGACAAGTGCCAGGCAGCAGCAAGAGCTGCTCGTAGGAGTTTCCAGGCTGGGGCACTTCTTCCCCCTCCACTGTCTCTGCTGTCAGCTCAGGTTTCTCAAAGCTTACGCTAATATTAAATTTTAATGACTGGAATCAAATGAGCTACAGTTGAGATGTTTCTAAACGTAACAGCTCTGTGGATTCAGTTTGGCAAACAGCAGAATTCCCCAGGGAAATGATTCCCCAGGTACAGAGGAGACAGGGGGGTCACTCACGTGAAGGCAGAGGGGGTTTCTGCATTGCTTTGTCTCCATCATCAGCAGCCCCTGATCAGCTGGAAAACCCTAAGTGAGAACTCTCCACCCCAAAAAAGGTGGAACTAATGGGATGGAGCTTGTGCTGCTCAGTGCAAGTGGCTCAGACTCCTTTACACGCTGAAGAAGCAGAGGTGAGCTTTGCTGGCTGGGAGCAGAGGTGCCAGAAAGCCCCAGGCATGGGCTTGTCCTGTCTGGCCAAGGAGAACCCATCAGCCTGGGCCACAGGGCTGATGGAATCAAATTCTTGGGTGTTCTGGGGGGAGACATCTGTGCTGGGGTAGCTTGGCCTCCTGGCTAAGCAAGCCTAAGCCTGGCTTTTGTTTATCTTTTACACAGTGGATTTTGAACTTGGGTTTCAAAGCGTGGCTTGTGCTTGGCGTTGGCAGTTCTGAGCTGGGACCCTTCTTGGTTCACGGTGTTGTTTCTGGACAAACCCTTAACGTTGTCACATTTCACCTACGAGATTCACAGCATTAAAGCTCGGCCCTGGGTCAGCTGGAAGGGATTTCTGGGCTCTCTGCCTCACAGTGCTCAGGAGTGAAGGATCCTGGTGCCTCCCCAGTCATGGAACCATGGAATGGTTTGGGTGAGAAGGGGCACGGACGCCTTCCACTCTCCCAGCTTGCTCCAAACCCTGCCCTTGAACTCTTCCAGGGATGAGGCAGCTTCTGTGGGCATTTCCTCCAGGAAGAATCTCAGCTGTATCGTGCCAGGGGACACTTTGTCCCTGTGAGGAAGATGAGAGCAGGATCCAACTCTGCATTCCTTCCCAGCTGTGCTCAACAGCCACAAAATGAAACCTCCCCCAAAATGAAACCCAAGCAGAAAAATAACATCAAACTTGGCCCAGCCAAAGGTTGCCATCGCTTTGGGGTGGCTGCAGGTGCAGTTGGCTGATGGGGGGGGACACCTGGTGAGGTGTCTGTGCTTGGCTGGTGGCTCCTGCTGTCACCACAGCTGAGCTGGGTGGCGCTGGGGCAGGGCACAGGAATGTGGCGAGCCAGGACCTGCTGCGGCTGGCACAGCCGGGCTGTTTATCCCAAATCTGCCTCCCAGAGTTAATTAAACCCCACCCCAGAGAGGAGGGAGGAGCAGGAGGGGGTCTCCAGCATCCAGCCTTCAGTGGGTGATGGCTTAGCCAAGGCAGAGGAGGGAAGAGATGGGATTTTGGGATCTTGGCGTTTTTGGGGAGGTTTTTGAAAACTGGAGTTGCTCAGTGTGGTGAACTCTGGCAGTGCTGTGTCACACCAATAAAGGTTTAATGCTGGATGATGAAGAGGGGGAGGGAGAATCCCTAGACAGCAGTAACTGAAGCCTCAGTGCTTTATTTCAGAGTAGGTCAGGTCAGCCAGGGCCCACACAGCCATTGTGCCTCCAGCACCCTCTTTGTCTGCTTCAATAAAAAAAAAGAAAAAAATCAGCAAAGAAATCCCGGGAGTGGTGATGCACTGAGTGAGGCCCAGACCAGAATTACTCATCTGGCTCTTCCAGTGGTGCTGTCTGACCCTGCTCCAGGTCCTCCCTGGAGAAGGCAGCAGCCTAGCCAGGGCTGGGGAGCCCACACAGGCTCCTGTGCCCTCCTCCTGCCCCCCTTCCTGCCTGGGGGCTGTCAGCTTCTCTCAGCGCTTCATTTATGACTCGTAATTCCCCCAACCTTTCCACCTGGGAGCTGACTCAGTGGTGATGTCAGAAATGTCCCAGGTGTCACTGCCTGAGGTTTTGGAGAGGTTTTGGAGAGGGGGCTGCCACTGATGTGATCTCATCAGCCATTGATGTCAGAGGATGGGATGGGATGGAATGGAATGGGGCAGGGTGTTATGGGATAAGATGAAATGGGAATGGGATGGGATAGGGACAAGATGGGATGGGATGGGACAATATGGGACAAGATGAAATGGGAATGGAAGAGAATTGGATGGGGTGGAACACAATGAAATAGGGATGGGATGGGGACTGCCGAGCATCCTGCATCCATCATCCTGCACTGTTTCACTGAGGATATTTTGCAGGAGGATCAGAGTTTGGGTTTCTCCCCCTAGAAGTTTTAGCCCCTTTAGGTTTGATGCTTGTGGTCCCTTAGTGGCATTTTGTGACCTTCCTTTGTTGGGTGATCTTGAGGGTCTTTTCCAGCCTCAGTGATTTTTGTGGTTCTCCCCAGGACTGATAGCTCTGCTCCTGCCACTGCAGAGCTTCTCTTGGAGACCAGAGAGTGGTCTGGGTTGGAAGGGACCTTAAAGATCACCTCATTCCAGCCCTCCGAAGGAGAGCAGAGAGGAAAAGCAGCATCCCATCTTGGGATTGCAGGGCTGGACTGGAGAGTGACTCCATGTGCTGATGGCACAAGGTACTGAGACTCAAACCCTTGATTTCTGGAGGCAGCAGGACAAGAGTGGTCCTTGGGCAGGACAAGTGGTCACACAGGCACCCAGCACCCAACCTAGGAGCTTCCAGACCATGCTGCCACTGGATTTGGGTAATGGCTTCTTAGAATGGAACATGGATAAAGCCACTTTAGTTTTATTGGAAAACAGAGATTTCCCACTGGGAGAACCACAGGGAGGGGAAAACAACCTTGGTGATGGAGGGATGGGCTGGCCAGGAGCTTTTCTGGGCCCTCCCCACCCCATCAAGCAGCCAAACCCCCGGCAGGTGGGCGAGGGGAGGTGGGTTTCTGAGAATGGGATGTGGCAGGGAAGGGACGCTCTGCCACTTGCTGTGCCCCAGGGTATTTTTAACCCTTGTGTGCCCCCGGAGGAATGCGTGTGGCTCCCGACAGTCGTGGGGCTGGGAGCAGCTGGGTGGGACTGGGCTGGGAGTGGGGACAGGCTGCGTGACGGTGTCTCCTCGCTGAACGCTTTCCAGACCTACTTAAAGTATCTCTGGCTTGTATTTTCAGCATCAGCAGCACAGGCAGAAATGCCTCCTCTCTGACAGCTGTTAAGCTGCCTTAAAGGCACCATCTCCCCTCGTTGGGGAAGGGGATGATAAATGGGGGTGATAAGCAGGGGCTGTGCTGGGTGACAGGGCTGTCACCAAGGGAGAGTGGCCCAAGCTGCAGAGCCCTGGTAGGGCTCATTTCTAACCTGGCCCCCATTTCTAACCTGGCCCCCATTTCTAACCTGGCCCCCATTTCTAACCTGGGCCCCATTTCTAACCTGGCCATCTTGTGCTTGCACAGCAGCACCAGTGGCCTTGGCAGCCTCTTTTCTCCTTGGGAGTAAATTTTAGCAGTGAGGGAAGAGCAAAGGTAGCCCTGGAGCTCCTCCTTCCTAGAGGGAAAGCTGCTGTGTGCTGGTTCATCAGCAAACCACGGGTGGGCTTTGACCTTGACGTGTCAGCAGAGGCTTCCCCGATCCTGAGAACAAGAGTGAATTAAGCCAAGAGTTGCTGAGATCAACCAAATCGTAGGGTTTTTTTTTTTTTCCTTTTCCCTCCTCCTTTTCTTTTCTTGACCGTGAAACAATCAGGCTGCGATGATCAAATGGTGCCTTTCAGGAGCTGCCTTGGGTCAGGGCTCCAGAAGCCACCCACTTGCAGATGCTTTGGTGACCCTGGCAGGCCTGAGCCGAGGGGGATGGCCAGAGGAATGTCCTCTCCCCAGGGCTCTGTTAGCTGCTGCTGATGACACTTCACAGTGCTTCCAGGAGATACTAAAAATACCAGCTTTGCATAAGACCAGGAGAGCTGAGGATCCGAGGGAGGAGAGATGGGAAGGTTTTTGTCTGCAAGGGCTGAGCAGAGGAGGGAGAGGAGCCTGGTCCTGGCAGGATGCAGCCATGGAGGGGGGATCTGTGGGGGCATTGCCATCACCCACAGCATCCAAGCCAGGCCTGGGAAGGGAGGGAACGTGGCCACTGAGCAGGGAAGGACTCAGGCTTGGATTAGTCACTGCAGCCTTTCAAGAACAATTGCCAGTTCTCCTGCTGAAGGAGTGGTTCAGATGTCTCCCATCCAGGGGATTCTCGGGATGATAACACACTTACCTCACTTCCTAAAGAGCCTCAGAGCAGTTTGTTACTCACCCCATCCCTGTTGTCCCCCTTTGCTCTGGGGAGCGGCTTCTGCATTTTGTGGGCAGTGGGGTGGGAGTGGGGTGCCCAGGGTGCTTCAATTTGCAGAGAAATGGAGCAGCTAAGGACAAAAATGGGCATTTTGAGGGCCCTGGCTCTGCCCTTGTCTCACAGTCCATCTCAGGTTGCTGCCAGGGAGTTTTGGGGTGCTCTGGGGGTTCCATGGGAACGCTGAGTGCTGTGGGGCTGTGCCTGAGCTCTGCTGTAACACGTGGGCTCCAGGCTTCATTCTGGAGAATTATTTATACCAACATCTATATTAGCTGCCTTGCAGGGAGAGCGCTGCAGCGCAGCTCCTGCACTCTTGGAAGAGCAAAATTAATTTAATTTTACTTTTTTTTTTTTTTTTTTTTTTTTGCATAGCACTTACTGCAGCTGTGCATCCAAAGTGCAGGAGGTTTCTCTGGGAGTTTGGATTTTAACCTCTTCCTAAAAGTTTCCCCGTGGAGGTGCAGACCCCCACAGTGCCTGCTGAGGTTTCCTCCCACAGCCCTGTGGAGGAGAGTCCTGAATGAACAGGTTCCAAATGGCTGATCTAAAGATGTGCTGGCTCCCTGCATCCCGAGCAGCTGGAGCCTTTGAAGAGGGGTTGAGTGGTGGCAGAGCCCTGATGTGAGGTTGGTTTGAAGTCAGCTGTGAGCCAAAGGGATCAGGGAGCACCCGGAGCAGCACAGCGGGGTGGGAATAGCCCCAGTGCTCCTGCCTGGGTCAGGAGCTGGAATGGCAATCACAAAGATTTGGGAAAAGGAATGAATTAGGAGGAGAGCAAGAGGGAAAGAAAGAAGTCCCTCTGACCTTCTGACAAATGCAGCAAAAGCTTTAAAAAACATGAATCCTCTGCTAAAATATCCCAGCGCAACCCAAAGCGCCGTTTCTAAGGGAGATTTTGTGTGTGCTTGATTTGGCTTTGTGCTTTTATTGCAGTGTCTGAGGGAGGGTGGAACGCGCCCTCAGTCCTTCTGCTGGGCTGGAGGCACTGGGGATGATCCACTCTGCCTTGCTTGGACGTGGCACAGTGTCCCAGCCCCGGGGTGGCACTCGTGGAGTCACATCTGGGGGCACAGTGACCCACACGATGGCAGACACAGGGAGCAGGTTGCCCAGAGAAGCTGGGCAATCCCTCAAGGCCAGGCTGGAGCAGGCTGGTCTGGTGGAAGGTGTCCCTGCCCAGAGCAGGGAGTGGGACAAAGATGAGTTTTCCTGTGCTTCCAACACAAACGATTCCATTTTACAACATGGTCAGCAAGACCTGCAGGGACAAAGCTCATAGTGCCAAGCTAGGAGCTCTCCTCCATCCAGCCTGCACTCCCAGGGCAGAAGGGCACCGAGGTGGACTTTAAAGAAGCTTTGAGGGTGAAGGAGACCCTTGGTTTCACCCTGATCTCATAAATGACCCGTCCATCAGAGATTTTGAGCTGCCTCTGATCTCTCTTGCTCCCCACATAAAACAGGTCCCTCGCTTCCAGCTGCTGAGAGGCTTTAAAAGAAAGCTAAAAATCCATTGGTTTTTCCAAAGAGTGCTGTGCCGTGTAAACAGTAGTGGCAGAGGTGGCAGGGGGTGCAGCACAGCCATAAACAGGGTGACACCAGCCTGTGACAGGGACAGCACGCAGCCCCACACGCTGGGGCTGGTGGCCGTGTGAGGGAAGCTTGAAATCAGCAGGTTCAGGAGACAAATGGGGATGTTCCTGCTTGGAAAAGGTCTTGGAAAGCCTCTGGGTGGGTTTTTAGCTGAGGGTGTTTTATCTGCAGGACGTGACCTGTGGTAGGTGCAGGTCTGGGTTAGGTGACAGGAGTGGTTTGGGGACTGAGCAAAAGCCAAATCAGGGGTCTTGGTGGTCACTTGGAAACACCAGAAAGGACAAAAAATCAAGCAGGACCTTCATGTCTTTCCACATCCATCCCTTGCACCGACACAAAGCTCAAGCAAAGCCCTGACCTTGCAGTTCCCAGCCCTGTTTGGCTCCTGTCCCCATCACTGGGGTGGCACTTGGAGGCTTAAAGCCGTGATTTGAGGAACCTGCAGGAGCTGTGGCTGGGATCTTTGGCTTTCCAGTTGGCTTTCATCCCTGCCCAATATTTCCCTAATGCTTTCAGAAATTATTGGTTGGGGGGAGAATGTGTCTGAGGAAGGCTCGGCTCGCTCCTGGCACGTGATTCGGTGAGGAAATGGGAAAAGAATTTCTGGCTGTGAAACGGGGCAGCTCCACGTCGAGAGAGAGAGAGGAGAGAGATCGTTCCTTCTTCGCAGTGGAACAAAAAAGCCTCCTCGCCCCAGCCCGGATGCCTGGGATTCCTGGCGGAGGGGCCCCGGAGCGGTAACGGAGCAGCTCCGGCAGCTCCCGGCCAAGGTGGTTGAGGAGCAGCCGGGGCGGCGATGCTGGCACGGCTCCGTTGTCCTCTTGTTGTTTCAGCTGCTCTGGATTAATAGCAGCGACCAGGAGCTGCGGTGTCCCCCGCCAAGGGGAGAAATCCAGGCGTGGGGACACTCTGGCAGTGTTGGCAGCTGGGGGTGGATGGAGGAGGCTGCAGGGATGAATGTCCGGCTGTCTGTCCGGGAGGGACCGGGAGGGGACAGGGCCTGGATGGGCAGAGGGGGTCCCTGGGGGATGTTTGGGATCCCCTCTCAGATCCCCACTCCCTCCCTGCCCCCTGCTCTTTCCCTTGGTTATATTTGATGGTGGAAAAAAGGGGTTCCAAAGGTTTCCCACTGTGCAAAAATCTCCATCTGAGGAGCACTTCGGGCCATTGAATGGGCAATTTCCCCCGACCCCTCCCCTTCCAGAAAACATCCGTTCCCATCTCTCCAAAGCAAAACAAAGCTTTGGGAATGCCGTGCTGGAGCTGCTGCATGGGCAGTTGGTGTCAGGACGTGGGGATGCAGGGGCTGAGAGCTTGGGGATGTGGGAGCCAGGGCTCCCACCACACCATACCATGGCTTTGGCAGTGCCTCGGTGTTCTCAGGATGGCAGTGCATCAAAAAATATTCGGGATTTCATCTTCCTTGGCTGTGGCTCTCCGTGGCCAGGTGGGCAGGCTTTTGGTGATGCTGTGGCACAGCAAGGCACAGACCGAGCTCTGATTCTCGCAGTGTTGGTGCTTTTGGAGTGCAATGCTGCACGTTTTTCTGTATTAAACACCTTGTATTTTTATCCCGATGCCATAATTCATCCCAAAGTAGCAGGCCGGGTGGCTGGTGGGGCGGGTTGTTGCCTGGAGATGCGTGGAGGCTGTTCCCAACCCTCCTGTTTTCTCTCCCAAGTCTGTGACTTCCCTCAGCATCACTTCGCAGCGGTGATTCACGCACCCGGGCTGCCTCCCTCCCCACTTCCAATGTTCCCCATCTCCTAAACCCAAGGGTTTTGGGGGAGGAAAAGAGGGTGACAGGACTCGGGAGGAGCAGGATGCTACCCAAGAGCTGGGGCTATAAAAATCATGATTTTTACGAAAAGAGCCTGCAGTGCTTGAGGGGAACGGTGGCGAGTCGCGGGTGGGCTTTTTGGCAGAGCGATGGGGGGAGGCAGATTGGTAGTTTGGGGGTGTTCCGGGTGCGTTTCTCCGCTGAATTCGAAACTCGGTTCTTTGTGCGCGGGCGGGTGTGAGGAGCAGAGGGACGCCCGATGTGTGTGTGTGTGCGGCGGGGTCGCCATCTCCCTGCCAGCTCCGGCTCGGGGAGCAGCGGACAAAGGGCCGGAGGGGGAGCGGGGCCGGTGGCGGCGGGAGCCGGAGCCGGAGCCGCCGCCGAGCCAGGGCGTTGCTGCTCTTTGTCGGGGGCTGCCGCCTCCCCCCGGAGGAGGGGCCATCCCCGGCGGAGCGGGCGGGGACCACCCCCGCGCTGCCTCCTCCGAGCATCCCCCCCGCTCCCCGGGGCCGGGTCGCGCTCCGCTCCCCGCATCCCGGGGCCGCCGGGGGAGGGGGGGGTCGGTGCTGGCGGGGGGGGGTGCGGGAGGCACCGCGGCGCTCGGGGAGGGGGCGGCCCCGGCGCTGCCGCCCCGCCCCGCGGCGCCGCCCCCCGCCCGCCCCCGCGTCCCCCCGCCCTCCGCCGGGGCTGGAGCTCCGCGGGAGCCGGTGCTGGCGGCGGCGGCGGGGCCGGGGCGTGCGGCGGCCTGCGCGGCTCGCTCGGCCTTTTGTTCCGCCGGCGGGAAGGAGAGCGGGCGGCGGCGGCCGGCAGCGGGAGGACGAGCAGGAACAGCAGGAGGAGGAGGAGGAGGAGGAGGAGGAAGGCAGCGGCCATGCATCCCGCCGCGCCGGCCGGGGGCTGCCCGCGGCGGCGGCGCGGAGCCCCCCGCCCCCGGCCCGGCCGCTGAAGCCGCGCACAAAAGGGGAGAGAGCGGCGGGGAAGGGGAACGGGAGGGCGGCCCCGGCCCCGGGGTGTGTGCGTGTGTGTCTGTGTGTACCCGCCCCATCCCCGGTCCGCCCCGCAGCGCCGCCGCTACCGGCCCCGCCGCCCCCCGCCCCGCCATGGCCGGGCCGCCCGGTGGCGCGGAGCCGCCGCAGCCCGACACCGGCCGCCGGGAAAGTTAGTGAGAGCGGGGCCGGCAGCAGCAGCAGCAGGAGGAGGAGGAAGAAGAAGAAGAAGCAGAAGCAGCAGCAGCGGCGGCAACAGCCGCCTCCAGCCGCGGCTGCTCCCCGTCCCCCCCGTCGGCTCCCGGAGTCAACTCAGGGGATTCCATCCCGCTCCGTCCCTTTGCCATTTTTGGATGCGTTTTATAGCCAATTTTTTTTTTTTTCCCCTGGGGAGAAAGCAAAAAAAAAAAAAAAAAAAATAAAGCCAAGACCCAGCAGCCTTCCTCCACCTCCGGAGTCCGCGGCCGTGCCGCCGCCGCCGCGCACCCACCGGCTGGATTTTGGGGGTTCCGCCACTGGCGGTGGCACCGGGCGAGGTGACGGCAGCGACAATGCCATCATGTTTTTGAGACAGGAAACCTCTGAGTTTGCCCTGAATGAAGAACTTCCTGTGTTTAAAGTTGTACGAATATCCGCTGACAAGCTCGGTTCAAATGAAAACACGAGAGTCGGGGGGAGAGGCTAATTCGGACCAGCTGGACTTGCACGGCGCTCGGAGCTGGGCAGAAAACGCGCGGAGCCGCTCGCCCCTGCCAGCCGGGAGCGGCCGGGACAAGCAGTGCCTTTGTTAGTAAAGAAGGACGGACGGGATAATTTAAGAGCTTCAAACTCTTCCGCCGTTTCTGTCGCGAGCCGCTTGGAATATTTTTACCGGAGCCGTTGGATTTTGGATGAGCCGCTGATGGATGGGGTTTTTTAGGGGGGCCGGGCGGATGAGATGGGTTGTTTCACTGCTCGGGACTGCCGCTCGGGCTGCTGAGCCGGTCCCCCTTCCCATCCCCGCAGTGTCACTTTGGGATTAGAGGCTGCCCTGGCGGCGGGTTTGGGACCTGCTGGCCGTGTGATGCTTCCTGCCGTGGCGGGCGAAAGGTTGCCGGGGTGGTTCCGTCATCCCTAAGGACGAGAGTATGGGCAAACCACTGAGCCGGCCAGACTGTTTACGGCAGAACCGCACTTGCCTGGGGAAGGGCGAGGATGAGGATGGTTATATAGAGGATTGCTACGTGCCCCAGAGATCGATATACGACACCATGAGAATTAACGAGCAGATCGATCAGGGATCGAAGCTCAACCAGCTCTCCAAGAGCACCCTGGGCAAGGGGGATGGCAGCACCATATCCAGCAACGGGACTCTGGGAGCTGCCAACGTCTTCGAGTCCAGGCCACCAGAACCCAAGAAGCTGGATGAGCGAGTCATCTTCGACCAGCTGAAGCTCAGCAGCGACGTCTCCAAGCCGGCGCCGGCTCCGCCGAAGCGGCGGCCGAACCCCGAGAAGAAGGAGAACGTCAACCGGCGCTCGTGGAAGTCCTTCATGCCTCCCAACTTCACTGAATTCGCTGAAAGGATGGGGGCTTCTCTCAGCGAGGTGTCGGAGGCGGGCGCTTCCAACCCTTCCCTGCGGGATAAGCGGGATTCCAGCGCCATGCTGGCCGAGCAGCCGGGCCAGCCCGAGCACGGCGAGCCCATGTCGGAGTTTCTCACCTTGGAGCACGTCTCCAAGGCATCTGGCGCGGCAGAGGCTCTGGGGGCCAAGCAGTTCAGCGTGGATGGCTATGGAGGTCCCCGGGACGAGTGCCAGGCCGTGCTGAGCGCCGGTGACAGCCGTGCCAGGGACCTGGCCAGGGCCCGCCGGCTCCCAAGTGCCACCTGGCCACGGGCCAGGAAGAATTTCATCAGGGGCAACTTCAACGATGGGCACCAGGAGACCCTGGAGGCCTCCGAGTCGGACTCTACAGTGGAGAACGTCAACCTCTCTCCGTGCCTTAGTGAAGAGCTGCTGGATACGGGACTGGATATTCTCATCACCTCCAATCTCAGGGAGAAAACGGAGTCTGAGCTGAGATTTGAGGAGGACGAGCGCTGGGTGATGATGGAGGAGTGGGAGGAGGCGACGCTGTCAGAGAGAGGAAAGGCTGTTCTGCTGGCAGAGGAGAAGAGGAGCTGTTGCTTGGCAGATATTTCTGAAGAAAGGGAACAATCCACTGCTCCGGAGGACGGCTCTGCCCCCAGCCCGGGGACCTCCCGGCCCTGCACGTCCCCTGGGGGTGGTGGCAGTGCATGCTGCACGGAGGACGTGGCGGTGCAATGCGGGGTTGAGGACTTTGCTCCAGTTTTGGAGCGCTCAACCAGCCCCACGGGCCCCGAGCTGTCCGACACGGACTCGGTGCAGATGTTCCTGGAGCTGGAAGAGCAGTGCCTGAATGAGGACGGGGGTGATGGAGCTGTCCCCAGCTGCCTGGAGATTCAGATGTCCCCAATGGACTCAGAGGGGCTGGACCCAGATTCGGCCAAGCTGGCTGGCTTGGTGGTTGAAGGGGGTCAGCACAGGGTCCCCTTGGATATCAGCGCCTCAGACTCTGCCGTTGTGTCAGATCTGGAGGACTTTGATATCACCTGCAGCTCCCAGGTGCTGAGCACGCTGGAGCCCTTGACAGAGCCCTTCTCAGAAAGGGACACCTTGGCTGTCACCCCGACGGACTCGGACGGAGGGGCCTCCCCCAGCCCCGTGGCCATGGCAGGGCTGGGGTCCCTCCTGGAGTGCTCCCCAGCGCTGCTGGGGGAGGCTGATCCTGACCCTCTCATGGACCCGGAGTTTGTGGCTGCTGGGGTCACATCCCGCACAGGGGCACATGCAGCTGCTGGACTGGGGGGAGATGGGTACCCCAGTGCTCCAGAGGGGTGGGGTGAAGATAACCAAGACTTGCTTCCCGAGGGGACCTGTCCTGGCCCAGTGTCCCCCTGCCAGCCCCCAGCCCCAGCCATGGAGGAGCTGGGGTCCCCCCCAGGGCACAGCCAGGCTGGCATTGAGGGCACGGATCCCTTCAGGACCCATCACCTTCTGCCTGGAAGGACTGAGGTCGCCAGCTGGGATGTCCCAGAACTGGTTTCAGAGGATGAAGCCACAGATTTGGGATCAGGGAGTGGAGCTGAGGGCTGGACTCGTCCAGCAGGGAGTGGGGATGTTTGCTGTGGTTCTCTGCTGCCTTTCCACGCTGGCTCTGCATCAGAGCCAGGCTCCAAGGCTCCGACAACATTCCCAGTGCCTGCTGAGGACCTCCCATGGGAAATGGTTTCCCTGGGCCATGCCCTGTCTCTGGAAGGGGCTGCCCACACAGAGGGCATGGTCACACATGGGGGGACACCAGCAGCCATCCTGCAGCCAGGAGATGTGGACTTGTTGTTTGCCCCCAGCTGGGAGGTTCCATGTCCTGCCAGCCCAGCCGCCCCTGAAGAGCTTCCTGGCACATTGTCCATTGCAGGGCCTGCCATCCCGTGGGATTTTGGGGAGCTTTCTGCTCCAACCCACCCACTTTCAGCAGGAGATGTGGCTGTCCTGGAGCCCCAGGCTCAGGGGATGCCACCAGCCACCAGGGATCCTACCATGGATGCTGAGGAACCTCCAGGAGCCACCACCACCGCCATGCCCTTGATGGTGGAGGAGCTTCTGGAAGCCCCACCGCCCTTTGCTGACGTGCCTGTTGCCACTGTGCCACCACCAGCAGCTGAGCCACTCACCTCGGGTGCCAGGGACCTCAGTGGTGACCCCGTGCCATTGGTGGTCTCCTTGGAGGATACAGATGACTTTGCCATCACGGTTGTGCCGCCCATCCTGGAGCACCTGCCCGCTGAAGTGGTGGCTTTGGAGGACGACCCCGTTGGGAGCTTACCTGCAGCAGGGGTGGCAGCTTGGGAGGGTCCCCCTGGTGCCTTCTCACCCCTCCCAGAAGGCCCCAGAAGGGTGCTGGGGACACCCTTTTCCACAGCAGCCAGGGCACAAACCCTCCCCAGGGCTGTGTTGAGGGGCCCCCTCCGTCCCCGCAGCTGTGGGGGTGCCCTTTCCCTCTGTCCCAGCGAGGGACAGAGGACACCGGGCACGGAGGGACCCCTCGGTGCTGCTGCCATGGCAGAAGGGCCCCCAGCTCTCCCAGATGGATTCGTTCCAGATAACGAGGTATTTGTTGCTCAGGCTCCCGCAGCCGGGGCTCCAGGCACAGAATTTGCTTTATTTTGCACTCCAGGGATGGGTGGGAGGTGGGAGCCCACTCAGTAACGCACGATCTGGGCTTCCAAACAGCCTTCTCCCTCCTGAGATCGGCTTGAATTTGGCAGGCAAAAAAGTTTGGGGGTTTTTTTCTGGGGGGGCGTGGGGTGTGGGGGGGGAATTGTGTGATTGTGTAAGTAAGGGAGGCAAAAGATTCTCGCTGCTCGATGACCTGAAATGTTGACTTACACTTTTTTGGCTTATTAAAGTACATTGTGGTCACTCAGATGGAAATCGCGGACTTTAGAAAAAAACCTTCTCGCTGGCTCCTGGCAGGGAGTTCCCATCTTTGAAGCAGAAAATCTATCAGGGAAGAGAAACCTGTAAAATGAATTAAGTGCAAGCAATTCCTGCCCCGTGCAGTCATCGCTGCCTGTAGTTTTTTTCTGTGAGCATTGAGGTGCTGAGGCTCAGAAGGTGCTTGGGAAGGGGCTCAGATTCCCTCTGGTGTTTGGGGATTTGTGTTGCTCTCTTGCCTGGAGAGACCTCGGTGCTGGAGTTCCCACAGCCCAGCGCTGATTTCCTGCCATCTGGAACAGGAGAAATATCACTAAGGAGACATCAGAAGTTAGTCAGCACCAAAAATCCCGATTTGGTGGCAATTACTCATCCTTTGGGCTGTACCACCCCTTTGAGATACGCACGTGGAGGGGCTTGGAGAGGTGGTTTCACATGGGGGTCCACGTGAGCACAGGCTGGGACACCCAGAGGGGACCTGGGTGAGGGAAAAACCATCGGGTCCTTGCCATAGTCTGTTTCTGTTTTTTGAAATTCAGTGAGGGGGAACCTTATTTTAGGTTCAGCACCTCTGATTGTTAACCCCACAAATCTCCCCCTTGCTCCAAGCATTGCTGGAGATGCTTCCTGGAATTCCACAATCCAGCAGCAGAGGGGTTAAGGGAGATGAGGGAAGCAGAAAGCAAAGGGATGCTTTGGGAAGCCTTTCTGGGAGTGAGGAGGAGGAGGTGTGGCGGAGCAGATGTCCTTCTGCTCTCCCCAAATGTCTGTCCAAGGCAGGACACCTTGCTCCACAGCAAAGGGGAGTCATTAAATATTTGTTTCCAAGCTGAGTCACAGTGAGGTTAATGAGCTAAATCACTGGAATCTTTCATGAGCAAAGGAAAACAAGTGTGTTGGACACGCTCACCCTCAGGCTGTTGCTGGGATTATTTTTGTCAGGCTCCTCAGGGAGTTCTGGGCTCTCAAGCTGGCTGATACCTGTGTTGCAGGTACCCCTGGCTGGATCATCCAGGCTTTTCCACAGGGCTCCCTCCCTGCCTGGCTCCTTTGGAGTTTGTTTTGCAGTACATGGAGAGCTCAGACCAGCCTGGCATGCCAGGCTTATCAGCCTGATCCTTTTGTGGGTTTGGCTCTTGTACCCAGCAGCTCCATATATAAACAGTAACAGGAGAACAGCCCAGGAATTGGCGATTCCAAGTCCCCATTTATTTCTTACAACCGTGGCAGAATTCTCCATGAGCAAACAGCTCTGGACAGTGTCTGCCAGCTCACCCTTCGCTCTGTCCTGGAGGGACCTCCCTGCCCTCCAGTTCCTGAGCTCTGCTGGGAAAAAGTAGCTTTTTTTTTCCTTTGGAAATGAGGCAGGGAAAGTCGAAGCAGTGCCTCTTGCTCAGGCTGGGAGCTGTGCCTGTGTGTTTTGGGGGATTTTGGTGTTCTTAGGGAGTTTTGCTTCGTGCTCCTCTGGAGCAAAGCGATCGCTGGGCGCAGAGAGCCGTGTCCTCCACGAGCTGCTGCTCTGCTGGGGGAGATCTTGCATCCAAGGAGGAATTTTTCAGTGCAGGCGGTGCCCCTGCATTCTTGGGCACAGGGAGCAGGTGGCTGCTTGCCATCCCCTCTGCTTCCCAACGGGAAAACACGACAGGGCCAAGGGCTCTGCTGCTGCCCAGTGCTGGCTGTGGGGTGACCTGTGCTCTGCATGGGCTCCTGGGCCAGGGCAGCAGAGCCAGCCAGCAATCTGCTCCCTAGTTTTGGGGAGTTTGCTGTGGGGCACAGGGCAGGCTTGTCCCTTGGGACTGGTGGGGAAGGACTGCACGGGCAGCACGCGTGGTTCCAGCAGATCCCCAGCTCTGATAAAGAGCATTTATCTCCTCCGGAGGAACAGGATTCTCCCTGCTGCCTCTCCTGACAATGGGGAGCTTCATTCGCTCTCCTCCCCCTTCCCTATCAAATCTTTTTTCGGTTTAGAAAGCTTTTCCCCACAGGATTCCCAGGCAGGACCGTGCCAAATCCGTGGTGAACGACTCGCACATTAATTGCCTATTGCCTTTGTCTTTCGAAATGCAGCGAGCTCCTCGCTGCCTGTAATTTCGTGGTTAACAAAACTCATATGATGTCAGGTCTCTGTTCTCAATAGCTTCACTGTGAGAATTGCTTGGGGTTTTTCCCCAGGAGCATTATTTCCCAATCTGATGGCGAGTTGGAGACGATGCTCTCATTTCTTCCTCAGTTTTCTCCTTTTACCTCACTCCAGTGCTTTTCCCAGGAAAAACGGGATTTACCCATTTAAAACCAGAGGTGGGTGTGGATAGACACTGAGTTGTGCTCCAAACCAGCAGATTCCTGTGACATCTGTGTCACTAGGTCAAGGCAAGGGAGGAGTTTAGACAAACTTGCACAATTCCAATAAAATCAGTGCAAGTGGCTACTGCATCTTCCCTAGAGAGGAAAGCCTGTTGTATCCATGGAAAGACTGAGTGGCTGGAAGAGCAGCTCACAGCTTATAAATCACCTTTTCTCTCCCACCTTTTCCACCCCACAGCAATTCCAGAAGGAGCAAGTGGATCCCCTCCAGCTAAAGCTGCAGCAAGTTAATGGAGTTGGTCAGGGACTCATCCAAAGCGCCGGGAAAAACTGTGATGTCCAAGGGCTGGAGCATGACATGGAAGAAATCAACACCCGCTGGAACACCCTCAACAAGAAGGTGGGAGCATGGGGAGGAGCTGCTCCTGGCTTTTCTGGGGTCTGGGGGAAGGAGGGGATCCCAGGCAGGGAGCTGAGGCTCTGGTGCCAGTGCCTGACACTGCAGTGGGGTTGTTTTTGGGGTGCAGGTGGCCCAGCGAGTGGCCCAGCTGCAGGAGGCCCTGTTGCACTGCGGGAAGTTCCAGGATGCCCTGGAGCCACTGCTGAGCTGGCTG
The DNA here is from genome assembly GCF_012460135.2 of Molothrus ater. Taxonomy (NCBI): domain Eukaryota; kingdom Metazoa; phylum Chordata; class Aves; order Passeriformes; family Icteridae; genus Molothrus; species Molothrus ater. The sequence continues at coordinate 5,783,153 of NC_050501.2, forward strand.
GCAGACACCGAGGAGCTCATCTCCAACCAGAAACCTCCCTCTGCTGAGTACAAGGTGGTGAAAGCCCAGATCCAAGAGCAGAAGGTGAGTGAGCTTTGGGAAGGGAGCTCAGGACAACCAGACCAGATTTTGGGGGTCCAGCTGGGATGTCCATACTTCTCTCCTGGTGGATCTCAGTTCCTCACAGCCCAGTGCAAAGAGCAGTTTGCCCACACTCAAGAATCTCCATCACCTAAATCACCGCGTCCCTTCGTTGTCCCGCTGCCTCTTGAAGTTGGTTTTGCTGGTTGGCCGTGTTTTTCCAGCCCTGAGTTTTGCTTTGTGCTGATAATTCTGCTGTGTCAGGAGCGAGCTGGTGGTGGTGCAGGGCCTGGTTTGGGTGTTTGGACAAAGGGAACGTTACAAAGTGTGAGAGCAGCCCCAAGGTGTGCCGGTGTTTGCTGAGATAACAGCCCGGGGTCGGCGCCTGCCCTCCGAGTGGGAGGAGGGGAGGTCAAGTGTGGTCATGGGGAAATATTTTAGAAATGAATTCTTACCCAGGCTTGGGGAGGTTGCAAGAGGAAATGTGCTTCAAGTGGAAGTTAAAAACTTGATAAGTTGGAGGGGGTTGGTGGGAAAGACTCGGAAAACTCTTCTGGCACAGAAGTGGTTTGGATCTTGAGTAGTGTAAGAGAGGGAAGGGGGAAGGAAGGGGAAATAAAAGGGGAAAGTGAAAAGGGAAAATGGAATGGAATAGAATAGAATAGAATAGAATAGAATAGAATAGAATAGAATAGAATAGAAGAAATGAAATGAAATGAAATGAAATGAAATGAAATGAAATGAAATGAAATGAAATGAAATGAAATGAAAGTTGGATGGGACGTACAATGATCACCCTGTCCAGCTGCCTGACCACTTCAGGGCTGCCCAAATCAAAGCATGTGATTATTATAATGTAATATAACAATATAATATAACTCTATAATTTTTTGAGCTGGTTTTGAAGGCGGAGCCGTGCCCCTGGGCTGGGCCTGGTCTCAGCCCTGTGCTGGCAGCAGTTCTGAGCCACAATTAGAGATGTGACCCCTCCAAGGGCTGGATTTGGTTCTGCTGCCCCAATCTGGTAACTTCCCCCTTCCTTTGCCTGCCCCAAGCTGCTCCAGCGCCTCCTGGACGATCGCAAAGCCACGGTGGAGATGATCCAGGCCGAGGGCGACCGGATCGCGCAGTCGGCCGAGCCCGCGGACCGGGACAAGATCGTGGGGCAGCTGGAGAGCCTGGCCCGGCGCTGGGCAGGGCTGCTGGGCAGGGCAGCTGCCAGGTGAGGGGCACTGGGAGCAGCTCATCCCGTGGGTCCCCGTGCCCTGGAGCATGGGGTGACAGCGTTGGGGAAGCTGGCGGAGGTTTCGGTGCAGGTACATCCTGGAAACAGCTGGAAAACACGAGGAATCAAAGGCTGGCTGGGAGCTGGTGCTGATAGCAGTGGTTTACAATGGCAGGGAAGAGCTGAGATTAAATAATTTCCCTGCAGGGGAGGGATGTTATTTTTATTCCTGTAAGCTTTAACAAGGAATTGTTGTTAAAGCAACATCCTGTTGACACCTTTATGCTGCCAGAATTTTGTTTATGAGTTACTTATTTCTACCTAAGCTGATGTTTGAGGTTATGAAGTCACTTCTGAGGCCAGATTGGTCCTTTCTCCATGTTTTTAATCATTGCCAGCAAGCTGGACTGTCCATCCTGGATTGTCTTTAACCAGAAGCTCTGAAAGACCAAGAGCCTGGTGGAGGGATCTCCAAGACAGTGATAGGGGTGGACCAAATGGAACTAAATGATCTTCAAGGTCCTTTCTGTCTCAAACTGTTTCATGAAGAGCTGCACAATGGGGAAGCCCTCCTGCTACCTTCACAGGGCAATAAACTAAAGGCACAGCTGCAGGAAAAGCTTATTTTGCAGTTCCTCCACACTGGTTTTTATCTTTGCCATTGTAGATTGCCTGACAATTGTGTCTCACCTTGCTCTGAACAGAGCTGCTTCCTCCAAATACCTGAAGCTGCTTCCCATGCCTGGCTCCAACTGGGAGCTGCTCCTTAGGGTTTTCACTGACTCAAAGAATCACAGACTGGTTTTGGTTGGAGGGGACCTGAAAAACCATCTTGTTCCAACCCCCTGCTGCGAGCAGGGACACCTTCCCCAGGTCGCTCCAACCTGGCCTTGAACAATTATTTCCTTCTAATTTTATGATTGCTTTTTATAGGCAGAAGCAGCTGGAGGATATCTTGGTGCTGGCAAAGCAGTTCCACGAAACCACGGAGCCCGTGTCTGACTGGCTGTCGGTGACAGAGAAGAAATTGGCCAACTCTGAGCCCATTGGCACCCAGACTGCCAAAATCCAGCAGCAGATCAGCCGCCACAAGGTAGGACCCGTGCAGGAGCAGGATGGAGGTGGTTGGAGTCAGGTCCCGCTCCAGTGGTGTTGTTTCCACCACAACCAGAGAGGGTTTTGGCACAAACAAGGACTGGAGGAGTTATCCAGGCTGTTTTATGTACAGAGAAGGCTGCAAGCCCTGACCCACCAGCGTGGGTAAACATTAAACCGGTGTCCTTGCACCTCCCAGCAGATTTGGATAGAAAAAACCATCCCCATTCATGTGTTTCTTTTTAATTTCTCCTCAGTTTACCCATTCAGGGGTGGCTTTTATGTCTCCTCCATTTTTCAGTTACGTTCATTGTTGCGTTCCCCCTTTTAAGTTGCGTTTATTTCATTCTCCTCATTCTCCGCTCATGTTTTTTTTTCCCCTGTTGTCCATTCTACCCTCCACCATTCAGGCTCTCGAGGAGGACATAGAGAGCCACTCCACCGACGTGTCTCGGGCGCTGGGGGTCGGGCAGTCTCTGTCCTCCCTGAGCTGTGCTGCTGAGCAGAGGCTGCTGGCAGAGAAATTAGAGGCTCTGCAGAGCCGCTACGGCGAGGTCCGGGAGCGGTGCGGCCGCAAGGCAGCACTGCTGGACCAGGCTCTGGCCAACGCCAGGATTTTTGGGGAGGAGGAGGTGGAAGTGCTCAACTGGCTGGCTGAGGTGGAGGACAAGCTGGGCTCAGTGTCCGTAAAGGATTTCAAACGGGACGTCCTGCAGAAGCAGCATGCCGACCAGCTGGTATTTCCCCTTTATTTTTGGTTTTTTGTTTGTTGTTTTTTTCTTCTTCCATGTTTGTGTTGTTTGTTTTATTGCATTTTAGCTGGTTTTGTTTATGTTTCTGGGGCCTGGTTTTAATTTTGCGAAGCTCCTTCTGCTGCTGGGTCTGTCTGAGGTTTGGAGAGGAGTGTAAAGAGATTTCATGTGTTATAAACAACAATTGTGGCCCCCCAGCCCCCCCTCCAAAAAAAAATGAGTTTCTCAAGGCGGGAGAACTTCAGATGGTTTGTTTGATTTGTGAACAGTGTCTGAGCCAGCTTGGCCACCCTGTGCCTTCAGAAAGCTGGATGCTGTTTCCAAAACTGAGAGCTGGAAAAGTCTGGTGGGTTTTTGGAGCTGGGCTGGCCACTGAGGAAGCCTCTGCATCCGCTCCCTGGGGCTGTGCAGCCTCTTTTCAAGAGTGAGGTTCTGTCTAATACAAGGGCGAGTCCTTTGGTGACACAGATCCAATGGGTTGGGTTGGGTTGGGTTGGGTTTGCTCTGGGATTTGGGCCTTTGAGTCCCAAAAACCCCAATAATTCCCATAGCAGAATGACTGGACAATTTTCAGACGGGTTGTCCAGCCTGCCTGTGCTCAGTAGGGAAGTTCATGTTCCCCACAGCATCTCTGGCTGGCAGGACACAGGAACCTGCCTGCAGCAGAGTAACCCAAATTTGCCTTTTTTCTTCAGGCTCTGAATGATGAAATTGTGAACAGGAAGAAGAATGTGGACCAAGCCATTAGAAATGGACAAGCTCTCCTGAAGCAAACCACAGGTAACACAGAGGAGATCTGGGAAATGTGGGGGGTCTGGGAATCCATCCTCCACATGCCTTTCCTTGGGAAGTCCATGCTCTGTTGGGTGGAGGCTTTTCTCCCTCAGGTCTTCATTTCCTTTTGGAAACTCCCAGAGTAGCTGGTTTGCATCCAGGTTTGGATGCTAAGCCACAAGCATTCCAGCTTAAGATTTGCTTGGTCCCAAAATCCCAACCTCCCAGCTTGGGGAGTGGGTGATTCCCACTGCTGCTGTGGGGATGCTCAGTGCTGAGGGAGGCTTTTCTCACTGCAGCCAGCTGCTAAATCACATGGAAAAGAGGTTAAAAATACCCCCAGCCCTCTCCTGATACTGCTTTCCCAGACTGAGCAGTTGTGGCTGTTGCCACGTGGGTGTGAGTTTGTGTTTATGAGTGGGAAGAGAGGTCGGGGCGCTGCGTTTCCTTCAGATGTGGTCTGCTCAGAGCAGATGTACAGCCCTGTGTCCTTGTGGGAGCTGTGGAGCAGGAAGAGTGATTACAAAGGATTTGGCAGGCAGCTCTGTGTCCTCTTGGAAACAGCAGCGAGGGGTGAACTGACCCTTTTGGAGCTGTGACGCGTTGATGAGAACTGAGTTGGGTTGGGGTTGGAGGACCAGCTTGGGTTTGGGGTGGCTTGTGACAAAACCAGGCTTTGCATCCCATCCCATCCCATCCCATCCCATCCCATCCCATCCCATCCCATCCCATCCCATCCCATCCCAGGCATGAGGTGGATGTTGTGCTGGTGGAAGATGTCAACTCTTACTAAAACCAGGCTGAAGCCGCATTAATACAAAGAAAAGTGAGGCTGAAATTAAAAGGGGGAGAAACAGAGCAAGTGGCTCCTGAAGCCTCCTGGGGTGACTCCTGAAGCCCCCGGAGCCCAGCATCATTTTCCCCCTGCTGCAGGGGAGGAGGTGCTGCTGATCCAGGAGAAGCTGGATGGAATCAAGACCCGCTACTCCGACATCACCGCCGCCAGCTCCAAGGCCCTGCGCACGCTGGAGCAGGCCCGGCAGCTGGCCACCAAATTCCAGTCCACCCACGAGGAGCTCACTGGGTGGATGAGCAAGGTGGAGGAGGAGCTGGCCTCCAGCGGGGCACAATCCCCTGCTGGAGAGCAGATCCCCCAGTTCCAGCAGCGACAAAAGGTGGGAGAGGAGCAGGGGTGGTTTGTTCTCGGCTTTGGGAGGCTGGGGAGGACACACATCCATGGGTGCCTTCCACAGGAGCTGAAGAAGGAGGTGATGGAGCACAGGCTCGTGCTGGACACGGTGAATGAGGTGAGCAGGGCTCTGCTGGAGCTGGTTCCCTGGAGAGCCCGGGAGGGGCTGGACAAGCTGGTGTCGGACACCAACGAGCGCTACAAGCTGGTCAGTGACACCATCAGGCAGAGGGTGGAGGAGATCGATGCTGCTATTCAGAGGTCTCAGCAGGTGAGTGAAGAACCCCTGCAGGGTTTGCTTGGGAGAGCAGGAGCCAGCAGCCAGGCCCTGCTCAACACCAGTGGCAGTGGGAGGGATGGCAGGCACAGGCAAAGGGCAAATCCCATCAGGAATGCCAAGGAATGGACCCCAGCAGCAGCTGTGGCAGCAAGGATGGTGGCTGACCTGTCCTGGTGTGTGTTTTTGGGATGGCTGACCCGTCCTGGTGTGTGTTTTTGGGATGGCTGACCCGTCCTGGTGTGTGTTTTTGGGATGGCTGACCTGTCCTGGTGTGTGTTTTTGGGGTGGCTGACCCGTCCTGGTGTGTGTTTTTGGGATGGCTGACCCATCCTGGTGTGTGTTTTTGGGATGGCTGACCCATCCTGGTGTGTGTTTTTGGGGTGGCTGACCTGTCCTGGTGTGTGTTTTTGGGATGGCTGACCTGTCCTGGTGTGTGTTTTTGGGATAGCTGACCTGTCCTGGTGTGTGTTTTTGGGATGGCTGACCCATCCTGGTGTGTGTTTTTGGGGTGGCTGACCCGTCCTGGTGTGTGTTTTTGGGATAGCTGACCTGTCCTGGTGTGTGTTTTTGGGATGGCTGACCTGTCCTGGTGTGTGTTTTTGGGGTGGCTGACCCGTCCTGGTGTGTGTTTTTGGGATAGCTGACCTGTCCTGGTGTGTGGTTTTGGGGTGGCTGACCTGTCCTGGTGTGTGTTTTTGGGATGGCTGACCTGTCCTGGTGTGTGTTTTTGGGATGGGATAACTCTGGAGCTGCGCTGTGTTATCGTGCCTGTGAGCTTCTGCCTGCAGGGGTGATGTGGATGGTGTGAAACTGGTGATGGGTGACTCTCAAAGCTGGCAAAACATCATCCCCCACTGGGAGAGCACAGGGATTTGTTCCAGGCCAACAGTCCTCCCCAAAAAGGCTTGTCCTGCATGGACTGGAGGCTGTGGAGTGCTGGGAATATCTGACCTCACTCCATTGGAGTCAGTTCTCCATGGAGGAGCCAAGGAAATGCTCCTGTTTATAGGCATGTCCCTTTCCCTGCAGGCAGGGAGGGTGTGGGGAGAGGTGGCTGCTCCAGCTTGCCCCAAAACCAACTGCAGGAGCCACAAAACCTGAGCCCCACGCCAGTGTCCCCTTCTCCCCACACTGGGGCGAGGAGTTTGTCCCTGCTGGGTCCCTCTGTCATTCCCACTGTCCCCAGCTCCCCGTGTGCCCCATCCCTGCTGCCCAGCACTGACCACTGCCCCTCCTGTCCCCTGTGCCAGTATGAGCAGGCAGCTGATGCAGAGCTGGCCTGGGTGGCTGAGACCAAGAGGAAGCTGATGGCTCTGGGTCCCATCCGCCTGGAGCAGGACCAGACAACGGCTCAGCTGCAGGTGCAGAAGGTCTGTGTGCACTCCCTGATGGCTGCTGGGGGTGGGCACCAAGGAGGGATGGTCCAGTTTGGGTCATGGGATGCATTTTGGGGGAGCAGCTTTACCCTGAGGTGTGCAGCGCTGAGCTCAGAGCAGCAGGAGAGATGCAGCACTTGTCCTTGAGATGTGAAAGGAACAAAAAAAAAAAAAAAAACAAAGGAAAAAAGTGCTGTAAATCATCCAAGTGTTTGGCTACCAAAGGAAAAAGCTTCCTGTCTGTTCACAGGAGCCATTTAGGGCTTGATGGGTGCTTTGCTTTGGTCTCCCTTGGGAGAGCTGCTCCTATGGAAGCCTTTCCAAGCTCTGCCAGGGTCTCACCGGAGCTGGCAGCAGGAAGGGTTTAGAGAAATGTATATATTGATTAATGAGGGTGGTTTCCATTTGCTTTTTGCTCATTGTTCCCTGCAGTGAGGGACTCCACAGTTCCCTCCCAGCAGCCAGACGTGGAACAAAGAGGTGCTGGAGGGGTTGGGATTGTTGGTTTTTTTTCTATGTATCTTTGAGATGAGCTCATGCCTGAAAGAACGTGGACTTTAAATAAACCCTTTTCTTCCCTCTGCCTGGGCGATCAGAGCAGCACACAGGCTTATTGGATTTAAAATTAAAGAAAAAAAAAGGAAAATAAGACAGTGTTATAAGAGAGGGGGGATTGAACCATCGAGCATTAAGTTAAATTGAGCTCAGCTTCCCACTGTTAATCTCGTGGACCTTGGGAATGGCAAAGTTATTGGTGGATGCAGCTCTGGAGAGCATCATTTTGTGGGATAACATTCACTAACAAATGGATGATGGAGCTTTTCCTCCACTGAGGACCTTGGGTGTGGATTATATCTAATTTTAAGAGCTGGTTTTGGGTTTTTGAAAGAGAGAAGCTGGTGTAGATGAGGAAAACAGGCAGGAATCTGCACTCTCTGCCAGACTTTCAGTTTGCCACAGGATGCTTGCTCTGAGTTTTGCAGGGTCTCTTTGGCAGGAGGGTGCTGTGGATGGGCTGGGGGGAGGCTGGGCTCAGCTCTGAGTTCTCCCCTTTCTCTTTTCAGGCATTTTCCATCGACATCATCCGGCACAAAGACTCCATGGACGAGCTCTTCAGCCAGCGCCACGAGATCTTTGGCACCTGTGGGGAGGAGCAAAAAGCTGTTCTCCAGGTGAGCCCCCTCTGCTATTGACTGCAACAGAGAGGTGAATCCTCAGCCCTTGCACGGGCTGGAGGAGTTTAAAATGACTCCATCTTCAGTAATTCCCACCAGTGTTAGCAGAAATCTCTTTACATTTATGACTCTCCTTTATTGCCTGTTTTTATTGCAAGGTTTGGGGATGGGGAGGGGGAGATTCCCGAGGCTGCTTGAATTGGAATTACAGCGTGGAAGGCCACCAAAGGCACCTCCTTCCTTTCCAGCTCTCAGCATGGAGCTGGCCCTTTTCCTGGGCCCTTTTGCATCCCTCCTCATAACTCCTCCCTATTTTTTTTTAGGAGAAAACTGAGTCCCTGGTGCAGCAGTATGAGGCTGTGAGCCAGCTCAACTCGGAGCGTTACGCCCGCTTGGAGCGTGCCCAGGTCCTGGTGAACCAGTTCTGGGAGACCTACGAGGAGCTGAACCCATGGATTGAGGAGACCCAAGCCCTCATCTCCCAGCTGCCACCCCCAGCCATCGACCACGAGCAGCTCAAGCAGCAGCAGGATGACATGAGGGTAAGAGGATGCAGAGCATGAGGGTAAGAGGATGCAGAGCATGAGGGTAAGAGGATGCAGAGTATGAGGGTAAGAGGATGCAGAGTTTGCGCCTCCTGTCCATCAACACAGGGCAAGAGCACCTTTTTCTTCTGAATTTTCCTCCATTTCCCCCCCCTTTTCTGTTCTTTTTGGGGGGTTTGCTTGTGTTATGCAAGAGTGCCACATGAAAATCCCTTGTTATGTTGGAACACTCCTTACCAAAACTCAGCTTGCTTCCAAGGAAACCTGGCTGCTTTTGGATCTCCTTCCTGCTCGTGGCAGGAAAAAAAAACCACTTTGTGCTTTTTGGGTAGAGACTGCAAAGCAAAAAATTCCCAGTGGGGTCCTCCGTGGAGCTGTGGGGAGGGTCAGAGGCTGGGGAAGGACCCGTGCCAGGCACTGTGCCATAGCCATGTTGGGAAGAGCCGAGTGCCATGTGCTTGGCAGATGCTGGGGCATGAAATCCAGGGTGTGAGTTCCTCCCAGATACCATCCCTGCTCTTGGAGTGCTGTTTGGAATAAATAGGCAGTGGCTTGCAGCAGATTTCTAAACAAATGTGGTTTTTTTTTCCCCCCCCCTCGCTCTATTCCCTAGCAACTGAGAGAGTCCATCGCCGAGCACAAACCTCACATCGACAAGCTGCTGAAAATTGGGCCCCAGCTCAAGGACCTCAACCCCGAGGAAGGGGAGATGGTGCAGGAAAAATACTCCAGGGCTGAAGCCTTGTATGCCAAAATCAAGGAGGAGGTTTGCCTGCGGGCCCTGGCGCTGGACGAGGCGTTCTCACAGTCCACCCAGGTACGCCAGGGTGCCAGGGAGGTGAATCTTCCTCTCACAGCCCCCTGGGAGAGCCACGTGCTCTGGAATGTGGTTTTATTCCCCCTGTAAAAGCCCTCTATAAGGGATAACGTGGTCAGGCACCTCCAGGGTAGTTTCCTGTGGCTGTGGGAGCAGAGGAGAAGGCGTTTGAGGCTCCACACGGTAAATGGGGTCGTAAATTTTTACGACCTCAGTAATGATGCTGGTTCAAAGGGGCTGCTCTGGCATCCACCCAAGGTTGGAAGGGCCTCTTGAAAGAGCTTGAAGAGATAATTTTCAGTTGTGATAAGCTGTGAGTGCAGTGAGCAGCCATGGGATGCTTTGTATGGGAGAGGTAATGGATGTCTCTGGGGTCTGGGCATCTCCTGAGGAGGTGGGTGAGTGCAGGAGGAGAAATAGGCAAGGAAGGGCAGAGACTGGAGGTGGTAAAGTCCAGAAGGGGGGTGAAGTGCTCCTGCTGCTGAGGGTTGCTGACCCCCAGCTCTGTTTCATTTCACCCCGTGTTACCGTAGCGCAGTTGGTTTTTGTCACGTCCTGGGTGTTTATTTTCTTAATTCCTGTATTGTGTAGTCACTTCTCTTGGTTTGCACTTGTATTAACTCCGAGTTTTTCCCCCCCCCCCACATTCCCCTCCCCTCTCATCTCTCACTCCCATTGTGGAATGTGTTGTCTGTGTGTGTTGCTGCCTGTGCCCGTCCTCCCCACATGGTCCCATTTCATTCTTGTGTTGACTGCGCCCCACCATTGCAGATTTCGGAGGTAAGCGAGTCCCCCCTCCACAGATGTTCATTTACCCTCCCTGGCCTGATTCTATTTGACACCTAGACTTTCGTTTCTGGTCCATGCACAGCTCAGCAGAACTTGCTTCAAATTTAACGCCGGGGATGGGGCTGGAATCACATTTTTGGGATGGCTTTGGTTGCGTTGCTGCCTGGTCTCAGCTTCTGCTGGGAATGCTTCCTGAAGGGCAGAGGTTTTGCTTCTGGAAGGGTTCACACTGCTCCAGCTGGATATGCTGGCTTGCTCCTGCTTGTTGGCTGAGCCAGCCTGTCCTGATCAACTTTGCACCAAGAGCCCCAGCCCTTCTCTGCTGGGGTTTGCTGGGCACCTGCACTGGTGTGTTCCCAGCAGGAACTGGGAGAGGGACAGGAGCAGCCCCAGTGCTGAGCTGTCCTTCCCACCAGCAGAGACAGTTTGGGATCTTTAAGGCCAAAGTTGACTTCTCTCTTAAAAAAAAAAAAAAAAAATAAACCCTGCTAGACCCCCTCCCTCCCTCACTCCTGGCTTTCTGGTTCTGCTTTTGAGGCCGCAGCTCCATGGCAGCTCCTCCCCACCCGCATGCAGCTCCTGCTAATCCTAAAAAACTGGGAGGGGTTTCCACTGGCCTTGCACCATGTGGAGATTCCCATCAGCACCAAACACGGGCGCTTTTCCAGCAGCATTTTTTTCGTCTGGCTATTCCCTCAACCAACACTGAGGTTTTGTGCCCAGCCACCAAAACAGAGACACTGGCAAAAAAAAGCGAAAAATTTTCAGGGCGCTGCCGTGTTTGGGTAACAGGTGCTCCGTGAGTGTCTGTGGGCTCTGCTGGAGGAGGGCAGGTGTGATCAGGAGGCTGCAGGGGTGGCATTGCTGCTGCAGGGGTGGCGTTGCTGCTGCAGAGGTGGCGTTGCTGCTGCAGAGGTGGCGTTGCTGCTGTCGCGGGCGTTTGTCCGTCCCCCCTCCGAGGCGGCGCGGCACTCGGGGCTGTCGCTCGTGCTGGTGGCTCTGCAGTGTCACTTTGTCCCCTCCCTCCTGCCCTAATGGCTTTGCTCCTCTGCAGTTCCACGACAAGATCGAGCCCATGCTGGAGACCCTGGAGAGCCTCTCCTCCCGCCTGCGGCTGCCGCCCCTGATCCCCGCCGAGGTCGACAAGATCCGCGAGTGCATCAGCGAGAACAAAAACTCCACGGTGGAGCTGGAGAAGCTGCAGCCCGCCTTCGAGGCCCTCAAACGCCGTGGGGAGGAGCTCATCGCCCGCTCCCAGGGAGCAGACAAGGACCTGGCAGCCAAAGGTAGCGCTGGGTGGATTTAAGTGTCTGATTTCTCCCCAAACCATGGCTCCATCGCTGCTGGCGAGGCTTTGATGTCACAGGGGCGTGTTCTGGAGGTTCTTCTGGCTTTAGGAGGAAGGATGAGTCTTCTGGATGGATTTGGGAGGTTCTCCTAGACTTAGGACCAAGGTTGGGTCCTCTGTATGGATTTGGGAGGTTCTCCTGGCTTTAGGACCAAGGATGAGTCGGATGGATGGATGGATGGATGGATGGATGGATGGATGGATGGATGGATGGATGGATGGATGGATGGATGGATGGATGTGCTTCCATCTGGAGCAGACAGGCTGGCATCAATCAGAAGAGAAAAGAAGCATTTGTGGCTTCTCAGCCCAGCTGGCCTCTTGTTGGTGGCCCCTGGGACAGGATTTGTTGCTGTCCCTTCAGCATCTAATGGAGGAGAGGGACATCCCCCAGCACAAAAAGCCCGTCAGCACGATTGGCACTAATTGGCACCTTCTTGGCAGATCAACAGGCAGCTCATGCACTGAGTGAGCAGGGACTTCATGCTAGAGGTGGCCAGAACAGAGGTTTGTTGGAGGGAGAGTGTGTGGGCAAATTTGCCCTGAGCTTGCACATAAATAAAGGCTTTTCTGCAAGCTGGAGTTTCTCACGTCCCTCTGAGTTAATGCTCTGATAGCCCTGGCCATCTTTATTCCCCTCTGGATATTCTGTTGGCTGTTGAGTGCTTTCAAAATGCTCTTGCATTGTCAAAAGGTTTCCTTCTTCACTGAACACTTTAATTTCCTTCCACAGTCATCCAGGACAAGTTGGATCAGATGGTTTTCTTCTGGGAAGACATCAAAGCTCGGACCGAGGAACGTGAGATGAAGTTCCTTGATGTCCTGGAGCTGGCAGAGAAGTTCTGGTACGACATGGCAGCGCTCCTGACAACCATCAAGGACACCCAGGACATTGTCCACGACCTGGAGAGCCCAGGCATTGACCCCTCCATCATCAAGCAGCAGGTGGAAGCAGCAGAGGTGAGGCCCATGGCGCAGTTCCTCAGTCTGGAGCTTGTCTGCCCTCAGCTTATCTGCTAAATTGGGAAGATCTTAGATCATGACTGTGGCCCAGAGGTAAATCAGTTTTGTGGGCAGTCAGGCAGATTATGAAGAGTTACTTCCATTGCAGTTTGGAGCTGCAGGGAAAGAAACAGAAGTGGATTTCACATATCCTTCACCTTAAATCACATTATCTGCTGCTGTTTTGGGAAGCACACGGAGCTCTCTGTGGTCAGAGCTCTGTGCCCACTTGCTTGCAGTGATGTGGAGGCTTGCAGGGCTCTGCTCCCAACCCAAGCCAGAGGCTGGCTGGCTTGGGAAGATTATATTTAGATTTTGGTCAGAGCAGAGATAAGTGCTTGGATTTGTCTGTTGCTGGTTGCTTCAAGTGGCAAAATCCACCTCAGGTGGGTTTGAGTTGACTCAGGCCTTGAGAGGCAGGGCTGTTTCTTTATGCTTTGCTAAGTTTAGCCTTGCTGCTCCCTTTTCATAACCATTCTAACTCTGCTTTGTACCTTTTGAACCTCAAAACCCTCACTCCTGTATTGACAAAACGCTCCTGTAAACACCCATCTCCTGTAAACAACATCTTCAGCCAGGACAGTTCAGGCTCACAGCTAAATACAGATGTTGTTATTTTAGTCCCAGAGGTGGGAGCAGAGCAGGGTGGTGGTGGTGGTGACAAAAGTGGCCACCTGCTCTCTGTTGTGGAAGGGGCTGACAGCTGCTCTGTGAGCCAGCAAGGGTTAGCAGAAAAAGAAGCTGATAAGGTTCACATTTACCCCTGAAAGGAATTCTACCAAGGTTGTTGACATGGAAACTGAGGAGAAAAAAAGATAAACGAAAGAAACCTGCAGTTGGTTGTTAGCTGAAAACAGTGGTGGAAACTGCTTTGTACCAATGAACCCTGTGTTGATCTGTTGTAACCAGTGAGTAAAGCATAAACTTTGTGGGAAGGTATAAAAGGCAGCATGCTGTTACAATCAAGATTTGGGGATCTTGAAGCAAAGAGAGATGAGAGAAGCCTTCTGAAATTGCGTATATTTCAGAATTTATTATTTCCAGAATTGTTCTGTGTGACCATCTCAGCAGCAGCACTGTGTCACCTGCTCTTGGGGCTTGGAGTTGGGCTCCTGGCCAAGGTGCAGGGCACTGGAGCAGGAAGGACCCTCCTGCTCATGGAGCAGTTTTGGAAGAGGGTTTGATCAAAAAGAGTTTTCCTTCTGTGGCTGTGCCTCTGCAGACTATCAAGGAGGAGACAGACGGGTTGCACGAGGAGCTGGAGTTCATCCGCCTCCTGGGGACTGATCTCATCTTTGCCTGTGGTGAGACTGAGAAGCCAGAAGTGAAGAAGAGCATTGATGAGGTAGGGAGAGCTTCCCCTCCAGATAAAATCAGGTGGGAGCAAGTGGGAGCTCTGGTTGTGGAGCCTGACGGGTTTTGTGTTGCTCAGATGAACAACGCGTGGGAAAACCTAAACAAGACATGGAAGGAGAGGCTGGAGAAGCTGGAGGAAGCCATGCAGTCAGCTGTGCAGTACCAAGACACACTCCAAGTAAGAGGCAGGGCTGCTGGTGTGGAGTGGGTGGGCCTTGGGAGCACCAGTGTGAGCCCTCTCCATGGAGCTGTGCTGGGATTTGCACTGCCATAAAGCAGGAGACATCTCCTGGGTGAGTGCTCTGAGGGAGCCTGAGCTCAGCCTGAGGAGGAGCAGGTATTTGACTGCATTGCTCTTCCCAAAGCTTGGTTCAGGATGAGGGAAGGCAGGAGGGAGCTGGACAGAGCTGCCCTGACAGAGGAGTGTCATGGCTGTTTCATCTTCATCCCCTGACCAGCAGCAGGGGGGACACTTGGCCATTCCCTCACGTTGTCCTTGCTCCTTCCAGGCCATGTTTGACTGGCTGGACAACGCTGTGATCAAACTGTGCAACATGTCCCCTGTGGGCACCGACCTGAGCACGGTCAAGGAGCAGATGAACGAGATGAAGGTACCTGGGAGGGGAGGGAGAGGTTCCTGTGGTGCTGCTTTGCCTCACAGAGCTCCAGTGATTCACTCTGCCTCTGGTTTTTGTCCTGCTTGTCTTGGCAGGAGTTTAAAATGGAGGTTTACCAGCAGCAGATTGAGATGGAAAAGCTTAATCACCAAGGTGAACTGATGCTAAAAAAGGCTACGGATGAGACAGACAGAGACATCATCAAGGAACCACTGACAGAGCTCAAACATCTCTGGGAGAACTTGGGCGAGAAAATTGCTCACAGACAGGTAGAGTGAACACCTGGGGCTGCCACAGGATGAAACTGGCTCTGGTGCTCCCCAACCCTTTAAAACTCCCCTTTTCCATCCCTGTCCTTGCCCAGCACAAGCTGGAAGCCGCCCTGCTGGCACTGGGCCAGTTCCAGCACGCCCTGGCAGAGCTGATGGCCTGGCTGACCCACACTGAGGAGCTGCTGGATGCCCAGAAACCCATCAATGGGGACCCAAAAGTCATCGAGGTGGAACTTGCAAAGCACCACGTGAGTATTTTCCCACTCCAGATACGTTTTTAGCCCATATCCACGGCAGCGCTCAATTTCTCATGAAGGATTTGAGCTGTTTTGATCCCTGGGAGCAAGCAGGGCGTCCAGGAGAGGTGTCCAACCTTAACCCACCTCGTGCAGGTGCTGAAGAACGACGTCCTGGCCCACCAAGCAACTGTGGAGACAGTGAACAAAGCAGGGAATGAGCTGCTGGAGTCGAGTGCAGGGGACGATGCCAGCAGCCTGCGGAACCGCCTGGAGAAGCTGAACTCCTGCTGGGAATCAGTGCTGCAGAAAACAGAGGAGAGGGAGCAGCAGCTGCAGTCCACCCTCCAGCAGGTCAGCAAGAGGCACTGGGAATGCCCCCCTGTGCTGTGGGCGCCACTTCCCCCTTTGTTTTAGGGAGAAATAAAAGGGGGGAAAGGGTTGGGACAACACTGGGACTTTTTTGTGGAAGTTTTTCTGTAACTGCTGTGGTTCAGTGCCTGCCCAGAAGTGCACTGGGGACCAGGCACACCTGTGGCTTGTGGACACACCAGTTTCACCCTCCTGAGCACGCTGGCACGTCCAGCTCTGCCTCTTTATCTGCTTTCAAAGCAAACACAGCGTTACCCCTGGCGCTTGATCAATGGTGGCTGATGTCATCTGATCCGGGGCCGATTCTCTGTTCCCCAACAGGCTCAGGGTTTCCATGGTGAGATTGAAGACTTCCTCCTGTGGCTAACGAGGATGGAGAGCCAATTGTCAGCCTCAAAACCCACGGGAGGTCTGCCAGAAACTGCCCGGGAACAGCTCAATGCCCACATGGTAATTTCTCAGGAGAGATCTTTTTTTTTTTTTTTTTTCTTCTCTTTAAAGCTTTTAATTCAGCAAGTGTCTGTCACATATCAGCATCAAAACTTCTCTTTTCTGTATGTGATGGGGAGAACAGGCTGCTCTGGTCTCCTCTTAGAGATCATTTTGCATTTGATGCCTGGAACAACCATCAGGGTGCTTTAAGCACCTTCCCTCAGCTCAAAGTGTCGCTCTGCTGTCACTTCCCAGCCTCGTGTTCCCATCACCTGCAGCCTTGCAGCACGACATGTTCCCTCCCTGAGCTTTTCTCTGCCTAACCCTTGGCTGGTGGCTCTTTGCAGGAGCTGTACAGCCAGCTCAAAGCCAAGGAGGATGTCTACAGCCAGCTGCTGGCCAAGGGGAGGCTGATGCTGCTCAACCGCGACGACTCCGGCTCCAGCTCGAAGACAGAGCAGAGCGTGGCCCTGCTGGAGCAGAAATGGTGCCTGGTCAGCACCAAGATGGAGGAGAGAAAGGTAACATTGAGGGGAAAATGCATCCAGCCTTGCCCCATGGTCTGACTGTGACGGTGTTCACAGGGGTCTGAGGATGAGGGAAGAGATGAGGATCTGACTCCATGTTTCAGAAGGCTTGGTTTATTATTTTATGATATATATTACATTAAAACTATACTAAAAGAATAGAAGAAAGGATTTCATCAGAAGGCTGGCTAAGAATAGAATAGGAAAGAATGATAACAAAGGCTTGTGGCTCAGACTCTGTCCGAGCCAGTTGGGCTGTGATTGGCCATTAATTAGGAACAACCACATGAGACCAATCCCAGATGCACCTGTTGCATTCCACAGCAGCAGATAACCATTGTTTGCATTTTGTTCCTGAGGCCTCTCAGCTTCTCAGGAGGAAAAATCCTAAGGAAAGGATTTTTCATAAAAGTTGTCTGTGATGGTCTGACAGCAGCTGCTCCCTGTTTTCCCACACAAAGTTGGAATTTGGGGTTTTTTAATCCATCTCCCTTGGTTGTAAAGGTTGGTTCTGTTTCTCAGGTGGTGCTGAGTGTCAAGCTGTTGGCGTGGGGGTTTTTTATGTAGTCATCAGAATTGGTTAAATCACACAGAAGATGAGGGTGAAATGGTGTTTTGGGTTAATTCAGGGAGGTGGGAAGAAGCCTCCTGCAGCTCTCAAAGACAGGCTTTGTTGGTCCAGCCAAACCCTCCTCCGAGCTGACTCCATCGTCAGCTTTTGGCTGGGGATGAGATAAAGCAAGGGCCGTGGTGGCCTGGGCCCAGAATAAATCTGCAGCTGCTGCCATCAGAACCTCATCCCCCATCCAGCCAGCCCTGTCCCCACGGAGATCCCTTTCCCAGGAAGCTGAGGGTGACGCAGCTGCTCGTGTGCTGAGGAAGGGCTCCTCTTTCAGGGACCATTCTTGTTTGGAGAGAAAGCCTTGCCTTTCAGTGCAGCCCCCTCCCTTGGCACAGCAGTGGCGTTTCTGGGCTGGGGTGATGAGGTTCCTGTTGCAGGGACACAAAGGCTGCCTCTGTGTGCACATCAGAGCTCTCACCCCTCCGTGTTGTGTTTTTTCCTCTCTTTCTCCCCCTTCCCCGCTGCCACAGGCGAAGCTGGAGGAGGCATTGGCCCTGGCCACAGACTTCCAGAACTCCCTCCAGGATTTCATCAACTGGCTGACCCTGGCTGAGCAGAGCCTGAACATTGCACCGCCCCCCAGCCTCATCCTGGCCGCGGTGCTGGCCCAGATCGACGAGCACAAGGTACCCCAAGGGCTCCATCCCTGAGATGGAGGGAGCCAGGGTGGCTCCTCACCTCTCCTCTGGCCCCTGGAGGTCACACCCATCCCCTCTGACACGTGGGACACCCTTTGGTGTTGGCAGGTGTTCGCCAACGAGGTGAACGCGCACCGGGATCGCATCATCGAGCTGGACCAGACTGGGAACCAGCTGAAGTTCCTCAGCCAGAAGCAGGACGTGGTGCTGATCAAGAACCTGCTGGTCAGCGTCCAGTCCCGCTGGGAGAAGGTGGTGCAGCGCTCAGTGGAGCGGGGACGGGCTCTTGATGATGCCAGGAAGAGAGCCAAGCAGGTGAGGGGCATGGGAAAGGTGTGGCAGACCCCAAGGAAGGGCCAGCAGGACCATAAAGGGCTTGGGGACACCACCAGTGTGACGTTTCAGGCTTGCTTGCATTGCCTTGCAGTTCCACGAAGCCTGGAAGAAGCTGATTGATTGGCTGGAGGATGCAGAGAATCACCTGGACTCAGAGCTGGAGATCTCCAATGATCCTGACAAAATCAAGCTGCAGCTCTCCAAACACAAGGTGAAGCTCTGCCAAAGCCAGGCTGGTGCTGGATGGGGTGGAAGGGGCTCTGTTGGGAGGATGAGCATGGTAACATCTCCTCTGGCAGGACAGGAGAAAAGCCTGTCCATGCCTCCCATTGCCATGGAAATCTGGGAATCCTCACAGGATTTCCAGGCTTTCTGAAGCAGTTCTGTCTTCTCTCCATTTCCCAGGAGTTCCAGAAGACTCTGGGTGGGAAGCAGCCTGTGTATGACACCACCATCAGGACAGGCAGAGCCCTCAAAGAAAAAGCCTTGCTTCCAGATGACACTCAAAAACTGGACAATTTGCTGGGAGAAGTCCGGGATAAGTGGGACACGGTGTGTGGAAAATCCGTGGAAAGGTGAGCCCAGCCCCAAGCTGCACCAGCAGTGCCACAGGGAGGGTGTGGTGTCCCTGGGGTGTGACAGAAAGAGGTGAGTTTGCTCATGATGTTCACTGGGAATGTTTGTTTTCCAGGCAGCACAAGCTGGAGGAGGCCCTCCTGTTCTCTGGGCAGTTCATGGATGCTCTGCAGGCTCTGGTGGACTGGCTCTACAAGGTGGAACCCCAGTTAGCTGAGGACCAGCCTGTCCACGGGGACCTGGATCTGGTCATGAACCTGATGGACGCTCACAAGGTGAGAGCAGCTTTCCCCAGCTCTTCTCCAAGTCCTGACTGGGGCAAAAAGATGCCCCAAAAGATGCCCAAAATGGATGTTGGAAGTGGATGACTCCTGAGAGCTCTGGCTTTCATTTAGGCAGTGATTATAGAAATGTCTTCAACAAAAACTGAAAAATAATGAGAATTGATTCGTCCTCCCCAAGAGCCAAAGAGCAGACGCAGAGCTGATGCTTTGCTGCTTGCCCTGCTTTCCGGCAGTGGATAAAAAGAGGAAAAAAACAGCAAAAAAAACGGGGAGAACTTTCACATTAGTGGAAAGGTGACAGCAGTGGAGCTGCCTGACCTTGCTCAGCTTCTGCTGTGTCCACGCAGGTGTTCCAGAAGGAGCTGGGGAAGCGCACGGGGACGGTGCAGGTGCTGAAGCGCTCGGGCCGGGAGCTCATCGACAACAGCCGGGACGACACCACCTGGGTGAAGGTGCAGCTGCAGGAGCTGAGCAACCGCTGGGACACGGTGTGCAAGCTGTCTGTGTCCAAACAAACCCGCCTGGAGCAGGCCCTCAAGCAGGTGAGGAGAAAAACCACGGCTGGGAACTCTCGGGGTGCTTTGCCGGGCTCCAGGGGAAGAAGAGGTTTTGTCCTCTCCAGGCAGGACACGGCAGCCCTGCAGTGGCTCCTGTGAAGCAGTGGGGTGGTATCAGGCTGTTCCTGGTTGTTTTTTCCCCAAAAATGAGCAGATAAAGGCTGGTTTGAAAAAGGGAGGATGGAAAGATCTCACTGATGCGCACAGCAGTGATCAGACAGGCCAGGCCGGTGTTTGCCGCTGTCCAGAGAGACTCGATTGGAGCTAAAAAAAATGAAAAAAAAAACAACCAAAAAGGTCAAAGGCTCTTAAGCAGCTTTTACTTCAAGTAGGCAATTTACAGAATAAACTACCCAGGTGCCAAATTGCTCAGGATACAGCACTTGTGCTGTTTTTAAAAACATTTCCTTCTTCAGAGCAGCTGATGCTGAGGGGAGGGAGGTGCCAGAGTACCCAGCAGCCCCAAACAGGGCTTTTCCCCCCTTTTTTAGTATTTTTAAAGCCCTTTTCAGCCCTCCAGCTGCCAGGAGTGAATGCAGCAGCCTGTTTGGGGAGGAGGAGGGCTGAGCAAAGCCTGTGCTGTTGTTGCTGCAGGCTGAGGAGTTCAGGACAGCCGTGCACATGCTGCTGGAGTGGCTCTCAGAAGCAGAGCAGTCCCTGCGCTTTCGGGGAGCGCTGCCCGACGACGCCGAGGCCCTGCAGGCCCTCATCGATGCCCACAAGGTAAGGGGGAGCTCCAAAACACAACCCAGGGCAAGTTTAGAGGGGGGAATTTAGTAAATAATTCCTTTGTGGCTTGCAGGAGTTCATGAAGAAAGTGGAGGAAAAGAGGGTGGACGTGAACGCGGCGGTGGGGATGGGCGAGGTCATCCTGGGCGCCTGCCACCCCGACTGCATCACCACCATCAAGCACTGGATCACCATCATCCGAGCCAGGTTTGAGGAGGTGAGTCCTGCAGGGCTAGTTCCAGGCTGGTGGTGGTTCCAGGGAGTCCTGGGTCCTGCTCCAGGTTTCCTACACTGAGTGGTCACCCCGTGTTTCCAACAGGTTCTCACATGGGCAAAGCAGCACCAGCAGAGGCTGGAGTCGGCACTTTCCGAGCTGGTGGCCAATGCAGAGCTTCTGGAGGAGCTCCTGGCTTGGATCCAGTGGGCTGAGACCACCCTGATCCAGCGAGACCAGGACCCCATCCCCCAGAATATTGATCAGGTCAAAGCGCTCATCTCTGAGCACCAGGTGAGCCCCAAGCTGAGCTCAGGAGAGGGGCAGGGGAGGGAGGCTTCCCCTGGCTCCCTGGGTGAGGGAGGCACTGCCTTCTCCTGGAATTCCCTATTCCCAACTGGAGCAAAACCAGCCCGGGGATGATCTCCAGCCCTGGCAAACCCAAGCCAGCCCTGAGCAGCAGTTTAGCCACAGTCCCCAATCACTGGTGCTTGATGCTCACCTCCCTCTACAGGCCTGGCATGTCCCAGTGAGGGCTGGAAAGCAAAAAAAGGCTGAAATTACAAAGGGATTTTTTTTTTTAATCCTTTCTGTGTTTTGACAGTCCTTTATGGAGGAGATGACACGGAAACAGCCGGACGTGGACCGGGTGACGAAAACCTACAAAAGAAAAGCGACTGAGCCTCCCCACGGGCCCTTCATCGACAAATCCCGCAGCAACAGTGAGTCTGCTTTGGGTCCTAGGATGGCAGGAAATGAAATTCCTAGGGAGATAATTAGCTTTGATTATCAATTAACGAGGCATCCTGCGCTAACAGCCACCAGGAAGGCGCTGAGCCTCGTCAGGAGGGGAGAATCCAGGTGACATCTTCCAAAGCAGCCGTGCTGGGGGTGCTGTTCCTGTTCCTGGGGTGCTTGGGCCAGCACTGCTCCCCTCTCCCTCTCTCTCTCTCTCTGGGATGAAGTTTTGGGGTCTTTTTATGTGGTTTCTTGAAGCCAGAGTCCAGTGTGAATTCCTGAGTGCTGGGGGATGTGGGTGTAGAGCTGTCTGTCACCCCGTCCTCCTACCTGGGGACAGCAGCCAGCAAGGCTGTGGGAGGTTTTCCCTTCCAAAAAACCAGAACACATTTCACTGCTGCTCTTCAGACGCCACGAACAGCACCTCAAACAACTCCTCTCCCTTTTTTTCCAGGGAAATGCTTGGGGCAGGCTGCTCCCCCCAGCATGCCCATTATCTCCCAGTCAGAAACGAAGAATCCCAGGATAAACCAGCTCTCAGCACGCTGGCAGCAGGTCTGGCTGCTGGCCCTGGAGAGGCAGAGGAAGCTCAACGATGCCCTGGACAGGCTGGAGGAGGTAACAGCCCCTGGCTGCTCTGGGCAGGGTGGGAGCTGGGAGTTCATCCCCAGAGAGGTGCAAGAAGCATTTTAAAGCAGTGTTGCCCCAGCTCTTACAGGCAGTTCCTGCTGCCTTTTCAGAAATCAAATATTCCTAAAATACTAAGGCTAAAAAAACCCTTTGGTGATTAAGTAATTAACTGCACATTAACCAGCTTTATGCCCCTGTATTTGGTATCTGTAGAGTTAATGACAGCCAGGTCCTGCTTTCCTCCTAGTAATTAGTTTAACAATTACTGTCTCTATTTTATCCAACCATCTAATGTCATTTTTGTTTTTATTTATGCTTAACAAAGCAGCTATGCCCAGAAGTGAGTGGTTTTTTTGTTTTCTGTTGCTTTTGCTGTAGGTCAGTTCAGTTCCTTCGTATCCATGTTTTTTCTTCGTTGCTTTTCACCCCAAGAATGTTTAGAGAGAGACAAAAAAAAAAAAAAAAACCCTTAAAATTGTTGTGTTACCTTGGTGTGAGCTGCTTGAGCTGATGGGGTCCTTTTGGGGTGGGGAGATAAGAAGGGTGTTTGAATTGGAGGGTGTTAGGCTGGGACTTGTAAAGTTGGAAGATGAGCAAGAAATCCCTTCTTGGCTGCTCAGAGGGAAAGGGAGAGGGGAGATCTGTGCCCAGATTGATGCTGGCAGTGGGAATTCCTCCCTGGCAAGTCGCTGGGGTGAGGAAGGCTGAGCAGACGGGGTGTGTGTGTGTGTGTGTCTGTTGCTGATCCTCCCTGCCTGTGTGTCCCCACAGCAGCGTGGGCAGCGCTGCATCCCCAGCTCCTGGGATGCACAATCCACCTGCTGGCTGTTGGCTCCGCTGTGTCTCCTGTGCTGGGAATTCAGTTTGGGCAAAGCCCTCGCTGGGAATTGTCTGGAAAAATCCAGATAAAGCTTCCCAGGAGGGCAGGCAGGGAGCGGTGGCGCCGGGAGCTCACCCAGGGCGTTTTGGGGTGGATCTGTGAGTGCTGCTCCTTCGGGATTTCCCCCAGTGACTCCCCCTGGGTTTTCCTTCCAGTTGAAGGAGTTTGCAAACTTCGACTTTGACGTGTGGAGGAAGAAGTACATGCGCTGGATGAACCACAAGAAGTCCCGGGTGATGGATTTCTTCCGGCGCATCGACAAGGACCAGGACGGGAAAATCACCCGGCAGGAATTCATCGACGGCATCCTGGCTTCCAGTGAGTCCCTGGGAAACAGCCTTGCTGCTCCTGCATGCCTGTCTCTGACTGAGGAGCTCATCCTTCCCTCATTTCCTTCTCCTTCCAGAATTCCCCACCACCAAGCTGGAGATGACGGCGGTGGCCGATATCTTTGACCGTGATGGTGACGGCTACATCGACTACTACGAGTTTGTGGCTGCCCTCCATCCCAACAAGGACGCCTACAGACCCACCACTGATGCTGACAAGATCGAGGATGAGGTGAAGCACCAAAAAAAGGGGGTGCACAGCAGGTTTGGGGGTGGTTTCAGGCTGCAGGTTGGCAGTGGGGAAGAGAAAAATTCGATTAAAAGAAGATTTGGGTGGTGCTGAGCCAAGTTAATTGGTTGGAACTGAGAAGGAAAGGCTGCTTGGGGCTGTTTTATCAGAGCAGTGATTTGTGCTGGGGGAGGCTCCCAAAATCCTGGTTGCTCACCTCTCGTGTTGGTGGTGGCAGGTCACCAGGCAAGTGGCCCAGTGCAAGTGTGCCAAGAGATTCCAAGTGGAGCAGATCGGCGAGAACAAATACCGGGTAAGGCAGAGGGGGGATGGAAACCCCCCCAAATCCTCCTCCCCCTTCCCACTGAGGGAGGGGGCATCACCCAGGGGGTGCCCAGCTTGGCACAGGGTGGGGACTTGGGGTGAGGCAGAGACCTTGTTCCCTGGCACTGGCAGAGGTGGCCTGGATGTGTTTTCCCTGCTCCATCCTTGGCCCCAGGGCGTTCCCTGAGCTGGGAGAACATAAAAGTGTCCCTGTTCTGGGGCAGGCAGCCCAGGGGCCCCATGAAATGCTGCATTCACTGGGCTGGAGCCGCCCTTGAAGTTTCCCTCCTGGATGAGTGTACCTTGTGCCTGTGTTTTTCTTAGCTCGCTCCCGAAGAAGGGAGAAGAATTTCCTGACAGAATCTCTTTGTAACCAGCTGCTGGTTGCGTTTCAAACCCTTCACCGAGGTGAAGTGGCGGCAGAATTCCCACTTTCCTGCCCCAGCCGGGTTTGGGGTTGATGTTCCAGCTGGGAGGAGCTGATCCCCCTCCAGCAGCACCGGCCCCAAGCTCCCAGAGCTTCTCCTTCCCCCCAGATAGCCCAAACCCCCCCGGATTTCTAACTCCTGCAGTTAACAGATTTCATGATTATTGCACTGTTAATCCCATAAATGTTTTTCTTGTTTTTTCTTTCCCCTCCTCTTCCTCTGGACTTTCCTCCCCTCTCCCCCTTCCCTCTCCCTCCATAGTTCTTCCTCGGCAATCAGGTACAGTTTACCTCGTGGTGCTGTCTCTCACCTCTGGAATTTTTTTAACCCCTGTGTGTTGTGATGCTGCTCTGTCCTGTGGTGCTGTGGGAGGATGTGATCTGGGAGCTCTGCTCAGCAGAGCCTGGTACAGAGGAGTGCCACCCCCAAAAATAAACAAGATTGGGCAGAAAAAGAGAAAAATTTCAATGGAAAAAGCAGGATTTGGCAAAAATGCAGAGATTTTTCTCTCTGGGATCCTCCCCTGGATTTGTTGGGGATGTTCGTGGTGGTGAATTATGGTCACTGGATGTGTTCTCCTGTGGGGCAAAGCCAGCCCAGGGGGTACAACCTGCACCAGGCTCGGGGTGGGTTTGGACTGCAATCACCATGGAATGAGAGCACCGAGTAATCCTGTAGGACAGCTAAACCCTCATCCCTGCTACTCCCACTGAGTAACTCCTCACTGGGGCACCCCTCCCAGAACCTGCATGTATCCTGAGAGTGTTGTGACCTGAAATGAGCCCAGCCTCCTTTTGAACAGGGCTGGAGCACCCTGTGTCCCTCTGATGTCCCCACTGCCCCTGCCCAGATAAAAAAAAAAAAAGCTTCTTTTTCATATGCAGTGATGGTTCCCACCCAAAAAGATGCCCCAAAAGATGCCCAGAATGAAACAAACTTGGATGTTGGAAGTGGATGACTCCTGAGAGCTCTGGCTTTCATTTAGGCAGTGATTACAGAAATATCTTCAACAAAAACTGAAAAACAATGAGAATTGATTTGTCCCTGGGGTTGGCTCTTGAAGGGCACCTCCTGGGGAGCCTGGAGAGAGGGAAAAAGTTTCCCTGCTCCCTTTCCTGCCTGTGAGCACAGTGGCAGCTCTTTAACTGAGACAAGGACAGCTTGGTAGGACCCTCGAGCAGGGAGATCCACCAGTGGTCCAGGTCCCGTATCCCCGTGGGTCAGAGATGTCACCTCCTGCCCTGACCCGTCCCAGACACTTTGCATTCTCTGTTTTCATTGAATCTCTAATTTTACGTCTCCACCCACAGAAAATGTTCCTGTTTGGGATTTTTTTTTCCCCCTTTTTTTTAATCATTCTGGAGAGGGTCTTGCCTCCAAAACCTGGTTCTCCTGTCTTCTCATCCCAGCAGGTGCTCTGCAGACCTGGATGCAGAGCTGCCACATCAAGCCAGGCTCTCCATGTCCCTCCCAGGTCTGGCAGACACCCGGGAGCCTGGGCTTGGGTGTCCAGGAGATTCAGGGGAGCTTTATAAACACATGCTGTTGATCTGGGGTGCACTTTTTTTGATATCACAGGCATTTCAAACCACTAATGAACATCGCAATCACTAATCAGCATTGCTGGGGACTCCTGCCTGGATTCCCATCACTCTGCACTCATCCAAACATCCTCACTGGGCCATTGCTGCAGCAGGGGCTTTGTGGCTGGTGGGGTCAAGTCTGAGGCTCAGGGGAATCCCTGGATTTCAGACTTGGTTGGTGGTGATCAGAGGTGTCTGGCTCGGCTTGTCCTGCTGAATCAGCCGGCTCCTTCCCACGTGGGCTGCACCAGGAGGGTCAGGGCATTGCCAGCCTCTATTTCCTTCACAAAAAAAAAAAAAAAACAAAGAGGAAAAAAAACTAGAATTCTGGTTGAGAAAACCCATCCAACCCCAAATTCTAAAATCTCCTTTAACAGCTTTAAAATTAAAGCATTTGGGTTGGTTGCATCATCTTCAAACCAAGCAGGAAAACTCCTCATCAGCTGGGGATTTACCTCTCACTTATTCCAGAAGAACCTGTCTGGAGAAGCCTTTAAACTGAGGAATAGGTGGCTGAAAGCCTTTGGTGCAGCCTGGGGAGGGAAGGGGCCGTGTGGCCCTGGCTGTTCCCCTTTCCCTGACCCTTTCCTTGCCCCACAGTTCGGCGATTCCCAGCAGCTGCGGCTGGTCCGGATCCTGAGGAGCACGGTCATGGTCCGTGTGGGAGGAGGATGGATGGCCCTGGATGAGTTTCTAGTGAAGAATGACCCGTGCAGAGGTAAGGCTTGATGCAATCTGAGTCCTCCCACCCACGGAGGGGAGTTTGGATGCTGTGGCTGGGTCACCAGCGTGGGTCATTGTCCAGATGGGCAGGAGCTGGAAAAAACAGATCCAAAGCAAACCAAGAATTTGGAATCACCAGATTTGGTGATGCTGCAGCTAACCTGGCAGTGTTTATCCAGGCAAAGAGGGAAGGGCTGTGTTTTCCTTGGTTTTAAGGCCGCAGCAAGTGGAACTGGGGTCACCTCCTCCCTAAAACCTGGAGGTTTGACGGTGATCAGAGCCACTGGGCTGGACCAGAGCCATGCCCAGGGGGCAGAGCAGGATTAGCCAGGGGCTGGCCAGGACTGGAGCGTGTTTTGGAGAGTGCTCCGTGTTTCCCTGGGGTCTCTGGGGTGTTAATTGCTTCGGCTGTGTCTTGTTCAAGCTGCTGCATTCCGTGCTCCGGCTGCCCGACGGCTGTTGCTGAAAGCAGCATGATTTACAGCGAGCTGAGCTCCGGGGAGAGCCCTCAGGCTTTTCCTGCTCCTCCTCCGCCCTTCACGCTTTGCAGCAGATGTTCTGCAGCGCTGACATCGAGGTTGTTTCTGTCCCTTGCTTATCTCAGCGTGGTGCTTCCCTCCTGCCATTGCTTTCTCTGGCTCCGGAATTCCTCCGGTGTCCCGTAAGGCTCAGTGCATGCCCTCGCCCTCTGTTTGAGCACCCCTGAGCATGGAGCACTCTGGCACATGTCAGCTGAAGCCCACAGACCTTCTCCCTGCTTGGTTGCCCCCTTGCTTGTCAAAAGGAGACCCTCCAGCTCTTTGAGGCGTTTGGATGAAAGATTTTTGAGAAGTCGGTTTTCAGTGGCTGGTTGGAAAAGTTGGGAAGGTGGTTTTCTCTCCTCCCTCCCCGAAAAATGAGTGGAGGGCTGTGAGAGAGCAGAGTCTCTCTCAGATCCTCAAGAATCCCAACTCTTCAAAGCTGCTTTTGCTATTTTTAAGCCACGTTAAAGATCACACTGGCCGCTGTTGTGACATGGTGAGTTTAAAAGCCATCAGGATGCTTTTCCACAAGAGAGGAGCTGAGCATCCTGTGTGAATTCCTGGCCCTGGGGCAGCTTTTAATCAGCCAGTTTCTCAAAGAGCTGATCCATGGTTTTAAGGCAGAGCAGGAGAACCTTGCTGCTCTCAGAGATGGGCTTGGGGAAATGCCCAAAGAAGCTGCTCCCAGCCCTGGAGCCTCCTGAGCCCTGATGAGGATGTTGAATCCCTCCAAAGCTGAGTTCTCCTTCCTCTCTCGCTTGCAGCACGGGGAAGGACCAACCTGGAGCTGCGGGAGAAGTTCATCCTGCCCGAGGGAGCCTCGCAGGGGATGACCCCGTTCCGGTCGCGGGGCCGCAGATCCAAACCCTCCTCCAGAGCAGCCTCCCCAACCAGATCCAGCTCCAGTGCCAGCCAGAGCAACCACAGCTGCGCCTCCATGCCCTCCTCTCCAGCCACCCCAGCCAGTGGAGCCAAGGTGGGAGCAGGGGGGACGTTTTCCCTTCCCTTTAGGGACTGGAAGTCTCCAAAACCCAGATGAGGAGCTGCAGGTGTAGGGAGGAGGAAGGTTGGGAGCTTGAGGAGGGCTCTGGAAGGTGCTCCTTGGTGTCCAGGTGGGATGGGGGTGGGATGCTGCAGGACAGATTTCCAGGTTTCCAGCCCTGCTGTGGCTCCACAGGAGGGTCCCCAGCGCTCGCCGTGCAGCTGAAGGCTCTGGGTGCCCGAGGCAGGGCTGTGGTGTCAGAAGGAAACCATCACCCCTCATCTCTCCTTCCCCACCATGTCATTATTTCATCACCTTTTGGGTTTTTTCCCTTTATTTTAATTTATGTAATTCCTGTTTGGTTCTCGCTCCATTTTAGTGCCGTTTCCCCCCCTCATTTTCCAGATACTCTCCCATTTCTCTTTTTTTTTTTTTATTTCATTTTTTTACCACTCATCCCACCTCTCCCCCCCCTTTCCTTGGCTTTTCCATTTCACAGACTCCACACCACTTCTCCCGATGTTATGACAAACCCTGGTTGATAAACAGTAAAGCGAGCACCCCCCTGAGGGGAATCGATTATTCCGACTTCCAGCTCCCCAGCACTGAGGTAGAGTATGGTCTGCCAGCCCCCAGGAGCTGCTGGCAGGCTGGAGTGCCCCTGGCACGGAGCCATCCCACTGCCCTGCCTGCTCCTAACGCTTTCCTCCTGGTAGAGCAGCGCTTGTAGCACCGCTAACGCTCCGGCTGTTGGTTTTTCACGAGTCTCCAACTCGGATTAAAATTTAAGTATCAGCTTCAAAGTGAAGCACGACGCTTTCAATTCACCCTCACCTGCTTCCAAACAGTGCTAATCCTCTGGTGCTTTGAAAAATGTATTAATTTTCCGAGCTTTATTGGAAAGGGGCCGTGTTTGGCTTCCCAAAAATTGAAATCCAGCGGCCGAGTTGAGACTTGAAAATCAGCTACAGCGCATGCACCGTAAGCACACCCGCCTCAGTTTTATGGAGAGCTTGTGTTTATCACCGTGTTCAAGCACGTCTGGTGTGTCCAGCCACCGCCTTGATGCTCCCAGGAGGATGAATTTGGGCTGAGGCTTTGGTTTTCCTAAAGTTTTCGGCCTCCTCGTGGACTTTTCCTGCCCTTGCGAGTGGGTGATGAGAAGCACCGGGTAGGTCCCGGTGGTTCCCTATGTCTTGCTCAGCAGGTGCTTCCATGTGGAAAATGGATTCATTTGATTCACCAGGAGGTCAGGAGCACTTCCCCAATTGCCCCTAAATTGATGCTTGCTGCCTATTTTAAAATAGGATCAAGGATGAGAATCGAAATCTCTGATGATGACAGTGGCACCTCGAAAATCGCGTCTTAATGGATTTTGATTCCCTCAGCTGCCCCTCTCTCCCTGCAGCTCCAGTTTCATCACATTCCAACATTTCTGAGGTTCCCAAAAATCACAAAATTGCAGGGGATGGAGGAAAACCCCTCCAGCTGTGAGAAATGCCCTGTGGGATCTGTGCATCTCTCCAGGGATGCAGCACCCCTAAAACCCCAGGGCTGGGGACACCATAGGCAGGTACTTTCCTGCAGCTCTGCCCCAAACCCAGAGCTTTGGATGGTGAACTGGAACTGGAGCTGCCTTTTCCAGCTGGATCCAGGTGCCCTCACCCTGCTGGCACCTTCCCCTTGGCTTCCTGCAGCAGCAGTGGGAGCAGAGTTGCCTGTTGTGCTGCTTCACCCCACACCAGCTGCACTTCCAACATCTTAAAGGTCGGGAAAGGCACCGTGAAAAGAGCTGAGCTGCTGTGGTTTGTGTCCCTGTCCATCACTTCTCCAATTTGGCTGCCTCTGGGCACTGGGAGCGGTGTGGACATCAGCACCAGGGTGTCCCTGCACCTCTGCCCACAATGGGTTGTGCTACTCAAGATCCCGAGTTGTACCTGACCTTCCAAAATGCTCCTGAGCTGCTTGGATGCTAAAATCCCTATTTTTCCCATATTCCACATTCCCTTTGTGGAGGCTTCCAGCCCGGCTGATGCTGCCTCTTAACAGCTTTACTCAGAATTTTCTTTTTCAGCCTGCAGCTCACAAACTGCCATTCCCCTCCAAATTCTCAGCATTTGGGCTTTTCCCTTTTATAAACCACTGAAACAGCAGCTTGTGCCTTCCCTGACCATTGAGATGGGGGTTCCTTAAATGCCCAGATTTTTGCTGAGGACCTGATCTGGGCTGTGACCTGGGCCTGCCAGGGTGCAGGTGACAGCTGAAGGATGGATGTCCTGTGTGTGCTTCCTCCCAAGGTGACCCCCTCGGCTGGCAGCAAGCTGAAGCGCCCCACCTTCCACTCCAGCCGGACCTCCCTGGCTGGGGACACCAGTAACAGCTCCTCCCCAGTCTCAACAGGTGCCAAAACCACTCGGGCAGGTGAGTGAGGGGAAAAGATGGAAAAACTCCCCACCAGTGCACTGGAGGAAATACGGAATATTTGAGGGATGGGTGGTGGGGGAGGAGAGGCTGGGACAGCTCTGCAGCTTAGGGCATCAGGAGGAGCAAAACTTAGGGAGGGCATCAGGAGGAACAAATGGCATCAGGAGGAAGAGCAAGGGGCATCAGGGGGAACAAATCTTAGGGCATCAAGAGGAACAAAACTTAGGGCATCAGAAGGAACAAAGGGCATTGGGAGGAGCAAAACTTAAGGCATCAGGAGGAACAAAGGGCATTGGGGGAACAAACCTTAGGGCAGTGGGAGGAACAAACCTTAGGGCAGCGGGAGGAACAAACCTTAGGGCATCGGGGGAACAAACCTTAGGGCATTGGGAGGAACAAACCTTAGGGCATTGGGAGGAACAAACCTTAGGGCATTGGGAGGAACAAACCTTAGGGCATCAGGAGGAACAAAGGGCATTGGGGGAACAAACCTTAGGGCAGCGGGAGGAACAAACCTTAGGGCATCAGGAGGAACAAACCTTAGGGCATTGGGGGAACAAACCTTAGGGCAGCGGGAGGAACAAACCTTAGGGCATCAGGAGGAACAAGAGGAATTGGGAGGAACAAACCTTAGGGCATCAGGGGGAACAAGAGGAATCGGGAGGAACAAACCTTAGGGCAGCGGGAGGAACAAACCTTAGGGCGTCAGGGGGAACAAGCCCTTCCTTGCCACAGCTCTGGGGGCTCTCCCTGCAGACCCCAAGAAGGCCGCCAGCCGTCCCACGAGCCGCGCCGGGAGCCGCACGGGGAGCAGGGCCAGCAGCCGGCGGGGCAGCGACGCCTCCGACTTCGACCTGCTGGAGACGCAGTCGGCCTGCTCGGACACCTCGGAGAGCAGCGCGGCCGGCGGGCAGGGCTCCCGCCGCGGCGCCGCCGCCAAGCCCTCCAAAATCCCCACCATGTCCAAGAAAACGCCCGCTGCCACCCCAAAAACTCCCGGCCCTAAGAGATAATACTGTACCCGCCACCCTCCCGAGGGAGAGGAAGGAGAAGCAAACAAACAAACAAACAAACAACAAAAAAAAAAACAAACGGGGAAAAAAAAAAAAAAGCACCCAACCTGTGTCCAGTTTTTAACCCTACATTGGATGTATATTTATTCTAAATGGGAGAAACTATATTGTTAAAAGTGTAAAAGAAAAGTTGTGTTATGAAGCTGCCTTATTTGGTTTATTTCTTTGGGGTTTTTTTTTGTTTTGTTTTTAGGTTTTTTTGGTTTTTTGGTTTTTTTTTTCTTTTTTGTAAGTTACTATTTTCATGTGAATATTTATGTAGATAAAAAAAAAAAATTGCCTCTCGGTGACCCCTGTTTAGAGAGGGGCCTGGAAAACTGAAATGTGGGAGAGAAAGAAAAAAAAAATCAAGAAAAAGATTAAAAAAAAAAAAGGAAGCAAAAAAAAAAAAGGTCAAGATGTGAAAGTGTAAAGAAAAACTAAAATATAAATAGGATTTCTGCGCGGTGCAGGGTGTGAACCTGCTTTATCTTTTAGGATTGTTTCCTAAATGCATCTTTATAAACTTAACTTGCTGTCTCAGCAAGGTAAATTATATTTAAAAGCAAAGACCTGAATCCTGCAGTGTTCAAGGAACTCTCTTTTTGTAAATCACAGATACCTCAACCAGAGAAACATGAGGTGAGGGGACTTGGGGCTTATGTTTCCATTTTTTTTAAAGCTATGTGGTTTTATCTGAAGAAAGCGGAGTTTGACTTTAATAAAATTTGCACACACTACAGCAAAGGCCGTGACAATTTTGCTGTCTTGAAAATACTGTCCTGACAACTTTGTTTTTAGAGAACAAACCGAGGGTGAAGGGTTTGGGGAGGGGTTTGAGGAGGGGCTTCACACCGGAGGATGCGGGGTAGGATTGCAGGTCTGGATCACTGGGATGCATCCCTTAGAGGTGGTGGGCCCTCCAAAATCAAGGAATCTTCTGGATTGATGGCTTAACCAGCCCGCCCCGAGGCGTTCCTTACACAATCACTGTTTTATCTGCATCTCTTTGTTTTCCTATTTATTATTTAACTGGTCATTCCACTTCCAGCCAGGCTGAGATTGATGTGAACTCTGCTCCTAGGAGAAATCTGGACTTACACGCACAGTTGCTTGTCCTTGAAATGAGTCTCACCAGCACACTCGCTGCAAGTCCTGTCTCGCTTTTGTACGCTCCTTTTTCTTTGTAATAAAATCCAACTTGACCAAGTGACCAGGAGACGAGGGCTCTGCACAGCTCCTGTATTTATTAAATATTGTTCCTCTCCGGCTCCGACCATGTTGCTGTGTGATTCTCTCAATTGGTTTCAAATTGAGGCAAAACCGAAGCTCTACCAATGAATTGTTTAAAAGAACCAGACACATTTTTGTATTAAAATTGCTTGCGGTAATAAACAATCTTGCCTCCTGCTTTATTCCCCAGTGTTAGCTTTGTCAGGATGAGCTGGAGCTGCTTATCCCGTCTGGGAAGGCAGTGGCTGTGGAAGGCAGGGGGTGACTGCACCCAGGTTTTCTTGTGGGATGGAGCAGGGAACCACCCAGCCCCAAAATTAAAGTGGTCCAGGTGGGTGGGTGGGGCTGGTGAGGTGCTCAGTGGGGTGGGGAAGTGGTTACCTGTGAGGGGAAGGGATGCAAGGGGGTGTCCAAGAGTTTGGGTGGCCTTGGGAGTGGATTCCCAGGTGGGTGAGTGTCCCCAGGTGTGAATATTTATGGATTTGGGTGCCAGTGAGGGTGGGTACCCCTGGGTTTGGGTTCTCACAAGGGTCAGTATCCCCAGGTGTGTTTATTCATGGATTTTGGTGCCAGTGATTTGGTTTCCCTCAAGGGCGAGTGTCCCCAGGTGTGTTTGTTCAGGAATTTGGGTGCCAGTGAGGGTGGGTGCCCCTGGGTTTGGTTGGCTACAAGGGGGAGCCTCCTTAGAGGTGGGTGCCCATGGGGTGAGCATCCCTAGGAATGGATCTCCACGCATTCGTGCACCCATTGAGCAGGAGCATCCCTAGGGATGGTTTTGGGTGTGAGTGGGGGTGGGAACCCAGGGCTTTGGGTGCCCCTGAGGATAAGCATCCCCAGGGATGGATTCCCACGAATTTGGGTCTCCACAGCTTTGGGTGCCCCTGAGGATAACCATGCCCAGGGGTGGATTCCCATGAATTTGGGTCTCCACGACTTTGGGTGCCCATGAGGACAAGCATCCCCAGGGATGGATTCCCATGAATTTGGGTCTCCACAGCTTTGGGTGCCCCTGAAGATAACCATGCCCAGGGATGGATTCCCATGAATTTGGGTCTCCACAGCTTTGGGTGTCCCTGAGGATAA
Source organism: Molothrus ater (assembly GCF_012460135.2). NCBI lineage: Eukaryota > Metazoa > Chordata > Aves > Passeriformes > Icteridae > Molothrus > Molothrus ater. The sequence continues at coordinate 5,816,528 of NC_050501.2, forward strand.
CCATGCCCAGGGGTGGATTCCCATGAATTTGGGTCTCCACGACTTTGGGTGCCCATGAGGACAAGCATCCCCAGGGATGGATTCCCATGAATTTGGGTCTCCACAGCTTTGAGCTCCTGCCGCTTCTCATGCCCAGCGATGCTCCCCGTGCCCCGCAGCCACCGGGCGGGGAGGGCCGGGGCGGTGCCGCTGCAGGGACCGTCCCTTTCCCTCTCCCCGCCGGGGCGGGCCGGGGCCGGGGCCGGAGCCGGGGCCGTGCCGGTGCCCGGGGCCGCTCCGCACCGGGCGGGCGGGGGGTCCCGGCGGTGCCATGGGGCGCGGGGGGCGGCGTGGGGCCGTGGCGCTGCTCTGGGTGGCGGCCGTGCTGTGCCAGCTGGGCAGCGGCAGCGTCCTCCGCCGCCGGCTCCACGCCGCCGGGGTCCCGCAGCGGCGGCTGAGCGGCGGCGAGCGGCGGGACGTGCAGCGGGAGATCCTGGCCGTGCTGGGGCTGCCCGGCCGGCCCCGGCCCCGCGCCCCCGCCCGCGCCCCCGCCGCCGCCGCGCCGCTCTTCATGCTCGATCTGTACCACGCCGTGGCCGGCGAGGAGGAGGAGGAGGAGGGTGAGGAAACGGCGGTGTCGCGCCCGGTGCTCACCGGGCTCAGCACGCAGAGCCCCCCGCCCGGCAGCGTCGTGAGCCGGGCAGACACCGTGGTCAGCCTCGTTAATATGGGTGAGAACCGGCGCGGGGCACCGGGGGTACCGGGGGGGGTACCGGGATGTGCGGGGCACCGGGAGGACCGGAGCGCCCCGAGGGGCACCGGCGGTACCGGGATGTGCGGGCAGGATCCCGGCGGGTTTGGCTGGACCGGGGGCACCGGGACGATCGGAGCGCACCGGGATGATCCGGGTGGTTTAGGCTGGACCGGGGGGGACCGGGGCACACGGAGGGACTGGGGCGATCGAAGCAGACAGGAGGGGACGGGCAGGACCGGCGAGGAGGCGGCGGCAAAGCCGGGAAGGCACCGGGGGACACCGGGGGACAGCCCCGGCGGGACGGACACGGGGCTGAGCTGACCCAACCCCGACTCCTGGTCCGTGACCGTGGCACCGGCAGCTCCGAGCATCCCTCGGGCTGGTTTCTCAGCCCTTGCTCAAATAAGGAACTTTTTTGCCCAAAGTTGAGCTCAGTAACGGGGGAGCGGCGGTGAGGGACACGGTGGCAGTGAGGGACACGAGTGTCGGCTGAAAGTGGCCGGGATGAATCCCAACTCCCCTTAAAAAGGGGAAATGGAGAAGGGGAACGTCCTGCAGCAAGGAGCCGAGGGAGGCTCCTCCACGCCGCTGTCCCCGTTTCAGCGGGCACAAGGCGGGCAGCGAACGGGGCTCGGGGCAGGCGGGACAGCGGCTCTGGTGCCAGCAGCAGGGCGACCCTCGGTGGGACACCGAATCACGGCTCCAAATAAAATCCTCCAGGCTGCTAATTACTGCTGCAATCCCGTCCAGCTGGTTACCAGGCTCCAGCATCCCTCGTATTTCCAGGCAACAGAGCTGATCCCAGCATCAGCGGGGCCACAAAAACTCGGGGTGGGATAAATCCTCTCCCAGGGCTGAACCCAGTGGGATTTGCAGACCGGGAGTTCGGATAAGGAGCTTTTCCCTGTCTCTGCTCGTTTCTTTAAGGGATGTTCGGGTGCCCCAAGCAGAAAATCCCCCACAACCTTTGAGGATGGGGAGAATCCCTCCTTGGAGATGGGAGGCAGGGAGGGGGATCTGCAGCCTTGGCGGGAGGTTTAGGCGATGCAGGAGCTGTGGAGGTCTCTCCTGCTCATTCCTACACCCCCCGGACCACGTGTGGGTGTGAGGAATCTCCCTGGGACAGAGCCACAGGTGCAGGCACCCAGAGCCCTGAGGGAACTGGTGGAGTTCAGCATCCTGGGAAAGCTGAGAGCGATGGAGACAAAAACTGAAGCGCCAAATCCCCTCGGCACTTGGGACAACGCCCAGGCACCAAAAAGGGCTTTAAAATGGTCAGGTTTGGTGGTAACCAGGGTGGGATGCTCAGGGGAGCCTTTGGGAGGGATCACTGCCGGTACAGGGGCACTGCTGCCCTTCCCAGTGCTCCTGGAGTAGCCAGGAGAGTTGTGGAGCACAGCTCCAGCCTTCCATTTGAATGGCTTTGATTTCTGCGGCTTCCTCAGCCCCTTCATGTTAATTAAATAAGTTTTTTTTTTGTGGGAGAAGGCCAGCTCTCATTTACATGCATAATTAGCTGCACAATTATCCCGATGGGGACATGCAAATGGGGCAAAGTCTGTGCCCCATTGGGCACTTGGACCTCTTTGGACCTGTGTGAGCCGGTCCCGAGGCACTCCTTGTTCCTGGGAAGGGGGAGTGACAAAAATCCCACAACGCGGCCCGGTTTGGGGACAGGGGCAGCCCCAGCTGCGTCCGGGGCCGGTGGATCCGCCCATGCCACCCCTTCTGCTCCTCCCGGAGCGGGGACGAAGCCCGGTCTGTGCTGTTTCTGCGCCCTCCCTGCAGCAGCCCGGCGGGGTTTGGGGTTTTTAAGCCCGGGGTGAGGATGGGCTTTGGGATTTCCCCTCAGCTGTGGGCCGTGGATACGGGCAGGGTGTGATTGTGGAGCGGGGAGATGTGGGGCGGGAAGGGGGTGAGGGCTCCCAGCGTTCCTGAGCCCCCCAGGGCACCACAGCGCACACATCCCCCTTTCCCTGCTGGCTCCCGATTTACTGGGAGGTGTCCCATGGCAAGGGGGTGGAATTAGATGATTTTAAAGTTCCTTCCAACCCAAAGGAGTCTGTGATTACCCCGTGGCTGTTTCAGATGCGCCCACAGCCAAACATTATCCTGGAAAATCCAGGGAACACTGGAGAGGAACCCAAAAACAGCCACAGCACCCCAAGTGTGGGGTGGGAGCTCAGGGCAGCCTCTTTAATGGAATTTTAGGAGTTGGGAAGTGCTGCTCCACTCCACTTTGGAAGTTCACCGCTCACTGCCATCACCCCACACAATTACCACTGCAACCGAGCTGCTGTCGCGATTTTCCCAGCCCTGGCTCCATTTTGCAGTCGTTGGAGCCTCCTCTCCTGGGAGCATCCTGTGCAGAGGTGTCGGTGCCCTCCATGGACCCTCTGCGTGCATTTTAATGGGAAAAACTTCCCAGATAAATCCTGGGATCCACCTGGGACAGGGCGCTCCTGGCTGAGCTCTGTGTCCTGCGGCTCCCGCTGCTCATCCCAGGAGGATGGAGGAAGCAAAGTGGGAGTCTGGATGTGTTGGGACAGCTCCTAAATCCCTCCCCACTTCAGAAAGCCTCCAGAGCTTATTTTTTTCCCCTGCTTGCTAGTAAAGGACAGCATCTTCCCTGCATCTCCTTTAAACCTATTTTAGGATGCAGGGCACTTGATGTGGTTGAATATCCTGGCATTTCCTTTTAATTTGGTGTCCGAAATGATCGTGGGGACCCATGGGGAGAAGCCAGGCCTGGTAATTACGACTGAAGCACGGTTTGTAGAAGTTTATAGAAGCAAAAACGTGCAGCTAAGAATAACCTGGGGAGCAGGAGGAAGGGTTGGGACCTGGGAAGAGATCTGGGAATGCTCAGGGACTGGGAGACACCAGGAGGCTCAGCTGAGATGGAGCTGGGCATCCCCTGCCAGGGGAGCAGCCCAAAGGCTGTTTATATTCGTTTATAATAATTTTAATATGATTTTTGGGGGTGATAGGAGCACAGCAGGGCACTCAGCTTTGGGGGGAAGGTGCAGCAGCTCCTGGGGATGATGCCAAAGGAAGGGGAAAGGAGAGCAAAGCTCCTGGGTTGGGCTTTTTTTGTGCCTCTCCTCTGCAATCCAGATCATCCACCCACAGATAATTGAGGGTTGGTGGTGTGGCTGAGTCAACCCGGAGCAGGGGCAGGTTCCCAGGCACCCTGGGCTCCCCAAAGCACCCTCCAGCACACCCCCAGCAGCATCTGAGCACCCACAGCTCTGCTGGGTGCTCAGGGGGGACTGCAGGGCTCTCATTTCACAGCAATTTTGATTTTAGGAGCGAGCACGGGGAGGTTGAGGCTGCTCCGAAAACTCCAAACTGCTCCAAACTCGTGTTTGGGGTGCTCCAAGCTGCTGCTTGTGCACCAGTGGTGGCACAGAAGGCGAAGATTCTCTCTCAGTCCTCCCCCTCCAAAGGGGTTCCCTTTTTTCCTCTCTGAAGCAGCAGAGAATTCAGGGATTCCTCCCAGGATTCCATCCCAGACAGATCCAGCTTATTGGTTCCTCAAAGGGCTCAGCTAATTGCAGCTCAGCTGATTTTTGCATTTCTCCTGCTGTCAAGGTGTCCCTGGGCTCCCCTCCCACCGAATCCCCTCCTCTGCCCTCACCCCTGGACCCCTCCCTCCATCACCTCCACAGCAACAGGAAATTTTCATTTAAAAAAAAATTTTAGCAGAGGCTTTCACTCTTCTCTAGGGACAAAAATCACCTTTTTGGCTTTTTTATGTGGTGTGGGGTCTCTGTGACCTCTGTGGCTCTGACAAAAAACCCTTCTGCACATCCCTGGCTGAGGGTCCCGCTGCAGCCAAAGATTTTGGAGCAAAGTGACCAAAAACACACAAGGGGACCCCTGGAGAGTCCCCTGGACTGGTGTGGGACACTCACATCAGGGGGACTATCAGTGCTAAAAAACCAGAGGTGACTCCTCTACTCACGTTCTGGGGGGAATTGAAGGATTTTTGTGAGCACCACGAGGCCTCGCAGCTTTGGCAGCACCAAAAATCCAGGGGAGTAAAACCACCCCAGGACGGGGTGGTGGAAGAAATGGGAAAGAGGAGGGAAGAGCCTGAGGGACTGCAGAGGGTTTGGGGGGGCTCCGTGTCCCCCCCCGAGGGGGACAGGGGCTGGGTCAGGTGCCCACAGCATCCTCCGGCCCAGCTGGCAGCCACCAGCAGGGCAGGAAGCGCTCTCCGCATCCGCCCTGCCCCGCGCTCTTTTTATAACACGGCTTGTGGTGAGGCCGGGAGCTGCACGGAATGTGGGATTTGAAAAACAAAACAAAACGAAACGAAAAAAAAAAAAAAAAAAGAAAAAAGGAAAAAAAAAAGGGGCAAAAAAAAAAAAAAGGGAAGAAAAAATAAGAAGGAAAAAAAAAACTTGTGGGTATGTAAGTAAAATCTCGGGGTTGGGTTTGGAGGGATGCACTGCTCCATCCAATATATATATAAAATAAACAAAATAATATATATTTATATAAAATATAATTTTAAATATATAGATTATATATAAATATATGAATATACAAATATATAAATAATATAAATATATACTATATTTATTATATATAATTATATTATTTATATATTTGTATATTTATATATTTTTATAATTTATAAATTTTTTAAAATTTATATTTAAATTAAAATTATTTTAAAATTAATTTTTAATTATAATTTATATAATATATATTTATATATTATAATTCATATATATATATAATATATATACATATATATACATATATATAATATATATATATTATATATATATATTTTATATATATATATATATATATATATATATATATATATATATATATATATATATTTTTATATATATATATTTATATATTTATATATATATATGGGAATGGCAAGCTTGGTGGACTAAATTTGGAACATTTCCCCCCCTGGAATTGGTTAAAAAATGCATTTTAAATGTTTATTTTTGATTTAGTTTTAGTTTTAAAAGTAAGCCCCAGGTTTACTTCTGCGCCCAAAGCAGGAGAAGCTTTAGTCACATTAAATATGATTCAATCATAAACTTTATATATTTATATAATATATATATATGGGAATGTCAAGCTTATGGTGGATTAAATTTGGAATATTTCCCCCCTGGAATTGGTTAAAAATGGATTTACATGTTTATTTTTTTATTTAGTTAATTATTTGGTTTAGATTTAAAAGTAAGTGCCAGGTTACGTTGCTTTTGTGCCTGAAGCAGGAGAAGCTTTAGTCACATTGAATCATATTTAATAATAAACTTTAATTACACTCAGACCAGGAAGATTGGGGTATTTTTAAAGAACAATTTGAAGCAAATAATTGCACATTAGCAAAACTGTGGGGGTTGCATTACCATAGAGAAAGGAAGGTTTATTCTTTATGGACGAACAAAATAAAATCAGATTTTTCCTATCCCAGTGTGATGGAGAAATGAGGTGTTTGCAGGAAAAAGTGAGGGTTTTTTTACAGAAGAGTGACCTGATAATCCCTCCCAACTCCCCAAAAACACACAGGATAAAAATTTTTATTTGTGGCTAAGTTTTTGCTTGTAGACAAATCTTTGCTTGTGGACCTGTGATATCCAGTGATGGCCCTGATGAGCCCTGGGCTTGTCTGCTGCAAGAAAAGTTTGGAAAACCCCAATTTTTGCTCCAGATGGCCCTGCTGAGCCACAAAATCTCAACATTTTGAACGCGTTTTTCACCTTTTGGTGAAGCAGCTCCTAAAGCCTGTCACATTCCCTGTGCTCCTCCCATAGCCAGCCTTTGCGTTTTAATTTTAATTTATTTTAATTTTAATTAATAATAAAGGAAGAGGGCTGGGAGGGAAAGCTGGTGGGTTTGCATCAAAATAAATTGCAGAAATAGGGGAGGCTGATCCAGATCCAAACCCTCAGGGGACGGGAGATTCCAACCAAGGGCGAGCGGCTCAAAACCCGTGGGTTTATCCCCAAAATCCACTTGGTGGGGCTCAGTGGGGAGGTTCCAGGCTTGGCTCAGCCATCCCTGAGCCCTTTTTGTTTTCTCCTCAGTGGAGCAGGACCGGGATCTTTTGTCACCCAAGCCCTACTGGAAGGAGTTCAGGTTCGACCTGACCCAGGTGCCGGTGGGAGAGGCCGTGACGGCCGCCGAGTTCCGCATCTACAAATCCCGGGGCGTCCCCAGGCACGGCAACAGCAGCCTCCACGTCAGCATCTACGAGGTGGCTGCCCAGCATTCCAACAGGTCAGGGGCTGGGAAAGGCAGGGGTGGCAGGAAAGGGGGTGGGAATGAGGATGAGGAGGGTGGGAGTGGGGATGGAGGTGGGGGGAGTGGGGATGGTGTGGAGAAAATGGTGTGGGGTGATGGGGATGGGAATGGGGGTGAGGATGAAGGTGGGAATGAAGGAGATTGGAAGGGAATGAAGATGATGGGAATGGGGGTGAGGATGAAGGTGATGGGGGTGGGAATGAAGAGGATGGGAGGACAATGGGGATAGGAGTGGAGATGATGGGAATGGGGGTGAGGATGGAGGTGATGGGGGTGGAAAAGGGTGTGGGAATGAAGGAGATGGGAAGGGAACAAGGATGGGGTGAAGATAATAGGAATGGGGGTGAGGATGAAGGTGATGGGGATGATGGGAATGGGAGTGGGAATGAAAATGTGAATGGGTAAGGGAATGAACAAGATGGGAGTGGGAATGGAAACAAGTTAATGGGGATGGTGATAGGTACAGGAATGAAAATGGGAATGGGGATGAAGATGATGGGAATGGGCGTGGGTACAGGAATGAAGATGGGAATGGGAATGCAAATGAAGGCAATGGGAATGGTGCTGAAGAAGAGGGGAGTGGGGTGGTGGGGATGGGAACTGGGATGAAGATGGAGGCAGGAATGGGGAGCAGCCCCAGGCTGTCCCTCCCCACCCCACCCGCAGCGGCCCCGCCGTGTCCGGCGGCTCCCACACCTTCCCCAGGGCAGTGCCACGCCCTGGCATCCCCACCTGGCCAGGGAGGGAGCTTTTCCCAGGACACCCCCGTGGTGTCCAGCACCCAGGAGCTGGGATCTGCCCAGACACAGCTCTCAGGAGTCATCCCCATTCATTACCCCTCCTGCTGCAGCCCTTCGGGGGCTGTTACTCACCCGCTCCTTTCCCCTGTTCCTGCAGGGAATCTGACCTGTTCCTGCTGGATGTGCAGGACCTGTGTGCTGGGACTGAGGGCTGGCTGGTGTTTGATGTCACAGCTGCCAGCAACCACTGGTCAGTGGAGCAGAAATACACCCTGGGGCTGCGGCTCTATGTGGAGACAGATGATGGTGAGCCTGCCCGACCTCCCTGCAGAGTCTGGGGACAAATTCCCAGGAACTGGAGCCCTCTCAGTGCTGTGGATGTGCTGGGGGGGGGGGGTTGATCTCAGTGCAATTTTAAATTTCCAGCTCTGATGGGTGCCAGCAGTCTGGGTTTGCAGGTTCTGATGGCGTGGACTGTAATTAACCTCATTAATAGTTAATGAACTCCTTACCTGGAGGCATCCTCTGTGTGTGGGGCAGAGGATTAACCCTCTTTTCCCCATGGGATTAAATCTGCTCCAGCAGTGCCTTTTCCAGGTGGGAAGGCACACAGAGAGCAGCTCCTCTTCCATGGGAGGAGGAATCACAGCCCCATCCATTCCTTGGGGTGAAGGACAAAACCCCTTTTAACCCCTGAACAGCCCCGTGTCACCATTTCATGCTGGAACAGGAGGCTCCAACCCCTTGGCATGCCAAAACCACATCTCCTGCTGCAGATTTCCCCTATTTCTCATCTCTGCTTTAACCAAACGAGTTCCATTTGAGGCCAAACCCCAAAGATGGTCCTGTCCCCGCAGGGCACAGCGTGGATCCGGGCTCAGCCGGGCTCCTGGGGCGAAGGGGACCCCGCTCCAAGCAGCCCTTCATGGTGACATTTTTCCGGGCCAGCCCCAGCCCCTCCCGTGTCACACGAGCAGCCAAACCCCAGAGGAGGCGACAGCACAAGAAATCCAACGACCTCCCCCACCCCAACAAGCTCCCAGGAATTTTTGGTGAGGTGTTTTCTGCTGCAGGAGGAGGAGGAGGAGGAGGAGGGATGCCCCTGTGGAAAACACGAGGCTCTGCTTGTCAGCACCTTGAAGTCCCAATATTTTTGGCCCAAGGGAAACAGAGCGAAAAGTTCTGAGGTTTTAGGATTGGAGGCTTTTGAAGTATGGGAGGTGCAGAGAGGGTTTGGGTTGGATGCCCTCAAGGAAATGGTGTTTTGTGAGCGTGTCAGGATTACTGAATATTGGAATTTTTGCCTCATTGCCCTTGGCTTTGGAGCCTTGGGAAGGTGTCACAGCTCCAGAAAGCTCAGGCAGGAGGGGAGCAGGAAGGCCTGAGTTTGGGAAACCCTCAAAGTGAGCAAAGCTGGGGTTTAGCCCTTCCAAGGCTGAATTCCTTTATCCCAATATTGGAATATCAATTTATAGGCCAGTCTGGAGCTGCTTTTCCCTTTGTGCAGCAGCAAAGGCTCCTCTCCTTTGGCTCTCCCGGGCTAATCCCAGTCCCAGGGGCTGAATCCCACCTCTGAGGGGGAATTCCAAGGCTGAAATCCCTGTCCCCTTTTCCCACAGATGATGTCCACCCCACGGATGGGCGGCAGGTCTGCCGGCGCCACGAGCTCTACGTCAGCTTCCAGGACCTTGGCTGGCTGGTACTTGTCTGCTGGGAGAAGTAAATGACAAAAAAAAAAACAAACCCAAAAAACTCCCCATCATTCCATTTCCCCATCCTGGGCTCCCTCCCAGGCTGGATTCTCCTGCCCATGAAACCATCCCAGGAGCTGGGAAGGCAAACAGGAACGGCCACAACCCCAAACCCCACCGGCGACACCGAACAAACTCATGGCTGATCCAAAAATCCAAAATAAACCCTTGCTGAGCTGTTTATGCAGGTGGGGAATGGACGAGGGGGCACAGAAGGGTGAAGCCCTCCATGTAATCCTTTTTTTTTTTTGGTTATTTTTGCAGGACTGGGTGATTGCTCCACAGGGATACTCAGCCTACTACTGTGAGGGGGAGTGTGCATTCCCCCTGGACTCCTGCATGAATGCCACCAACCACGCCATCCTGCAGTCCCTGGTCAGTGCAGCCCACCAGGGCAGCCCTGGGGGAACTTCCAGGCTCCTGGGGAGCACTCAGGTCCTGAGGAAGAGCTGGGATTCTGGGAAGAGCAAGGCTGGGCTTGAGGGCGTTCAGCTGGGAGGGCGCAGTTGGGCTCCTGATTGAAATAAAGAGTTCGTGGGTGCATGCACATCTGGGTGGGTGAATGCCCATCTGGGTGGGTGCTCGCACATCTGGGTGGGTGCTCGCACATCTGGGTGGGTTCATGCCCATCTGGATGGGTTCGTGCCCACCTGGGTAAATGCTCACACATCTGGGTGGCTGCCCACAGGCTGGCCCCCACCACAGGCTGTGACAGGAGGTTCCAATATGGAATTTCAAGGCATTTGTGGACAGACCCAGAGTGAGGGCACAGAGCTCTGTCCCTCATCCTCAACCAGAAGCAGAATTTTGTCATCCCAGATCCCCCTCACCTCTTAATTTTCTGACACCATCCTGCTCCAGTTCCGCAGCAGCTGGGGCAAAACTGATGGTTTCTGGCAGATTAATGATTCCTCTCCCCTGGCAGCGAGCTGGGGAGCAGAGACAAGCCCAGGGCACACCAGAGCCCCCCAAAAAACTCTCAGTGTCATCCCTGCATCCTCCTCTCCAGCTGTTCCTGAGGGTTTACCCACAACCCCAGCACCCAAACATTGGGCTCAGCATATTCCCAGCAAGAAAAGCTTTAATGCCTTGGGTTTGTTTTTTTTCCCAAACCCACCCCACATCCCAGCCAGAGCTTTAATTTCTGGAATTTCCTGCCCTGTGAGTGTTTTGGTTTCCCAATGGCAGAGCCACCCCGGCTCCGGTGCTCGCGGTTAATTACAGGGAGCGCCGAGCCCTCGGCCCAGCCTTTGAAGGTGTCGCCTGGCTGGGTTTAATTTTGACATTAACAAAACTTCCAGGGGCTGGGAACCATCCAGGGAGGGGCTCTTTTCACCCCCCCCTACACCCACCCATCACCCCCAAACCCAGCGCTGTTCCCAAAACGGAGCTGCTGGGGCAGGATGTGAATCACCTGGATCCGGCCCTTCTGGGAAGAGCCAGGGCAAAGGCGGCTGTGGAGCCGTGCCAGCCCCAGCCTGAGCTGCAAATAGCAGGGTTGGACAGCAAAAACACCGGACTTCCGAGCTGGGAGAGCTCGGCTGCCCCTGCTGTAAATGAATCGCACATGTCGGGGCAGCCACCGGGGCTCCCGTGTCCTGCCAGACTCCCCCAGCCCCTGCCCTGCAGGGAAACTCCGGGATAACGCCTGGCCCCAGCAGGGAAAAACCATCCCCGAGTGCAGTCCTGCTCACAGAGGTGTTGTGGAGTTTAGGGTTTAAGTTTGGGGGGGAGAATCTCTGTTGGAGCAACACCCAGCGCCCCCCGTCCACCCCAGAGCCTGACCCGCGCTGCGCTGATTTATGGGTTTGGTTTTTTTTAGTCATTTGTCTATTTTTGTGAGAAAAAGGGCCCTGAAATCCCAAATTAATGAAGGGGCTGCCTGGCCCACGCAGTGCCATGAGCCCTGATCCAATATAAACCGCAGCAGGGACTGCCTGGAGTTTAGAACAAATATTTTTGCAAAAAGATGGAAATAATCCCCCCATTCACCCGGGGTTTTTTGGTTGGATTGTTGCCTGGAGCCACGTTTGCTGGCTCTGACGGGCTCCATCCATCCCCCAGGTCCACCTGATGAAGCCTGAGGCCGTGCCCAAGGCGTGCTGTGCCCCCACCAAGCTCAGTGCCACCTCTGTCCTCTACTACGACAGCAACAACAACGTCATCCTCAAAAAGCACCGGAACATGGTGGTGAAATCCTGCGGCTGCCACTGATGGACAGGTCCCTTTCCCACCCCTGAGTGTCCCATTTCCACCCCTGAGTGTCCCTTTCCCACCCCTGAGTGTCCCATTCCCATCCCTGGATGCCCCATTCCCATCCCTGAGTGTCCCATTTCCACCCCTGAGTGTCTCATTCCCACCCGTGAGTGTCCCATTCCCATCCCTGACTGTCCCATTCCCACCCCTGAGTGTCTCATTCCCGTCCCTGAGTGTCCCATTCCCGTCCCTGAGTGTCCCATTCCCACCCCTGAGTGTCCCATTCCCATCCCTGGATGCCCAATTCCCATCTCTGAGTGTCCCATTCCCATCCCTGGATGCCCCATTCCCACCTCTGAGTGTCCCATCCCCACTCCTGGGTGTCCCATCCCCACTCCTGGGTGTCCCATTCCCATCCCTGAGTGTCCCATTCCCATCCCTGGATGCCCCATTCCCACCCCTGAGTGTCCCATCCCCACTCCTGGGTGTCCCATTCCCACTCCTGGATGTCCCATTCCCACCCCTGAGTGTCCCCTCCCATTCCCTCCAGAGCAATGTGACCCTGGGTTTCTGCTGCATGCATGGAAGAGGAGCTTTGTGGGCTGCATCAGAGCAAAATCCTTTAATAATAATAATAATAACTAATAATAAAAGCCAAAAATAAACCCCTCCCACCCCTTTCTAGAAGTGGATGTAAATAATATAAAACTTCATTTTTCTTATCCTGCTTGGTGACACACAGATATATACAAACACACATATATATATATATATATAGGAAAGAGAGGATTTTTGGCTGATTCTGTTTTATCTGTGACTGACGAGTTTTCCCTGTGCTGGAGGCAGTTTTTGGAGGGGGGAGGCAGCATCCAGGTTGCTCTGGGACTGAGCTGTTTCTAGCTGTGTATTTCTCCACTAACCCACCTCTACCCAAGTGCTTTTAATTCCCTTAATGAAAATATCATCAGCCAATTAAGTAGCTGGCTGACTAACCCCCTCCTGTTTACCCAAAGTTCACCAAACTCAGCCAGTTGGAAAAAAAAAATAAAATATCCATATTGAGCTACAGCACTGTTATAAAATAAACGCAAAGTTTGGAAAGTAAACACGGAGTTTCTCTTGCTCTTTGTTTTTTAATGTCACAGCACAACAGGGCTCTGTTCAGAGGGCCTTTTGCAATGAAAAAAAAGACTCAGAATTGGCTAAAATTGTACCTATTTGCTTGAAAATGAGCCCTGATGTGAGTTTTAGGTCAGGCTGTGCCCATCCCGTGGGCTCCCGGCTGGGTTGTGACCGGTCCCAGGCAGCTTCCCCAGGTTATTTGCACAATTAAATTATTTATTTGCTCTGATTTTAAAAGGAAAAGGCCTGTCCTGGTTCTCAGCTCGGATACCTGGGGAACCTTACAGCAATAAACAAGGAAAGAACCTGGCACAGTCAGGGAAAAATCCCAATAAAACCCCAAGATTTGCTCCCTGTCAGTGCCCAGCTTCCCACGGAAAGGTTTTGCTTCTCTGGGTATTTAATTAATAATTAATTAACTAAGAATTAGTGGGCTCATGCCTATAATATGAATTCCACACAAAATCCAGCTCAGGATGCAATCCTGGCTCTGTGGGATTTGGTGGCTCCAGCAGGGAGAACACCCAGGCCTGGCACTGACTCTGGATTCTCCCTTTCAGGTCTTGCTGAAGGCGCCTGCAAGGGCTGACTTTAAAAAATGTGGGATTTAAACAAAAAGAAGGGAGCAAGGAAAGGGAAAGCTGGGCTGGTTTGTCAGGAATCAGATCCTTGAATCTCACCTTGTCTCAGTTTTAGGACAATGCACAGCCCACAGCCACCCTAGGAAACCAGGCAGTGAAAAGTTGGGTTTTTTTAATGGAAAAACAACACCATGATTTGTGAGGGGCTGGGCTGGGCAACCCCAAAATCCTCAATGGCACAAGCACTTCCAAACATCCCCAAAATCTGAACTTCAGTTCTTCCTCTCCACCTCAGCAGCCTCATCCCTCCTGCCAATACCTGCACAAGCTCAGAACCAAACACCCCTTCCATAATTCCACAGGAAAACCCAAAATCACCTCCAAGTGCAAAGCCAGGGCTGCCCACCACAGGAACTACAAATCCATGTGGTTTATCCCACTCTGCAGGCTGGAAATCCCTCCCTACAGCCTCATCACTCTGGGTTTTTACTCTTCTTCATCACCCAAAGGGCTCCCTCGTTTCCTGGTGTTCTCCAGTGAACGCCCTCGCCCGGGGATGGGGATGGAGCTGGACCAGCAGGAGAGACACCAGCCAGGGACCTGCCTCCCTCTGCTGCTGGAAAAGGACACTACAGAGCCAAAAACACCTCCAGGAGATGCTGCTGTGCAACAAACACGAGAGGTTCAGCTCTGCTCTCTGCTCTGCTCTCCCTCACACAGGTACCGGAGCCAGGATTTAGGCACAGGATTCACAAAGATGAGGGCAAATACACAAAAATAAAAATAAAAAAAAAATCTTTGTGCAAAGACCAGCCTTCCACAGAGTCAATTCAACAGCCAGGCCCTCAGTATTTTCAAAACTAGGTTTTATTTTTACCATAAACATAATTTTTTTCCAGAACACGGCAGCAGGACCAGCCCAGCCCAGCTCGGGCAGCGCAGGCTGGGAAGGGATATGGGATTTATCCCAGGAAGGATAAATCCTCCCCCCTAGGTAGGGGAATTCCTATGGAAGCTGCAGGATGGGCAGTGCTGGGGGGTCCCTGGGGTGCCCATCCCTGCTGGTTCCCTGTCCCTCCAGGCCAGGCTCCCCCATGCAGCCCCGCCGAGGGTGAGCTCAGGCGCACTCCCCGCAGTCCGAGATGATCACCTTCTGCTTTGGCTTCCCATCCTTGGTGCCCTGAGCCTTGGAGGAAACAGCAGCAGCAATTCCAGGGGTGAATGAATGCTCAGGGCAGCAAGGGAGTGGGCTCTGCCCCCAGCTCCCCCCTGCCCTCACCTACCTCGATTTCCCTCACCACGTCCATGCCCTCCGTCACCTCCCCGAACACCACGTGCTTCCCGTCCAGCCAGTCTGTTTTGTCACAGGTGATGAAGAACTGGGAGCCGTTGGTGTTTGGGCCCGAGTTTGCCATGGACACCATCCCTGGGGTCAGAAAATGCAGAGTTAGGGCTGAGTCAGGAGCTGCTCCTTCAGCCCAGCCCCTTCCCATGTCCCACAGAACGCTGCTGGATATCAAAATCCACAGAAACTCCTGGAATTCAATTATGCTCAGAAACACTTGCAAGTGTGAAAGATGCTCAGCTATTTTTAGCTGCAGTAACAGCAAAGCTGTTTGTATGGAGATAAACCTATTTGCTTGCTCCTGCCTTTCACAGTCGTGCTGTGACACTCCTCGTTTAAAATCAAGCAGGAAAAGCAGCTTTGAAATTGTTTTTCCTTTATGTAATACTGCAGATAAAGTGGATGGAGAGGGAACGATGCATTTGGTGAGACACAAGGGTCTGAGTGTGGCAGAAAAATCTGCCCAATGTAGATGATAATAATTATAATTATAATTTCAGGGTTGCTGCTATCTGTGGTGGTGTTTGCAGGGGTCTCAGGACGAGGGAAGAGATGAGAATCTTGACTGCATGTTTCAGAAGGCTGATTTATTATTTTATTATATATATTATATTAAAAGAAAATTATATATTAAAACTATACTAAAAGAATAGAAGAAAGGATTTCATCAGAAGGCTAGCAAGGAAAAGGAATAGAATGATAATAGAATCTTGTGACTGCTCACAAGATTTTAGGAATAGAATGATAATAAAATCTCATAATATTGTAGGAATAGAATGATAATAAAATCTCACAAGACTTTAGGAATAGAATGATAATAAAATCTTGTGACTGCTCACAGCCTCGACACAGGTGGCTGTTGTCATTGATCATCAAGTAAAAACAATTTCACATGCTGGGTAAACAATTCTTCAAGTCACATTCCAAAGCAGCAAAACATGGAGAAGCTGAAACTTCTCAGCTCCTCAGGAGAAAAGATCCTGGCAAAAGGATTTTTCATAAAATACATCTGTGACACAAGGGTCTGAATATGGCAGAAAAATCTGGTCAATGTAGATGATAATAATTATAATTATAATTATAACTCAGGACTGCTGCTATCAACACGGCTAAAACAGCCCCATGTGATGCTGAGCCATTTTCTCTCCTGGAGATGGGTTTACCTGGCCCTGTGTGCTTGAGGATGAAGTTTTCATCATCAAACTTCTTCCCGTAGATGGATTTGCCGCCGGTGCCGTTGTGGTTGGTGAAGTCTCCGGCCTGGCACATGAACTGGGGGATGATGCGGTGGAAGCTGCTGCCCTTGAAGCCAAACCCTTTCTCGTGGGTGCAGAGGCAGCGGAAATTCTCTGTGCGTTGGGGGGCAAAGGGGAGGGAGGTGAGAGCTGGGCGCCCCCGGGGGTGCCCGGGAGGGGAGGCTGAGCCCTCTCCTCACACCAGGCGTGAGGTGTGTGCGTGTGCAACCTGCAGTCATGGGCACCACGTCGGAGCGCAGCAGGATCCGCAGCCGCCCCGCGGGCTTGTTCCCAATCTTGATGTCCATGTAAACCTGGGGGTTCACCCGGGATTTCTTGGCAGGAGGCTCCTCCTGGGCAGGGAAAGAAAGAAAAGCGGGTTGAGGTGACATTTCTCAGCTTTGCATTGCCATCCTTTGGGATAATGGGGATACAGATGGCTCTGGTTGTTTTTCCTACCTCCTGTGCCTCTGCTTTGGGGGCCTCTGCTCCTCCCTCCTCCTTGTTCTCCTCCAAAGTCTTCCCTGAAAACTTCTTCAGCCACTCATCGTCTGACCAGACTGTGGCCACAAAAGGAAAGGTCAGAGCACAGGAATTGACCCAAAGGGCCACAGCTCAGTTTATGCACAGAGCTCCAAGCATGCCCAGGGATGTTCTGTTCCCCAGCTCACCAGGCCTGGATGATCCTTCCTTAATCCTCATGGGTTTGGCCAGGTTCACTCTGATTGTCCTGCCAAAGAGCTCAGACTCGTTCTGCAGAGGGGAAAAAAGCACAGCAAAGCCCACCAAAAGGTATAAAACCACCGTGCCCCCCAAAGCCCTGCAGAGCTCAGAGGACAGAGCTTCTGCTCCCTCTGTAGCCCACAGCACCCAGGGCAGCAAAGCCACACATCCCCAAGGAGCAGGGAGCAGGAGTGGGAGCAGGGTCCATACCATGTTGTCAATAGCTGCTGCTGCATCCTGCCAAAAAAAAAATCAAAATAAAATAATTATTAACATTTATTCTCAAAGTCCAGCATAACATCTCATTATAAAGACAACTGCCAAGTTTTCCTAAACCCCATTTAGCCCAGGGATGTATGAACTGATGGGTTTTGTAAAAGCCATATCCAAACGCCATCCATGTGGGGCTTCCAAACCCCATGTGGGTCTCATATTTGAAAAACCCACTAACCCTTGTATTTAAGATGTTTTATTGCTGCCATGAGCATTTGGGAGAGGAGAGATTTGTGTATGAAACCCAGGACAGACAATCAGAGGACAAATATATGACAGCCCATGAAACCAAGAAACCCAGCCAGGGACGGTAGCAGGGGAGCAGTTTGGGTTGGAAACAGGAAAAGTGGGAATTCAGCCCAGGAGAAAACGGGAAAAGTGGAGACTTGGAAGAGCAGAACAACATCTGAACGTTGTGGTGGGTAACCCGTATGCAATTTCACAGATTCCTCCAGCAGGAGGAGGATCCATCCCAAAACCCCAAAGGGGACCAAAACCCCCAAATGGCTCAAGCAATCACCTCTGCCAGCTCAAACTCCACGAAGGCGAATCCTCGGTGCTTTTCTGGAGGGAAAGAAGGAAACGATGGGTCAGGGCCAGCATGGACACACCGGCCCCATGGTGGGGCAGGGGTCCCACCCCAAACACGCACCCAGGGATGCTCGGGCCGGTCCCACCCCAAACCCGCACCCGGGGATGCTCGGGCCGGTCCCTTGGGGGATGTCACACCCCAAACCCGCACCCGGGGATGCTCGGGCCGGTCCCACCGGGGGGATCTCAACCCAAACCCGCACCCGGGGATGCTCGGGCCGGTCCCACCCCAAACCCGCACCCGGGGATGCTCGGGCCGGTCCCTATGGGGGGATCTCAACCCAAACCCGCACCCGGGGATGCTCGGGCCGGTCCCACCCCAAACCCGCACCCGGGATGCTCGGGCCGATCCCACGGGGGACGGTGCCACCCCAAAATACCCTGGGAACGCTCCAGCCGCCCCGGCACGCACCGGTCTCGTAGTCCAGCGGGATCTGGATGTCGGTGATGTCTCCGAAGGGGATGAAGGCAGCGTGCAGCACCTTCTCGTCCACCTCCTCGGCCAGCCCGCCTGCGGGGCGGCCAAGCGGTCACCGGGCACCGCCGGCGGCCCCGGCCCCTCGGGGGTCCCCCAGCCCGGCCACTCACCCACGTACAGCACCCGCTTGGTGGCCGCCATCGTGCCCCGGTGCCCCGGAAGGGCTCGGCCCGGCTCGGCCCGCCCCGGAACGGCCGCAGCGCTCCGCCCTCCGCCGGCCCCGAGCGATGGAGCCCGGCTCGGATCGGCCCCGGGACAGCGGAGCCGGCGCTGTGCACCCCCGGCACAGACCTGGTTCATGGAAAATCCTTTCCTTGGGATTGTTCCTCCTGAGAAGCTGAGAGGACTCGGGAACAAAATGCAAACAATGGTTATCTGCTGCTGTGGAATGCAACAGGGGCATCTGGGATTGGCCTCATGTGGTTGTTTCTAATTAATGGCCAATCACAGCCCAGCTGGCTCAGACTCTCTGTCCGACACACAAGCTTTTGTTATCATTCTTTCCTATTCTGTTCTTAGCCAGCCTTCTGATGAAATCCTTTCTTCTATTCTTTTAGTATAGTTTTAATATATATATCATAAAATAATAAATCAAGCCTGCTGAAACATGGAGTCAGATCCTCCTCTCTTCCCTCATCCTCAGACCCTGTGAACACGGTCACACATCCCTGTGTGAAAAAAAAGAAATGCGTATTTTATGCTTGGCTTTTTGCAAATATTAAGATGAATATTTAATGTGTTGTGTTAGAAAGTGATGCTGTGTTAATTCTCTTAAGCAGTGTGGTAAATATAGTTTTGGGTTATAATAAAATGTTAAAATAGAAACTATGCTATGTAGGATACTTCTTTCCTAAAGAAAGGACTCACAGCAAGGTAGCAGCCACAGGACACCTGAATCTTTCAGAGAAAGAGAATTCATTGCTCCATTATCAGGAGAAACAAATTTCTTCCTGCCTTGCTCAGCCAGAACGATGCTGTTAGGATTATGAGGAAGAAGTTTACACTGACCAGACAGAATCCTGTGTTTGAATGGAATTTATGCATCACGTATGAGCTGTATGAATATGCAACAGGTTATTGTTTTTAAGGGTTAATCCTCTGTTAACCTGTGTCCGTTTTCGGGCCTGTGCTGCCCAGAAAAAGGTACCCAGATGTCCATAACTCTTTGTTTCTATTGTCTCATATTGTCATAATTCAAATTGTCCAAATTTTTTATTACTCTGATTATATTGCTATTTTTATAACCATTTTATTACTGTTAAAAACTTTTAAATTTTTAAAAACAAGTGATTGGTGTTTTTCCCAGCTGCACTCTCCTTCCACCCCATCCCAGGCTTTCCCAAAGCCTCCGAGCCCTTCAGCTCCAGCCTGAGTGAGGTGGTGGAGCTTTGACTGCGGAGGATTTCTCCCAGCTCAGTGCATGCTCTGTGTTTGTCTGAATAATGCTTTTTATCCAAAAGGCTCACCCAAAATAAGTTTGTAAAGGATTTGTCGATGCCCAGTGGTAAAACTCGGCCAGCTTTGGAGTATAAAATAGCAGCAGGACCACTAAAAATGCAGCTGAAAATGCAGAATTGTAAACAAGGAACAGCACACGACAAAACCAGGCCAAACCCTTCACTTGAAAACACCTCCCCAGCTCTTCTCAGATCACTGTTTACAGCCATCACCCCTTGAGACACAGCCCCAGGCATGATTTTAAATACTCATTATCCAAAATGAGCAAGCAGAGTAAGTCAAATCCCTGCTTAATGTGTTCACCCCCCAGTAAGTGCCCATCAGTTCAATTTCACAAAACCACACCACATTTATTTATCCAACAGAGAGAAACGATGACAAACACAGTGCAAGTTTATTCCTTTATTGATAAATGTTTCCCAAACTTTCCAAACTGGATTGTTCAATTAAACACAAACTCACAAAAATACTTCCAGCCTAAAATCCTCAACGTCCTCTTTAGAAGACACAAGGGGCAGCTCTGTTCTGGCAAAGGAAAAGCTTGCAAACCCCCCAGATTCTGGTTTTGGAAACCTCAAGCTTCAGAGTTGGCTTTTTAAATAAGATCTTTTAAGATTAATTTACAAAATGCAATATAACTATGTGATACAATGCATGGCCTTGAGATCTGCAGGGCAGTGAAGGATCTTCAAACATCTTGAGCTGATGTCTAGGAAGGGGCTATTTGGCTTCTTTGTATCCTAGAGGGGAAAAAGGGAGAGAGGTTATTCACAGCATCCCTGCTCCAGGCTAGGGAATATTCCAGCATTGCAAGGAATAAGGATTCCAATATAATTGGGAAGCTACAGAGAAGCTGCTCGTGGTGGTCAGATGATCAGAAATTGTTATTATCCACAAGAAACTCAAATTCTTTTGCCAGACCACTCAGTGAAAATAAGAATTCTTCACCAGCTTGAGTTGTGACATCTGATCATAAACAGCAGCAGAAAAAGTCCTGGAGATGGCAATTCCAGACAACGCACAGAAAAATGGATCATGAGAACACAAGAGGCAAAATCCTTATTCATAAACTAAACAAGAGCCAACCCCAAACACAGGTGACACCACTTGTGTGACAGACCTATCCAGTGAAACATTTCCAGCATTTATTATATCCTGAAGGCAGGTGGTTTCCAGGATAAGGAATGGGCACTAAGAGCCTGCCTAGCCTCAAAATGTGGCTATTTCCCACATTAGCAGTTCCACAACACCTCAGGGACTTCAATACCTTTAGATCCCTTAAATAAGCATCAGAATGAACACTTCTTAACTTCTACACAAGTATTCTGCTGCTGGGAGAAACTACATCAGGAGCTTTTTGTTGTTGAAGAGTGGACTGCAATCAGGTGAGTGCTGGTCACAGACCCACGTGAATTGTTCACTACCAACTGTGTTTTATTTACTGATTCTGGAAGCTTTTCACTGAAGCTGAGGACTGAGACACTCACCAGTCATCCTGGTTCAAGAGGTAGCAGCAACCACACCCACTTTTTGGGCAGCTTCTTTCTTGGCTTGGTGAGCCTGCAGCACTGCCACAGCCTCCTCCACCTGGGGACACAAACCCAGTGAGATTTTCTCCCTGCTCAGAGGCCCTTTCTAGACACAAAAGGGACCCAGCAGCTCACCTTGGAGCGGAGGGACTCTGGAGATTCCAGCATGTGCAGCAGCTCTGAGTTGTCAATCTCTAGCAGCATTCCTGTGATCTTCCCAGCCAGGCTGGGGTGCATAGCTTGGATCAGAGGGAACAAACGTTCTCCTGAGGGAGAAAAAGGAGTTCAGGTGGATGAGTGTGGATCTTTGAAACCTCGAGGGATGAAAAATGATGGGTGAGCAGTGGGGTTTTACTCACCCAGCATCTGTTTCTGCTCCTGGGGAGGGGCAGCAGCCAGCATGGAGGCTGTCAGTGGCTCCTGGCCCTGCACATGCACTGCAGGCTGAGGTGCCTGAAAAGGGAAGATGAGGGCTTTGAAATAAGGATGAGGCTGATTGCTTCGTATTTAGACAATTCTAAGATGCTCACTGCTAAAACACAATCTCTGTCAAGCCTACAGAACACCTCAGCTTCAGAAAAGGGCAGGTAAGGTGCCCTTGGTTCACAAACACTCCCTGCAAGTCTTGAGCTCAAAACTCAGGAATGCCGCACAGGAACACCATAAATATCTTGCAAAAAACTGGATCAAACATCATGAGATGTTGAGAAAGCCAGGTGTAGATGGTGCTCTTTCTTTAATGATACCCCAGTGAGAACTTGGCAAAGAGGAGAGAGACTTAAATGGTTTCAGAACAGGAACAAAGAACCAAGGAAAAAAAAATCCTTACACCAGTCTGGCTACAAAAGGGCTCGTGAGCACGAGACAGATAAACCAAGCAGGGTGCCCCTGGCAAAGGCACAACTGCCAGGTTTTTAAATTCCAAATTAGGATTGTCTGGGTCATAAAAGGAGCTTGAAGTCTCTATAAAAGTACTCCAGTTGCATGTGAAACTGCAGGGACTGCCCAGCCCAGCCCTGGTGGTACCTGCAGAGGTTGGACACCTGGGTGCGGGCTGCGGACACTTGAGGCATATTTGTAAGGAGGGACAGCCCTGGGAGCAGGGGCAGCTACAGGAGGACGGGGAGCCAAATTCTGTGCTGCTGTGCCAACACCTGCAAAGGAAGGAGAACATTGTGACAAACACCTGCAGCAGCATGCTAACAAGGTGGAATGCCTGGTTTTAATTCAAATTATGCCCTGCATGGTGATACTTCTTTAGAAAGTGTAGCTGGCTACTTCAAGAAAGGGATGTTCTTCTGCCTAGAACCGATCCATAGATTCCACACCTTTTATTTACCAGCAGGGAAAAAATGAATTTGGGTGCTCTCCTCTGAAAGCAAAACCCCTAAGTCGCAGAGATTTTTGGGTGGTGTTGCAGGGGTGTAGAGATAAGTCCCAAACCAGTGGAGAAGAACCCATCTGGATTTCCACTGCTGTGCTGTAGCACCGAGTGCCCCCAGACCCGCACCGCGCAGCGAGGAACAGGAAAGCAGCAGGTGCTGCCTCTAACAACCATCTTTGGGACAAGAAACCAAGTCTCCACAGCACCCTCCTCCCTCCCAGAGAAGGGCAAAAGCCCAGGAAGAGACCCCATCTTACCAACTCTCTGGGCAGCAGCGGGGAGGCCACGGGAGGCCGGGGCGTTGGCGGGGGCCAGGTGGCGCAGGGCGGGCCGGGGCCCTGACTGGCGCATGGCGTTGGGCATTCCCTGGAAACCTAAAGGATGGAAAGAGGGGGAATCCTCACAAGAGAACCAGCTGGCAAGGCAGGACAGTTAGCTACAGGGGTGTGCTACAGGTGGTGCACTGTAGCCATGGTATTTTCTGAAAAATCCTTTCCTTAGGATCTTTTCCTCCTGAGAAGCTGAGAGGCCTCAGGAACAAAATGTAAACAATTATTATCTGCTGCTGTGGAATGCAACAGGTGCATCTGGGATTGGGCTCATGTGGTTGTTTTTAATTAATGGCCAATCACAGTCCAGCTGTCTCGGACTGTCTGGTCAGTCACAAGATTTTATTATCATTTCATTCCATTCCTTTCCTTTCCTTGCTAGCCTGATCAAATCCTTTTCTTCTATTCTTTAGTGTAGTTTTAATATATAATTTTATTTTAATATATATCATAAAATAATAAATCAGCCTTCTGAAACATGGACTCAAGATTCTCCTCTCTTCCCTCATCCTGGGACCCCTGTGAACACCACACCACAGTGCACAGGGAGCATCAGAGAATCACAGAATATGCTGAGTTGGATGGGACACACAAGGATCAGAGTCCAGCTCCTGGCCCTGCACAGGACCATTCCCACAAAGGAAAGCATCAATTGTTCCTGTTGGGAAGTACAGCTCCCAAAGGGTTCTACAACCAAAACAGCCTCTGGCACTCTCACCTTGAGGTCTCCCTCCTTGCTGCCATCGTGGGTTGGGTCTCATCTGTGTCATTTGGTTGGGTGCATAGTAAGTGGGTCTGCTCTGAGCCTGGAGGAAGATCAGATAAGCTCAGAGGCAACATCCAAGTGCATCACAAACATTTGTTTACAACGTGTTTTGGCAGCCGTTGCCAGGACTCAACACTCGGGTCGGGTTAAGAGAACAGGCAGCTGGCAAGTCCCAGAATTAACTCCACTGCTGCACCCCTCATTAGGACTCGTTGCTTCCAGGCATGAGAAGGGCTCAGTGAGATTAACACAGGTTAAAAACCCCACGGGAACTCACCTGGGGCACAGCAGGCATGAAATAGCCGCCAGCAGCGGGCTGGAACTGGTTGATGATGGTGTTGGCAGGCAAGGCCCTCATGCCAGCGATGCGCTGCATGTACTGGTTGGTGAGATGGGCCTTCCTCTCCTCCTTCCTCTGGGCCAGAGCCACGTAGAGGGGCTTGGAGCCCACGATGCGCCCGTTCATCTCTGTCACGGCTTTGGTGGCCTCCTCTGGAGAGGAAAAGCAGACAAAGCCAAAGCCTTTGCTCCGTCCATCTTCCAGCATCACCTGCAGTAAAGATCAATTGCTAATGGGGTAGCAGTACAACTGAGCTGAAGAATCTCTGGGTTTTTTTTAGATTTTAGGTAGTATATAACTTGTTGCAGAGGTGTAGAGACAGGTTCTCATGAAGAGCCACCTGTCTGGATTTGCTCTGCGTTGCTGTCAGCACCATGTGTCCCCAGGCCCACACTGCACAGTAAGGAATGGGAAAGATTTGGTGCAGTCCTAAATGCACAGAGGAAAGTGTCATTTCATGCTTACCACCTCAAGCAAGCATGGTTGCCACTTCCTTCCTCCCCTTTTAGTAAGGGAATGAAGTTTTTAGTAAAATCCTACTATTTACTAGCCAAGGTGTTTTCAGAATCACAATAGCCACAGGTTAAGAACAGCCCTTTAATCCCATGGCAGACAAAAATTCCTTCTTCAGGCTTTAAAATCCAAATGACCCCCAAAATCCCACAGTACCTTGGCACTCGTTATTGACCCAAAAGGTGAGAACTCCTTCCTCAGTTTTTCATCATCTATAGTGTCATCTAGGTTTTTAATGTACAGGTTAACACCCTGGAAAGGGAAAGAACAGCATGACATTCACAACATTAAAAAAAAAAATTCTTAAGCACATCAACTGTTATCCATCTGCCAGAGCTGTAATTTATCTGAAAACTCTTAATTTAGCATCATGTTCCCTTCCACACCACCCAAAGCTGAAGGTGATAAATGTTGCAAAGGCGTAGAGACAAGTCCCACTGTGGTGAAAGGGAACTTGTCTGGATTTCCTCTGCCTTCCTGTGGCATCATGAGATGTCCCCAGCCCAGCAGTGCACCTCAGGGAGTGGGGGAGTTTCAGATGCCACCCCTGACACGACCCAGTTCTGCCACAAATTACAGAGAGCAGTGCAGAGTTGTGCTGTCTCTTCCCATCCCTCCAGGGATCTCCATTTGAAAGTCAAGGAGACTTCATGCCTGTTGTCCTCCTAAACATTTTCAGTACCAAAACTAAGCCCTGATGCCCCCTCTGCCACCAAATGCCACAGAGACACCTCTGTGTTTTAAGCCAGGATGTCTCACAGGACAATAACTGCTCTGGGAACTCCTTCAACAGATCAGAAAAATAGTGCTTAAATTGAGAAAAATAAACATTATTCACCTGGTACCGGCTGAGCCTCTCCTGTTTTAGCTGTTCAAACCTTCTTTTCAGCTCTGCCTGGCGCTCAGCCTTCTTCTGTGCTCTGCCCACAAAGAGCATTTTCCCATTGATGTCCTTCCCATTCATTTCTTCCACTGCCTGCACAGAGGGTTCAAGAGGAAACTCTCAGCTGCTGCAGCAGGACAGCCCCTGATCCTGTCAGAGCAGGACTGCCCAGGGCTGACACGGAGTCCCTGCCTGTCAGTCAATAAATCAGAGTTTGCCTGTTACCTTTGCACTTTTCCTGTTAACAACAGGCTCATTAAAGACAAGCTGAAGTTACCACACAGATCGAGCTGACACGCCACGGAGTGCTGAACTAACTTGGAAATTCACCCTCTCTCTTTCTTGTAATTAAAACTACACTTTAACGAGCATTCTGCTTAGAAAAGACCATTTTTGAGCAATGTTCTCACTCTAGGTGCCCTCCTCCTCCTCCTCCAGCCCTGCACTGTAGTATTTCTTCAGCAATTAACATTCTTGATTATACCACTGTGTGGATCTAGGAAACTGGAGGGATGCCAAGCTACCCTTGAATGTCAAGCTATTAAGGTGCAAAAGGTTTCCAAGTTCCCACATCTAGAAGAGGTCATGCCCAAGGCAGAATTTCCTTCCATTTCAGAAACAGGCTCCCAAGATAAACCAAGTTTTTCTTCTCTGAAGTTATCTAAGCAACATAAAAACTGGTCATACCTTGTTGGCCTCTTCATGCTTTTCAAAGCTTACAAAGCCAAAGCCTTTGGATTTTCCAGTGGGGTCTGTCATCACTTTAACACTCAGAGTTTTACCTGTTACCAAGGGACAGGGTTAGTAAAATATCAAAAGCATTTCAAGATTATTAAATTCCATGTAATATCTCCTCATGTCCTCAGCCTTCAAGTGACCCAGGTAGCAACTACACAGCAGCACTCAATCTACCACATTTCATGAAATTCACAGCCTTAATAAAAGTATTTCTGTATTTACCATATTTGCCAAAGAGCTCCTTTAGTCTTTCATCATCCATGTCATCCCCAAAGTTTTTAATATAGACATTGGTGAATTCCTTTGCCTTGGCTCCCAGCTCAGCCTCCCTCTCTTTACGAGACTTGAATCTCCCAACAAATCTGTAAGATAAAAAAAAAAAAAAGAAAATCCCAATAAACAGATTGGTTCCAAGAGCAAAAAAATAATGTGTGACTTGCGGCGAGGCAAAAAAAAATGAGTGTGCAGTAGGAGCTGGGAATGGGGACAAGAAAGGGTGACAGCAGAGGACAACAAACAGGCCACAGACCAACCAGAAAAATCACCTGTGCTGTGGCTGGCCAAGGAGTCCCAGTGGCCCTAGACAGAACCCACCCCAGCCCGCTCGCAGAGAGGTGGCAAATCAAGGCTGGGTCAGGGAAACCCAGCAGTCCTGGAATGGAGGGGTAGCAGGCCATGGCTTGGGCAGGGTCACTCACCAGCCCTGGAGTGGAGAGGCAGCAGGCCAAGGCTTGGGCCAGGAGAACCAGTGCCTTGTGTGTCCCTGTTAATACCGAGATGCATCCCGGAGCATGTGAGCGCTGCTGCTGCCGCCTGTGACACTCACACTTTGCGGTCGTTGAGCAGCATGCCGTTCATCTTCTCGATGGCCCTATCTGCAGCATCCTGCGTCTCAAAGTGCACAAAGGCGTAGCCCTTAGAGCCATTCTCATCACACACCACCTGCAGGAGAGGGAGCAAAGGCAGCTGTCAGCGTCCCTCCTCTGCCACAGGGTGAAAATGTGTCACTGCCAAGGGGCAGCACCGGGCAGATCCCCACTGTCACAGACACATTTTATGAAAAATCCTTTCCTTAGGATCTTTTTCTCTCAGGAACAAGATGTAACCAATGGTTATCTGCTGCTGTGGAATGCAACAGGTGCATCTGGGATTGGGCTCATGTGGTTGTTTCTAATGAACGGCCAATCACAGTCAGCTGGCTCAGACTCTGTCCGAGACACAAGCTCAGACTCTCTGTCCAACACACAAGCTTTTATCATCATTCCATTCTTTTTCTATTCTTAGCCAGCCTTCTGATGAAATCCTGTCTCTCCTATCTTCTATTCTTTTAGTATAGTTTTAATATAATATATATCATAAAGTAATAAATCAAGCCTTCTGAAGCATGGAGTCAGATCCTCGTCTCTTCCCTCATCCTCAGACCCCACTGAACACCATCACACCTGACAAGGGTCAGCTCCTGACAAGGGTCAGATTCCTGCACTTCATGACCAAATCTGATGTAATTTCAGCTTTTGGTCAACCCTGCCTTTCAGAGATTCTGTTTTAACACCAAGGTTTGATCTCTGTAGGCACGGTTCATTTAAAGAGTTGGACTTGATGAGCTTTGTGTGTCCCAGCTCAGAATATTCTGTAATTCTGCTCCTTACACTCGTGTCCCTTTCACCACCCACACTCAAATCTCTGATCATGTCCCCACCCTAAAAGAACTGGACAATGTAACCACACCTCACCTTGCAGGACAAAATGTTTCCAAACGCTGAGAATGTGTCGTAAAGTGCCTTGTTATCAATGGATTTGTCCAGGTTCTTGATGAAGACATTCCCAACTCCTGACTTCCTCAGGGAAGGGTCTCTCTGGGACCACATGATGCGAATGGGCTTCCCTTTGATCACATCAAAATTCATGGTATCGAGAGCTCGCTCAGCTGCAAGAGAAACCAAGAACAGATTTTCTGCGGTTGGTTAGAAAATGAAGGTTTCCAGTGGGTGGGTGATTCTTTTCTTTGAATTTTACTCAGCTCATCTGGGTTATTATCAGAGGTGATCAATGACTTTTAACTCAATGTTTCAAGGGAAGTCTTTGCAGCACAGTCACTAAAGGTTTCATAGACTTTAAATTTATATTATACCAATATATTCACCACCACAGCAAAACTGATATCAAAATGCCTGGTTTATTAGTCATATTCTGAAATATTATAAAGGTAAATTACTCCACTCAAAGAAGGAAAGAAAAATCAGGAAATTGGTAAAAAAAAAAAGAAGTAAAAGGAGTGACTCTGTAGCTGTTTTGCTTTTCATGAAGCTCACATCTCCCCATCCTCATTTCTATTCAGAGAGAAGGATCATCTCCCTGTCAGGTCAGGGAAATGTGCACAAACACATGGCTGGCTGTGAGGACATGAGTCAGCCTCTACATAACTTATGTGGCCAAAAAATGATTCCCAAGTCGCTCAAGCTAAAGATGACAAGAGAGTTGAGAAAATTCTGGGGGGGAAAAAGGTCTGTACACCCCATCTGATTAACAGGGAAGTGTTTATCTGAGCTCTCAAACACCAGCACTGTCATTCTAACCTGCACTGAAACCCCCCTCCACGAGGCTATTTCTGCTGCCTACTGGTGTATTAAAAGGATCATTACATACACACATCAGGATCTTGTTCATAAAATTGAGATGCTTGCACTGTTCTGTGCCAGGAAACACTCCCAGCATGGAGCGAGCAGAGAAGAAAGAAAGAGTCTTAATTCCCAGCATGGAGCAGGGAAAGAGATGGAAAGACATGCATTAAAATCAAGGAAAACTAACAGGGCAGAACCCAAGTTTTCCAAATTTGTTTGGCTCAGTTCTCCCAGGCCACCTTCACCCTGTGGTATTTGCTGATTAGATTTCAGGAGCAGGAAATTCAAGGAAAAAGCCAATCTGAACACCTTGCACGTGACTTGGCTCGTGCAGCCTGGTTAACTACTCAGCATGTCCCAAAAGTACCTCCAGGAATTCCAATGGAACGCTGCCCACCAAAGCCTGCACTCCCCACCCCCAATGCCAGCCCCCACTACTGCATGGAGGTTGCTCAGAATTTTTCATGTGCTTTGAAATGTGTTTTTTGCTCTTGCTGCTTCTTAACTTGAAGTGAGACCATCACTGTTCTCCCCACACACAAATCCAGTTGGAAACAAGCTCTGCTTGGAAAAAAAAAAATAATTTAAGGACTCCAACAGCTCTGCTTAGACCAAGGTGTTAAATGCAATTAACTGCCAGGCTAAAACGACTCCTCAGCTGCTGCTCCAAGCCCATGCAAGCCAGGCTCTTCCTGCAGTCCTTTCGTGGTGTAGGCAGCTCAGCAGGAGAGCCGGTGCAGCTCGTCAAATTTGGCAGTGTTTATTTATAGCAGGCAGAGGTCCTGCAGAAGCATGTGCTGGCAAGGGCACCACTGGGTGGATAATGCCATTTGCAGCAGGAACAGGCTGCTGCTGCTGGAAGGCGACAGCAGATCAGGCAGTGGCTGTGGGCAGGAGGAGTGCGATGGCTCCACAGCCAGCACCCAACTCCAGAGGTGTTAGGAAGTTCCTCCCGGTTCTCCCCGAGCAGATACTATTGCACTGCTCTTTCAACAGGTCGCTACTGTTCCACTCTATTATTACACCCAGGCACTTGTGGTGAGCTGTGAAAGCCCTACAAGGATTCCCCCAGGGATCTGTGCCACACCCACAGGTGGAGGCGCAACCCCTCTACACCGGGACCTCAGAAAACCTGCGAAGGATCTGCAAGAGCTCTGTGAATGACTCACACCAAGCACATCTGATTCATTTCCTTCATCTGAGCAAACACCTTCTCGTTTTCTTCTATTTAAGCCACAAAGCTTCAGCCATTTCAGTTCCTGTATCTGTTTCTCTCCCACTGGTTCCTGTCATCCTTCCAGCAGACTCAACTGCGGCTCATACAGAACATAAAACACTCACAGCCCCTTTCAGGCTTGATTTTCATTCCCTTTCTGGACAGGGAGAGCACCTGAACGCTCAGTGCAGTTTGCCTCAGGCCTCAAGAGCAATAAACCTCATTAACCTCCCTTAGATGCAGAGTTAACAAAATGCTGGAATTAGTGGCTGTGGTTGAACAGCATGAAGATCAATAACCAACCTCACACGCCAAGATTCACCCAGGAGAAACTCCACACAAGGAGTTTCGTTCTCCCCAAACCTCCAGGCTCTCACTTAGGTCACTCAGCAAAAAAAGTCCTGACAAGGAAACCACCCAGAGCAAATTCAGCCACTTATTTTTTTTAAAAAGAGATGGTGCATATTCAAAAGAATTAAATTCCTCAATCACTGAGGTTACAACAAAATGCTGCTGCAATGAAACTTCTGGCAGTACCAACTCTTCCCTTTGAACTTCACAATTTGCTTTACACAGCTCCTCCTTTACACTGTCCTCAAGGAGGAGAACAAACAAGTTTATTTACCCTTTCCTACAGAAACACAGATCTATTTCCAGCCCTGGGATCCTCCTCAGCTTGGGAAACATTCTGTTTTCCCTACACTTTCAGAACACCTTATCTCTGCAGCCAAACTGAAGTTTCTCTGCTTCATTGCCCTGAGCTGATTTTTGTGACTGTCAATGTTTGGAATCCAATTCCATGGAACACATGAAAAGAGAAATTCAGCTTGTTTGTTGAGTTTGTTTTCTTTCCCTTCCGCACAGTCAAAAAGAATAAATATTAACAACCACTGCTGAGCCTGAACTAGCCAGAACTTTGAAGTGTTTCCTCACCCTGCCTATCACAGGATGACAGGCTCAGAATTCAGCATTCCCTGGTTACTACAGCGAGGAGCTGCAATCAAAACCAGCAGAGCTCATTTTCCCTAAAAATAACCTCTCTGCAGCAGACTGCTGCCAGTTAGACAATGCCTGTCCAGCATCACTCCAGCACCTAAAAAACTGTAAAAAATAACACAAGTTCTGGCCCAGTTTCTGGACACAGGAACCTGGAAGGGCAGAGCACGCTCAGGATGTGACAGTGAGCTCCTCATGGCCCTGAAATGGGGAAAAGTTCTGACTGCTTGATTTGCTCTGTGGACACAGGGGCAGAGTCCTGCTTTAGAACACACCAAAATAAAGTTTAAAACCATTGCTTTCTTCAGATTTACAAAGCCCTTCCACAAAAGGTGCCAGGGAAATGCAAACCATCACTTATCAACCTTTTTAACACCTACCAGTTCAGACATACCACGTGCCCACAAGAAGTCTGCAGAGCACAAAACCTCCTGATTACTGTAAGCACCTACTCTCAACCATAAATCCAATCAGATCCTACAGTGCTCCCCTCAGCTTCTCAGATTTAGTGGGATGAAGCCAAGTGCATTTCTGATTATGCATTCCTGGAAGAAAACACAGAATCCCTCATCCTCCTCAGGAAGCCTCATGCAGGCAAGTGCCACCTTGAAAACAGTCCAAATTTCTGCATTTTGCAACAAAAAAAAATTATATTCTTCATCGTCAAGTTTGTTTTGGAGAGACCACAGCCCTTTTCCAAACTATCTCTCTCCATGTCCTGCTGCATTACATGGAGGGCAGCAGCTGGGTTTTTTATTTATGCAGGGTAACACACACAGCAGTTTGACAGGAGAAATTCAAAAATTCACATCTCTTCACGAGGGCAGGAGGAGTTTGACCATTTCCCTGTCCCAATATTCACTCAATGATTAGGTTTAAACCACTTGACCTTCTAAGACCTAGCAGTAACAAGACACCACTTACTAGCTCCAAGTATCACTTCAAGCCCAGGAGCTTCCTAAAATGTCTGCTGCCTCCCCAGCAGCCCAGAATGGTGCAACCTCCCCCTAAATTCCTGCCTATTTATTACCATAAAAGATTACCTTGGAATATATTGGGAAGGCCCCAGTTGTACAAGGTGCAGAGTGCTTCTGCTAAAGCACATGGGACAAGCCACTGATCCCTTCTGAGATCACTCTTCTCAGCTTTGAGAGAACTTTAGCTACATTTCTGCAGCCCATCTCCCCAAAATTTATCTAATTCAAGCTGGAGTTCCTTCCTGGCTTTGTTTGTGCTGCTTGTCTTTATGTCTGTGATCCTGTAAAATGAGATCAGAGCCTAAAAGGAAGGCAGGTGAGCTGGGATAACTTTCAGGACATAAATGGACCAAGGTGGTTTTATACAGGCCCTCAGGTTCCTTCCTTCTCATTGAGAATCTTTAAAACACCAATATACTGCCAAAAAACAAAACAAAACAAAAAAGTAGCTTTTTTGTGCTATGAATGAGAAATTATGCAGTGGGGTGCAAGTCAGCTTTTAATCAGCATGACAAGGGAAAGGACCAAAAGAAAGTGCTCAGTCAGACCAGCCCAAGGAAATGGCATCGCAAGGAACTGCCCTGGGAGAGGATAGAAACTCTGCAAAAATGTAAAGCAAAGTTTACTTGTTGCTGAAATCTGGGCTGCTGTAAACTGATTCTGAACTCAAGGGAAAAGATCACTCTTATCTCTACTTGGATGCCTCTATCACACAGAGATGCTGCTAAATCCCAGCACGGAGCAATAAACTTGCAGCAGTCAGCAGGCAGAGCTCTGAAAACTGGGGCAGAAAACGCTGACCCATTTTCCTTCCAGAAAAGACGTGTTCCAAAATGACCTCTCCTGTCCCATCTTTCATGTGCTGCTTCAGCTCTGCAACACCTGCCTTTGAGAAGGAAACAAAGCGTGGAAAAAAGAGAGTCTGGCAAGAGCAAAGCAAATGTGGCTTCTGCACATGAGACAGTCTGGTTCTCTACACATTGAACAAAGTGTTTTATTTCACTTTAAAGCAATAACACCACTTCCCCAGCTGGGAGGCACATCCAGCTGCTCGAACAACAGGAGATATTAAATTTATTAAACTGGGAGTGTATGGAGCAGCCACAGATCAGTCACTTAACTGAGCACTCAGCCTACTCTGAACTTTCTCTGCTAGGACTGGCTGCACAAATCCCACAGAAACAGCCCCAAACTACCCCAGAATGAAGGGAAACACCACGGGGGTTATTTTCTCATGAGAGGAAAAACCACAAATCTCTGAAATTTACTATCAGTGCAAGAAACAGGCCTGTCTAAAATTAGAGATGCTAGTGAGAAGCGCATTTCGTAGACACCAAGCAGTAAAAAAAAATATTCCAGCTCCCATCACCAGAAAGAGACGACTCACCCTGTAACGCTGTGATGGGCAGCTACGTGAATTAGTGGGGAAAAACGAGTTAAAATAAGAAGGGGGAAAAAAAAAAGCCATGGATGTGGCTGCAATTGTCACTTACCATCTGCGGGCTGCTGGAAGTTGACGTAGGCGTAGCCCAGGGAGCGGCGGGTGATCATGTCCCTGCAGACCCGAATGGACAGCACGGGGCCAGCCGGGCTGAACTTCTCGTAGAGCATGGCCTCGGTGATATCGGGGTGCAGGTCCCCCACGTACAGCGAGGCCATGGGGTAACTGCTGGCGGCCGTGTTCATCTTCCCCTCGGCGCTCTCGACCACGGGGGTTTTTCACTTGGGGGGGGTCTCAAGTCAAGCTTCTTAGAAATATTAATTCTGGGGGGAACACTCAAAACTCTTAATTAAAGCCTAAGCTGCGGCCGGCAGAAGCTTGGGACAAGGGGGGCTGGCACCAGGACACGGAGCAGCCGAGAGGGTTGTGCAAGCTTGAAAAATCAGCAAAAACACCCCAAAGTTAAGCCTCCTGGAGAGGATAAGACGCCAAAATTCATCCGCCGGCTCCCGAGCGCTTTGAGGCAAAAACCTCCTAAAAACCCAACGTCCCTTTATCTTTCGCTTCGATTTAGCCCAGATTCTGCAGAGCGGCGGCCCGTTGATTTTCTGAGGAAATAAAAAACAAACAACTATATGAATAAATAAATAAAGCTCTAACACGCACTAATACAACTATTTCTCTTAAATCTGGCTCGGCTTGATAGCCCGAAGGTATTATAAATAAACCAGCGCGGCACGCGGCGGCCTGAGGGCGGGCGGGCGCTCCGGGCAGGGCGCGGCCGCCGCGCTCTCCCAGCGCGCTGCGCTCCCTACCCCGCGGCGCCCACCCCGGGGCGGGCTCGGCGGCGCCGGTCCCGGTCCCGACCCCGACTCACGCGGTGCGGCCGCGGCGGGCGGAGAGGCAGCGGTTTCGGGCGGCGAGCGGCCCTTTATAGGCGCCGCGGCGGCGCGAGTGGGCCGCGGTGCCGCCGGGAGGAGGCGGCCGGGCCCGGGCCGGAGCGCCCCGCGCCGCACGCAGCGCTCCCCAGCGGGCGGGAGGACCCGGCCGGCTCCCGCCATTTCGGGGGCGCCGCAGGAGAACGGGCCGCTTTGGGAATGATTAAAGTTAATTGTTTTGGAAATTGTGTCGCTTGCGTGATTAGATTTTGGGTAATAAAGGAAAGGAGATGCTGGAGGGGGGTACGGCAGAGGTCGCAAAGATGGTTTGGGGTCTGGAGCATCGCCCTCAGGAGGGGAGGCTGCAGGAGGTGGGCCTGGAGGAGGGAAGGCTGAGAGGGGATCCCATAAATCCATAAAATTCCACAGAGGAATGTGCCAGATTGTTCATTGTTCCCAACATGGAGCAATAGCCATAAGCTAAAACACAAGTTTCATCTCAACAGATTGAGGGATGAATCCCCTGTGGGCAGCTGGCAGAGATGGACCCACAGCAGCAAACCCCAGAAGAGTTTCTGGGGTTGTTTTCACTCCCACCCCACCCTATATGTGCAGATGCCTCACAGGACAGCTCAGTCCCACCATAAAACACAAAAAAGTCCAGGGAAGCCTCCTGGGGAGAGCAGGGCCATGGAGCAGAGGAATGCACCAGGAGAGCGAACAATTCCTCTGGGATTTTTCTTCTTGCTGCTCCAAGCTCTGGTTCTGGAGGTGTCAGTGGCAGTGGGATGAGGAGCGGTCGGAGCTGGAGCTGTTCCCACAACCTCCTCCTCCTCTTCAGAGCATCATTTTCCCCCAAATTAGCACGAGTTCCTGTGGCAGCCCTGGTGCTGTGCCAGCTCCCATCATGGGCTGCCCTATCCCAATGTTTCCCCATGGAAAGTGAGCTGTCAGTCCCCCTTCCCAGGGTGAGGCTTAAACAGCTCCCAGCAGAAAGCTGCTGGAAAGGGAGAGGGATTCACCCCCCTCTGCTGCTGTCCCGTGGCTTCACACTCACGAGATCAGCTCCGGGGAGATCCGTAATTATCTATTTCCAGCATCTTCAGCGGAGTGTGAGGACACAGCAGTGCAGGATTCAGTGATTCATCAGTGACCTTCAGGCTCTATGGCTGTCCTGTTAAGGGGGACTAAGATAATCTGTAGACACTGGTTAGCTGGGCATTGTGGCTTTTCAATTGTTAAATTGCCTTTAATTTGCTTTAAAAGCAGGATACAACGTTATCATAAATATGGGATATGATATCTTCCCCTTCAGTGGAATAATCTTCCACTACAGTGGAATAATCAAGAGCAGCAGAAAAAAGGTAAAAATAGCAAAGCAAATTGTAGTGATTTGTAATATTTTCTGTCTTGAAAAACACGAATGACACAAATCCTCCTCCTCCTGCTCTCATCATTCTCCCAGCAGCTGAGGGTGCTGCGAGGCCGCACTGGTGGGATCACACCTGCCACTGTTTTGTGCTCCGTCCTTCACAGCTGGCACCTCCTCTGCTGGGAAACCAGGGACATGACACAGGCATGTCGCTGTGCAAGTGTTCAGATCCTGCTTTGACAGCTAAAGTCAAAACACAGCCCAGCTCAAAGAGCGTGTTTCCACATAAAACGCCCTTTGGCTGCAGCAGCCGCTGTGGCTCTGATTTGAAACATATTCAGTGACATTTGTGCTCCCTCCCAGGGGACTCGGTGCAGACAGCCACAGTCCTGTGTCCTGCTCCATCCTTTTCACTCCCCACACGGACTGACAGGCTGGGGGTACAAAACTGCCCCAGGGACCCCCTGCTCTTGGTGCCCTCAGCACACGAGTGCAGCTGCTCCTGGTGACCTGAGATACCTGAGATCCTCCCAGCTGGCCCTCTCAGGACCTTCAGCAGCGCCTGGAGCAGAGGGGACATCTGTTAATGGCTTTATCTGGCCAATCCATGCCCATCGATGGTGCTGGTGGGTGACCCATCCATCATCCAGAGGCCTCCCAAGCTGCTGTGCCACCGTGTGTCTGAGCTGTGCCTCAGCCCTCGATGGTCACCCTGAAAGATCAGCCAATTCTCAGCACAGATGGCAGGTTTTCCACCAAATGCTGCCCCTGGTTTAGGGTTTCTCCTCCTCGGCTTTAGGGTTTCACCAGCAGATGGCAGGGCGGGATTGCTCCACGAGCAGGGAGGAGGGAGAACATTTCACCCGGGGCAGCCAGCGGCAGAGCTGAGATAAGCAATGTTTGTCATGCGGGGGAATTTGGGAGAGCAGGGCTGGCTCCTGCAGCACCTGCTGCACAGCAGATCTCCCACGGCCTGGGAGTGTCCCTGTCCCCTCCAAGCTCGTTCATCAGGACCCTGTTTTGTTCCATGTTGGGTGGGAGCCTTGTTTAACGCTGCTGTGCCACCGAGCTGCCCACGCCTTCCCACAGCCTTCTCCATCAGGATTTTTTTTTTTTGCCTGAAGAACAAGGATGAAGGGAGTGCACCAAGAGTTCGGGGATTTCCCCTGCAGGGTAGATCAAAAGCTGCCAGGATGTATTAGGGTTTAGGCTAAAGAAAACCCTGGGAAAAAAAAAAATAAAACGAAGCTGCAGTCCTGAGCTACTGCTCTGTAATCACCGTGTTGCTGTGGGGAGAAAACCCCACGGGCCTGAACCGATGCCCTTCCACCCACCCTGGCTCCCGTTTGATCCGCGGAGATCAGGAAGTGGGTTTGGTTGTTTTTCTTTTTTTTCCACTGTCTCTGTTTTGTTTTAGCCCTGTAGCCCGCGGGGCCGGTTTGTGTGGCTGCCTCCCACGGAGGGGAATTTGGTTTTGGTTCCTCTCTGGCCGAGGCCACAGCAGAGCACTGAGCTCCCACCGCCACCTCCAGCCGGGTCAGGGCAGCCCAGGCACCAGCGGGACGAGCCTTCATCAATAGCCCCATTATTGCTCTTGAAGTTTCTCCCCGCTCCCAGACGGATGCTGCATTACTCCATCACAGCTGCAGTTGCTCCCTTCCAGCAATTCCCCACACGGCACTTAAGGAAGGGATTTATGGGCGGTTTTGAAAGGCATTTTGCAGCGAGAAGGAGTTATGGGAAAGGAAGTTGAGTTCCCACCATTCCCCAGTAAAATTCTCCCCAGCATCTTTCACGAAGAGGGATCATTTACTGGTCTTTTCCTCAAAACAGAGACAGGCTCTCAGCTGTGGC
The DNA here is from genome assembly GCF_012460135.2 of Molothrus ater. Lineage (NCBI taxonomy): Eukaryota > Metazoa > Chordata > Aves > Passeriformes > Icteridae > Molothrus > Molothrus ater. Next base: position 5,853,879 of record NC_050501.2, read on the forward strand.
TCTTTGTTTAGTCCAAAGCATTTCCCCACAGTGAGATGCCACAGGGGTTATTCTGGTCCTGGCTGCAAAGGGTCAGGAGACCAGGGCGAGCCCTCAGTCTGGCTGCAAGGCTCTGCCAGACACCATCTCTTCCCTGACACTTTTCTAGACATTAAATGAAATTATTTCTTCTACTGCCAATCTCAGGGCAAAGCCTTGGTGAATACCCGTCTGATTTTGACTCGTTTGCCAAAGTAAAAAGTCTTGGGGCCAGAATGACCAAGAGCTATAAAACAATCAGAGGGGATGTCACCTTAAAATCTGCATCTTACCTTTTGTTTGAAGCTTTTCAGAGATCAAAACCTGGCACAAAATTACTCACCAATGACCTTCCCAGGTCCCTTCTGTGATCCCAGCAGATTGGATTCACTTCAACACTACATTGCACAACCAGAACAGGGGTTTGAAAGACTTTATTTGACACCTTTGCTGATGTCACAGCTCGTGAATCTAAGAGCACTGCACAGTGTAAAGTGAGGCCGTGAGCTCTAGTGCACAAACCAGCTGCAGGAACAGCCAGGGCCCACGAGGATTTCCCTCCTGTGACTTTATTAAAAGGGAATATGTTGTTCCTGGCTGATTCCAGCGCTTGAGGACAAGGGTGAGAAGCAGCAGAGGCATTTCTGTGTGTTAAGTGCGATGACTTCCACCAGAACAGCTGGGAGGGGCTCACTTCCCGAACAATGGCAGATACATACATTGACATGCACAAGGCAGATACCATCTGCAGGAAGGAAATCAACAGCTCATCCACACAGCCCAACCGGCTGCACCTCTCACCTGAGGCATGGGAAGAGTTTCTCCCATTCAAAAGAGATCTTCTCCCTCTTTTTTACCTTTCTTTGCACTGACCTCTTCTCTCTCTCCACGTCGGAGTGCTGTAGAGGAGGGCAAGGGTTGGGCATGCAGCTGGGTCCAGAATATTCTGCACGTGTATCCCAGCAAGTCAAGGCACAAATGCAGGGTGTTGTTCAGGTGAGGGGGAGCACTGGGACACCCTGCCCTGCCACCATGGGATGTGGCACAAGCGTGGCTTGAAAGCTTCAAGCTTCTGTTCTTTCTGCCCAAAGAGGAGAGGAGGGGAGGCCAGCTGCTGGAGCAGAGGTGTGATCTGCTGTGGCAGTCATCATGGGGCACACAGGGCAAGGCAGGGAGAGCTCTCAGGGCTCAGGACAAGTGCAGTGACACCTCAGTGCGTTTTGGTCCCGGCCCAGGGAGGGGCTGAGACGTATGAGACCCAAACATAGTGCTGGAGAAAGAAAACAGAGACATCGTGGGAGGGGAGTGTGAGGGATGCTGAGCTCAGAGAGAACAAGGGAGGCACTTCAAATTCAGGCTGCTCCAACCCATTTTCCCCCTTTGCAGTCACGGCTGTTCAGCAGGGGGTGGAGGAGAGACAGCTCCAGCAGGGAGGCTGGCAGAGGGAAAGGCATTTTCTTCTCACTTTGGCAGATAGAGCCTTCCCCTCGGTGACAGGCGTCCCTTTGAAATCCTCTGTCTCACCTCTTCACACCTCAGTGCGGGGCAGGGGCTGTGCCCAGGCAGCCTGGCCGGCTTCTCCAGCAGGGTTTGTGCTGGAAACTCAGCACAGGCCCTGCAGCCACGGCAGGATCTCAGCCAGGCTGTGGGAACGAGTCCTGCTAAGCCGCTGCCTCACTCCACCTTAAGGGCACATAAGTGGGAAAAGCTGGTAATGCAGAGAGGAAAGCACAGGGATTAGCAGGTAGCCAGTTCTCTTCGGGAGCTGGGGGGGGGCTGGAGCCTGCCTTGAGGGTGCCAGCAGTGCTGGGCATGGGGTGTGAGCCGTGTCCATCCCACCACACCAAAATTAGGTGCTGCAGCTGGGGGATGTGTCGCAGGGAATCAGCACGAGCAAGTCTGGCTGGCAGCTCCGAGTCCCCGGGGAAATAAAGACAGGATTTCAAGGCTGGCTGTTTTCCAGAGGAGAGCGAGGCTGGGTTCTGCAGAGGGGTTTGCTGGAGGAGGAACGGGGCTGGGATCTGCCTGTGCCCCCTCCCTCGTATCCAGAAGGGTCTGGAGCGTGGCCTCGTGCAAGACAAGTGCATGGAACTGGATGTGATTTATGTTTGCAGGCATCACGAGGGGAGAGGACGTGTGATGGTGAGGCGAGGAGGGCGGCGCAAGGAGGGAGGCAAGAGCAGAGAGAATTTTCTCTACGGATCCTTGGCTTCTGCAAAGCAGGAAAGATGCCTTTTCAACCGAGTTTGTTCTCAGCCCTGTGGGTGATGAACACTGAAGAACTCCTGTCTCCGGAGGGCGAGGGAGGGTCAGAAAGCCCCGATTTCCGTCGCCCAGGAGCGGCAGATCCTGGATGTCCCAACCCTGATCCCTGATCCCTGCGTGGCAGCGCCCAAGACAGGAGGTGCCGCGTAAGCTGGCGGTACAGGGATGCCCGCAGAGGCCGGGGAGAAGAGGAATGTGGCGATTTGGCTGCTCTTGGATGAGCCCTCTCTCAGTGCTCCCGCTGGTGATGCCATCCTGGGCACGGCTGGCACGGCTGGCACGGCTGTGGCCGAGCCAGCACCACGGGCCCTCCGGCTGGAGGAGCCCATCCTGCTGGCCAGGAAGCTCCGGCGGGAGGGCAGCATCTCACCGGGGACACGGCGGAGAGGGGCCGGCCTCACTGCAGGGCTGGGGTAAGGCAGGGAAGATGCAGTCAAAACAAGCGGAGCAGCGGGAGCAGCCTCCCTCCTGGGCATCTGCACAGGCCCGGCGGCGCCGTGCAGGAAGGACCAGGGCCAGCTCTGGATGGGCAGCAGGGAGGTGGCCACGGGGGAAGGCTCCATTTCTGCCACGTAATTATTCAGGTGGGAGAGGAGTCGCAGCCGGATGGGGTCGGCGGCGTTCTGGCCCTCGAGGATGCCCAGGTACCTGACAACTTCGGTGAGACACTCGCGGAAGCCGATGCTTCTGTAATCCACAGCCAGAGCCCGGGCATCCAGGAAGCCTGGAGGGAGAGGACATGGGTGACAGTAAAACCGTGCAGAGCTCAGGAATGTGCTTGGATTTCAGTGCCCTCTCTAATGCACTGTGTATCTCACTTGAGGCACTTTGCTGCCGTGTGATATTCCTGAAGCAGGCAGCCAAGTGGGTGTCCCAAGGGACTGGAGGTTTGTGTGCATGAGAGAGGCATCCGCGGTTATCTCGGAGGGATAAACCCACCAGGGTCAGGCAGCCTCTCACTGCTGTGAGACCACAAGGAGGTTTCATTAGCTGTGCTCAGGAGGGAAGGGTTTTTTTCCTGTTGGATCCTATCAGTGATGCTGGAGATGTGGCTGTGGGATAGATGGGCACTGGGGTTGGGCTGCCTTTGCCAGTGGGATATTCCACTCAGGACAGTGTCTCCTCAACGCACAGCTGAGCACCATTTCCTTCTGCCTGGCTCCCAAAATTTACACACCCTTTAAAGCAGTGTCAGAACCAAAGCAGCTGGGCTGAGAAAGCTCAAAGCCACAGAAATCACCAACCGACCGCTGATTTTCAGGCTTCTGCTCCCAACTTGCAGCTTCATGAGACCATAAGCAATAAAGCAGAGAATGTCACAGCACAGTGAAGTGCTGGACCACTGTGCTTGATGGGGTCTCTCGTGACAATGCAGCCCTTTGTTGCAGTGCAGTCAAACTGAATATCTAAACAAATGTTCCAGACCAAGTTACAGCCCTGAACCAAAGCCTGGATGCCAGCAATGTCCCCAGCAAGCCAAAACTGGGTGGTAAGCAAGCCAGAGGCTTCTTTACTGGAGCTGTGATCTCCATCCTGTTAACTGGAACAGGACAGAGGGTCTGTACTGAGGTCTCAGTACAAATAAGACCTTTGTTGGATTTTGCACAGGGCTCCCTCTCTCTTCTTATAACAACCAAGAGACACACAGACAAAAAAAAAAAAAAAAAAAGAACAGAAAGGGAAAAAAAGCCTTGTTTATTTGCAGAGTCCTCATGCAGAATTCAGCCTCCGCAGGAAATGTATCCCAGGGAGGAGGTAAAGAGTTTAATATGGTTTTTCTGGAAGCAGGCTCCATTTCTGAGCAGGAATAAATGAGTCTCTGGCAAAAGAGCTTTTTGCAGGGGGTGTGACACCAACAGTGCTGTCCCTGTGGGGCTGGGGGTTCAGCATCCCACATACCCCAGACTCCCAAATGCATGCATGGGATGCTGACCCATCTGTAGGAAAATGCCCATCTGCCCTCCCTCAAAAGGTGTTTCCCTTGGAAAGCAAGCAGAGCTGGCTGGAGGCAGCTCCCCAAATTCCAGTGAGGAATTTTCCTTCCAGGTTTGCACCTTCACCTCACCCATGTGCTCACAAGAGCAGCTCTTACCTGCTCCTCCTGTGGCGTGAAGCATTTTCAAGTGATCCACTGTCATTTGCAGAATTTCTGCCTTCTCCAGCTTGGAAGACCCCTGTGTTGGGAGCAGAAAGGAAAAGCCATTTGTCATTTTATGGTCCAGGGCTTTGTGCCTCTCAGGAGCCAGGGCCTGACCAATGATTTCCTCCCTGAAACCTCCCCGAAGCCCAGGAGTGCTCAGAATGGCGCAGGGCATCCACCAGGGCTCTGCTTTTTACATCAAGTGAGCAGGAAAAAAGAGCTCCTTCATGATGCAGATTGAAAAAACCCCCATTTCTGTGCTTCCTCATATCTGCAAAACACTTCCTAGATTGATTTGATCCTCCCCAGAGCCCCTGAATATTTGCTAATATCATTTCACCACCCCATTCCCACCACCTACTTACTCCCCGCAGTGAGGAGGATAAGAAAGGCAAAGCCTTGCTCCAGACTGCCTCATTCTGGGGGCTGTACCCCAAACCCTGCACGTCCCAGGGGGCACCAGGGGCTCACCAAGCCCAAACACACACCTGCTTCTCGAAGGCCGTGGGCACCAGGCGCCGCAGCTCCGAGAGGCTGCTGTTGATGCGGTCACGGCGCCGCTTCTCGATGATCTGTGGGAGATTCCCAAGCAGACAGAAGGAACCACAGTCACTTACAGCCACAGCTCACAGGTCTAAAGCCCTCCAGGTGCTTTGGAAGGGCCGTGTGTGTCAATGTTTTGGGGTGCAGAAGTTGGGTGGGGAAACGTGGGCTGGTGTGGTAAGCCCAGGTGAAATTGCTCTCCCCTTTTCTGTCCCTTTTTTTGGCTTTTTGGGAGAGTTCTGCAGGAGGTGGAGCAGGAGCAGTGTAAAGGTGATTTTAACAGTAAGGAATGGCCAACAGCTCCCCAGTGCTCCCCCGGCACATAGGGCCAGCCTGACCAGGGGACACAGCTGCCCTGATCATCATAAAGGACACTCACCCCTCTCCTCTTCTTCCTGGCTTGTATCTGAGATGTCGTGGTGGGAGACACAGACCTGGAAACATGGCTGGAAAGGAAGGAGAGGGGATCATTTCTGGCTGGAGAGCAACCTCTGTTGCACATATGTTCTACACACGTTTGCCATCTGCAGTCTCCAACCCCCACCCCAAAAAAATGTCTTCTGTGGTTCCCATCTCATTTTTACCCACAACACAGAGCTCAGGAATTGGGGATGGGGAGAAAAGCAGAGACTTGAGTCCCACTCTCTCCCCTCTGAGAATCTCCTACCAGCCTGGGACAGATTTCTGCACCAAACTGTCCATCCACTCCCAGGCACAATTCCTCCATCCCAGCCCGTGATGGCATCTCCACGGGGCTGGAAAAGCAGTGATCTGAGCTCTGGAGTCATGGCCTTTTTTCCTCCATGTGTGAACCTCCCGTCTCTCGTGTCTGAGCCTGCCCTGTCTGCAGGGCTTTGCATCCTGGAACCGCGATAGCAGGAGGGATCTGAGCCCTGGGATCCCAGCTCCCACCCAGGGAGGGCTGGCTGCTCCTCGGGGTGAGGCCAGTGCTGGCACTGATGTGGTTTCTGAGGGCTTCCCAGAGCAGTCGCTTCCCAAACCGCAATTTTCGGGGTGGGCTGGGATGTTCTGAACTCACGGGCACCCCTGAACCATTCAGAGAGGACACCTGGCAGGAGGTGACAGAGCAGGGACCCTCCTGCTGGCTCACAGCTCTGCTCAGGGGACCAGGGACGCCGTGGGGACAATCTAAGGGACAGGGCCCCACAAACCACCCTGTGCCTGCCTGGCTAAAAGCACCAAAGGTCAGCACAAGACACACAGAGGAAGGCAAAGTTCAACCCTCAGGCCCCCATGGAGGTGAAGTCTCCATAACCACAGATAACCAGGCATGGGAAACTCCCTGCAGCAAGAACCCTGAGGCTGAGGAGGGGGATGAGGCTGGCTGGGCCACCTCCCACCTCCCCCAAGCAGGGTTTGTCCCTCTGGAAAGGGCAGCTGGCCCAGGGCTGTTCCTGCGCCTTACGAAACTCACTCGGAGCAGGGATGCGAACACGCCTGCAATCCCGGCCGGCCGAGCGCGCCGCAGGGAGCAGAGCTGGTGTCACACACCCAAATCTGGAAAAGGGGCACTTGGGTTCACCCCAGTCCAAATGTTTTTCAGTTTGACAAAGCATTTAATAAGAGTCTATTAAGGATTTTCCTGCACAGACAGTGCTGTCTGCAGCGAGCCGACCCAGAGCAGCCTATTAAAAATAGGCCCAAGCGAGGTGCTTTCAGAAGTGGTTTTACACAATAACACGTTCTCCTACTGCCTGCTCTGCTCATCTCCATACAGGTCCCCTATTTGAATGTCTGCTGGGTGGGCTCTCTCTGGGCAGAGGTGCTGGCTGGCTCCACAAGTACTAACATGCGTCACCAGCTACACAGACACATAGAGAATGAGCAATTTTGGTGTGAAAACGGGTTCTGTATGGACACCAGGGTGTTTTAGGTGCAGGGGGTAGGTGCTGAATTCACCTGGAAATGCAAAGTAGGCACCCAAAGAGGAATAGGGATTTTTGAAACTCTCTTTGTAGAGTTGTCTGAATGCTTTGCTCTTGGTGATGTGGATTTCAACACCCATCTCACTGCAAAATGTATTTTAAAAATGCATCTGGTGCATTTGAACCACATAGAAGATAGCATGAGTATATTCTCCAATGATTAAAATTTCTGCATGGCTCTTTGCTTGGTTTTATCACCCACAGCATAACTTTGGCTGTGAACTGAGCAGATGTTGCACTTCTGCAGTGACCCCGCAGCCTAAACTTGCTCCACGCACTGATCCAAGCCTCACACCCGGCGTGACTCATCCCCTCACTACAGGGAAACTGGTTTGCCCAAACCACTCAACCGATGGGTAATGGGCTGGCAACCCCAGCCAGGCAGCCTCTCTCTGCTCTAATCACTCCTCCTCCTCACTCCCCACCTGGAAATGTTTGATTTTTCTGGGTGCACCAGCATCCCATGCAGGTTGGCATTACTTGGGGTGTGACCCCAGCAGGGCAGGAACAGCTCTGTTGGCCGTAGATTTGCGTGGCATGAGGAACAACATCCACCTATACAAATATCAGCAGATCACAGCCAGCCTGGTTCCACCACTGGCTCGAGAAGGCAAACACATTAGCAGCACTACAGAGCGATTAAAAGTTCATCATTACTGGTCATGAAAATAAAATATTGTGACAATTCCAGTGTTTTATCCCTCTGGGTCCTATGGACTCTGTGCTACACTGATGTGAGGAGGTGGGATACATTTCAGCTGCAGCAGGAAAGCAGCTTAAATATTGATGCACTCGGAAACGCTTAAGGGCTCAGGGAATTTCTGCAGGACATTTTGTGTAAGATGTGCCCGACTCTGCTGCGACTGTATCAGAAGCAGATTCATGAATTTAGTCCCATGAGGAGCTGAGCTTGGCACCAGCCAGGCAGTTTCTCCACTCAGGATACCAAAGAGCAAGAGGGAATGAATTAATCCAAGGCCTCGCTGGACGCTGAGGGAGGGGAAACACTTGGCTACTGAAACAAGAGTTCAAAAGCAGCTGATTTTTGGATGGGAACAAACAACAGAGCCTTTCCTTCATCCCCTGTGCCTCCTGCACCCTCGGAGCCTGGGAGGGCTGACCCAGCCTGGGATGCCCGGTGCCAGGGGAGCCTGAGGGCATCGCCTGGGGAGCCACACACGGCTCCTGTCCTCACCATTCCCTCACAAACTGCAAAGCCGAAAGTGCAGCTCAGCAGTGATGGGACAGAGCCTGCGCTGCCGAGGGGCACCGGGGCAGCCCTTCCCTAGCACATCACAGCCCCAGCTGCTGCCTTACCACTGCATCAGCACAGCAGAAGCGTTCTTCTCATGCAAACCCTCTCGTTTCTTCCACATTCCCTGGGAGCCCTCGGGTTCCCTGAGTGCAGGGTGCCTCTGCTCTGGGGGGCTGCCCCATCTCGGGGTGCAGAGAACAGAACGGGCTCCCACTGCCCTTCTCCCACCTGGCAGGAGAAGCCACCGCGCTGGCTTTGATGGGATTCTCCTGAAGCTCCTAACGCAGCTTTAACGCTTGTATGGCCACTTGGGTTTCCTTGCAGGGTCACCCCATGGCCAGCACCAGCCCTGGCCGGCACTCTGGGCTCATTCTGCCGGTCCCCGCAGGACCAGCCCGACCCCGAGGGGTTGAGCGAGGTGCGAGGGAACTCCCGGTGCGGCGGTGACAGCGCCGGTGCCCTCCCGTGCCGTGCCCGGTGCAGCCGTGCCAGACCCGGTGCCCTCCCGTGCCGTGCCCGGTGCAGCCGTGCCAGACCCGGTGCCCTCCCCGGTGCTCTCCCTTGCTGTGCCCCGGTGCAGCCGTGCCAGACCCGGTGCCCTCCCGTGGCAGCCCCGGTGCGCTCCCGTGCCGTGCCCGGTGCAGCCGTGCCAGACCCGGTGCCCTCCCGTGCCGTGCCCAGGCAGGCACCGAGCGCTGCCGCCCCTCGCAGCTCTCGGGGAGCGGTGCTGGGGTTTTGGGTTTTTTTTACCCCAAACCCCGCGTGGGACGGAGCCTGCCCTCACCTGTACTCCTCCTCCCGGCCCACGTCGATGGTGCCGTCAGACTCCGTGTCGGACGAGCTCTCCTCGCAGAGCCGCTTCATCCTGGCACGGGGAGAGGCCGCTGGGCTCGGCGAGGTCGCCCCACGCGTGGCCCCGGTGGCCGCCGCCGTCCTTGCCCGCCGCGCTCGGGGCAGCGCTCTGTCCCTGCCCGGGCTCCGCCGCTCCGGCCCCGCACGGCTCCTCCCCTGCCCGCTGTGCCTCTCCCACCCCCGGCTCTCCTTGCCTGGCTCCCTCCCGGCACGTCCCCACCTCCCGGGTAATGGGTTAATGAGCCACCATCTCCCGGGAGTGACGGATTACGCGGCCGCGCCGGCGCTCCCCGGTTCCCAGGGCCCCCCCTCCTCGCCCCGCCGCCTCCTCCCGCTCGCTGGTCGAAATCCCAAGTCTTCCTGTAAAAGGAACAGTCTGTGTGAACCGTCTCATGTCCCCCCCGCTCCGGCCCACGGCCCCCCTTCCACCCGCTGCACATTGGCCTCAGCCCCAGTTTAAAGGGACCAGTGACCTCACTGGCAACAGAAAACCGTGGGAAAGAGATGGGACTGATAAAGCCTTGAGTTGTTTCAGGGAAAAATCAACATCCAGCCCCACACGCACACACATGTCTGCCCGGCTCGGCGCGGGGCTCGGGGCTCGGATGGAGAGCGGCTCCTTCGGGTCGGGGACGCCGCTCAAGGCGCTGCCATCAATCGGTGGCCACGGCGAGGGCCGGGTGGCAGCGGTGGCACCGCGCTCGGGCCGGGTCTGGTGCCACCGGGAGCTCGGCACCCTGCCACGCTCCCACAGCCTTGGAGCCTCTTCGAGTGCCAGCTCCCGGCGCTGCCAGGGCGTTTGACACCTACCCTGCGAGACAAAACGGCCGAAGCCCAACTTTAGGCTTTGTAACGCTGGGATGAATCGCTGTTTTCGGGTCTCTTTTCACAATGCTGGAAACTTTACCCCACGGCCCTGCACCGAGCGAGCATCTCCCTTTCCCCGCTCCTGCAGGAATCTGTTTTTCAGAGCCCTGCTGCTGCTGCTGCTGCTAAAATCCCCCAAGGCAGCAAAAACGTGTGCGTGTGGGAGAGAGACAGAGAGAAGGGAGGAGGGAGAGCGCTGAAGTGGGGGTTCCCAGTACGAAAATAATGCCTTTTATTTTGAAGAAAATAATCAGCGCTGAGATCTGGCAACACGTGGGTTTCCCAAAGCCCTTCTGCAGAGACCGTGGCGGCGATAAGAGCCCGTCGCCTCCCGGGGTGCTCCCTATCTCCCTCAGCCATCTCTGCCAGCTCACCCACCGAGGTGTCTGCGATTCCCCAGCAGCTCCGGAAAAGCCAAATCCCGGCTCCTGCCTGCCCTTCGCCCACGCCTGCCCCGGCTGAGCAAAACACAGACCCACCCCCGAGCAGTTTTCGGGACTGAACCGCACCATCCTCCCTTCTGAAGTGAAGCAGAGGGGACCTGAAGCAGCCGTGCTGGGCTGGAGTGGAGCACGGAGATCTCGGCAGTGTTTGTAAACTGAAAAAAAGGGAGTAAAACCTTTAGGTCACAGCACTTTGTTACTCTAATTCTGGTGTTTTGTTTTCACTGTGAGAAGTGGTCAAGAAGCCGAGCTGTTATTAGCTTACATTTCCAAATGAAGAGTTACTTTGAACCAGAAGAATTAGAAAAGTGTTGTTTTAGCAGTTTTGAGACCCGCTCCTCCTCCCTTTCCAAAGTGATTTCAGTTAGAAACACATACATCTCCAAACCAAACTTCCCATAAACATGTGTTTTTGAGAGATTAATACTCTTTCCACTGATAAAACCATTTAAATGGGATCCTGAGATTGGTTGTTTCAGGCTCTTGCTCATATCACAGCGAGCCTGAACCAAGCCGAGCCCAGACCTGCCACAGAGGAACACTTTTCTTCTCCATTAGAAAGGAATTCACTGTCCAGACTCCATCTTTTCTGGGCCCTGTCTAAGCATCATTATCTGGGTTCAATTGAAGTGTAATTGGCAACATGTTTTTCTAGGATTACACTTCATTATGAACAGAGCAGGGGCCCCCAAACCCACTTCTCCTGTAATCGGATCCGTTCTCCAGCCTGTGCTCCTGGAGAGTCGTTTCTAATCGACCCCAGGGATCCCAGGGGGGATTGAGAGGGACATCTGAGCCACCCCAGATGGAGCAGAGACCCCTCATGGGATGGTTCAGGGGAGACGACAGGGAAGGATTAAATGGGCTTAGCTGTGTGAGAGGAGCTGGTTTTGGGAGTGTCACCCACGTCCCACGGGAGGGAGAAGCCAGATGTCCCCCCTGTGGGCAAGGGGTGCAGAAATGGGGGTTCTGCCCCTCCTGGCCTCTCACTGGGCGTCTTTGCAGCCAATTCCCACGGTACAGTGGCCCCGAGAGCAGAGCCACGAGCAGTGGGTGACCAACCTCTGCCCAGAGCTGATTTGCTCTTCCCTGGAGAGCTCCAGGCTTTGCCACAGCCAAGCCAGGGAATTATCAGAGGAAATCTCTCCCCAAGCCCTGAATTAACAGCGCTGGCCCCGTGCTCGGGGCTGTTTCCCCTCTTCAATCACAGCAGGCATTGCTGCAATGCCTGTCCCCATCCCTGGGACCCCCTGCGAGACCCTCAGGGACTCAGGAGCTGCTGAGAGCTGTCCCCTGCTCTGGCTGGCTGTGCCTCTCCGTGGTGGGAACCGTTTCCAGAGGATGGGTGTCACGAGGACGGGGCTAAGCCATCCATCACACCCAGCACTAATTGGCTACCCTGCTTCAGAGGCCAAGGAATAAGTGAGCTGCAAAGATTGATGTCCCTTCTCTGCAGCAGAAAAAACTCTCCGGGCCGGGGCTGAGGGTGGATCCCTGCCAGGGACCTGGGATTGCCTGGGTTTGCCTGTGCCAGGCCTGTCCTGGGGGTGAAAGGCTCCAGACTAAGTGTCCCTGGAGGAGCAATGGTCAGCCCAGCCACCAACCCTCCTCGCAGGCCGGGACCACGCTGCTCCCTCCCCTCCCTGCCTTCCCAGCTCTGGGAAATGTCCCAGGAGAGCGGCCAGCTGTGAAAAGCTGCAGCAGCTGGAATGTGGGAGGGAGGGCAAGGCTTCTGGAAAGCCAGAGGCAGCCGAGGAGCAGGACTTATCTGTTACCTCCCCGTGAACTGACACCTCTGATTTAACCCCGTGCGTGCCTGGAATGCCCTGTCCTCACATCTTCAGTCAACATCACCTCCTAACCTCAGGTCCCACAGCTGTAATTTCCAAGGCAGAGGCCTCACAGGGATGCTGGGCAGGATTCCTGGCTGTGGACAGGCTGCCTCCCTCTGTGGCTAAGCAGATCCAGCAGGGGCAGGAGAGCCAGGCAGGGCTTTCAGGAGGTGATTTGGGATGAAAGCGTGGAGGGATGAATACGGTATCACCTCGGCGCTCTGTCAGGCCTGGAGCAGGGCCAGGAGAGGATTGTTTGCCGTGGCTCTGCTCCAAGCCAGAGGCACCACAATTGCAAAGTCCCCCCCACTTCCCCGGCCCACGCAATCCAGAGCCCGCCCAGCCGACTGCAACGGGCAGTCCAGGGGAGGGAAAAACAACATTTTCCCACAAAGCCGTGGCCTCACCCTTCCCCAGGCAGGGACAGGGAGCTGGAATTCAGCGCTGCCCTCACCACCCTGGCAGGGCTGGCTGTGTCCTCACACCTATTGCCCCACGGCGGGTCTGGGAATGTGGCTCAGCCCTGCAATCCCATGGGATGGGGCTACAGAGGCTGCACCTGCTGAGCTCACAGCTGGGACAGCCTGCTGCTGCTGCTGTCCCCTTGAGTCTGTGCCACCCTGTGTCACCAGGGCAGTGGGGCTGAGGGACAGGATCACCATCCTGATGGTTTAGCATCAGACACCACCCGTGGGTTGTGCCTCAGTTTCCCCACCCATAATGGTGCTGCTGGCACTCGCTTTACAGAGAAGCCACAACGAGTAATAATTGATATTGCACCAAACCTGCCCACAGACAGGGTCACTGCATGTCCAGGAACCCCCTGAGATCAGGGCTCCCCTGTGGCCACCCAGAGAGGACTGAAGTCTTGTGGCCACTGGACACTGGGTACAAAATACCAGAGAGGGTGGTGGGGACAAGGTGAGGGTGATGGGGCACAGGTGAGGGTGGTGGGGACAAGATGAGGGTGGTGGGGAAAAGGTGAAGGTGATGGGGACAAGATGAGGATGGTGGGGACAAGGTGAGGGTGGTGGGGCACAGGTGAGGATGGTGGGGACAAGGTGAGGGTGGTGGGGACAAGGTGAGGGTGGTGGGGCACAGGTGAGTTGCTGTGGCACAGGTGAGGGTCCCCATGACCATCCTGCAGCCCTGGTTCTCCCTCTCAGGGATGGGATGAACCAGCCCTGGAGGTGCCAGCCCCGCTCCCGCCTCTGGAGAGCCTTGGATAGCCCTAGGGCTGCACTCCTGCTAGGAAACAAGAGGAGCTGGGATGGGAAAACCCGTGGCTGGTGAGGCAAGGTCCTGGCCTTCCCCTGGGGCCAGTCCCCAGGGCTCCGGGGAGCACAATGCCTTTGTTTGGGACTTGGCCTGTGCAAGGAGCCCTTCCCTCCCTGCTCAGCCCCAAAACACCAACCCTTCAAAAGGCCTGTCCTCCCCCCCTTCCCCCAGCAATGCTAATGTGCCAGGCCTCTTCTCATGAACCCTGGGAGAGATCGGGCTGGTAGACAGTTTCACCACTTGTTAAATGTGTGTTTAGCGATCTTGTGAGTAGACAAGAACAAATACAAACAAGCCGGGCTGGAGAGCCCCTGCCCCTCCGCCCTGCCTGGAACGCAGCAGCCCCAAAGCCTTTCTTCTCTAACCACTTCAAACTTTCATTTCTTCTGAAGCCACAACAAGGCACACTTTGTAAAGCAAATGAGTAAACAGCAACTTTCAGCTTAAAAGGAAAACAAGGGGGAGGGACTGTTTTTAATTACTGGATTTTAAAAAGGGCTTTATTCTGTTAATTGCTTTCTGTTGTAAAATGTTCTCCTGCACACAGCCCTGGTTCTAGCTGCGTCGCTGCTGGCCAGATGGCACTGCAGAGGCAGTGACAGCATGTGCCTGTGCTGCTTGGCTACACAAGTGCCTTTAACATTCACAGACATCACCCCCGAGCCCTCCCAGCCTCCTGGAAGTGACACGAGGCACCGAGCCTTGCTCAGACGTGGCCGCAGCTTTGGCACGTCCAACCCCCATCACTTCCAAAGCATCGGCACGCACGGAAAAGCCTCTGCAGCTTTCAGGCCGAGCTCCCAAAAGGGGCTAATTGGCGCTGATTGCCTCGGCTGCAGTGTCACCGATGTTCGATGTTCGTGCGAGGTGCTGAGCTCAGCCCGGTCCCACCCTCGGGGTGATGGAGCTGCGGGTCTGGCGTGCGTGGAGGCATCTGGGGCTCTCCGTGTGTGCAGATCATGTCCTGATGATCACAGCCAGCCTGGGAGACACCCCGAGCCCGGGGGGAACAGATGGATTGAAAACAGAGAGCTCAGGGGTGTGATGGTGTTCACAGGGGTCTGAGGATGAGGGAAGAGACGAGGATCTGACTCCATGTTTCAGAAGGCTTGATTTATTATTTTATGATATATATTATATTAAAACTATACTAAAAGAATAGAAGAAAGGATTTCATCAGAAGGCTGGCTAAGGATAGAAAAAGAAAGAATGATAACAAAGGCTTGTGCCTGACTGAGACAGTCCGGATGGCTGGGCTGTGATTGGCCATTAATTAGAAACAACCACATGAGCCCAATCCCAGATGCACCTGTTGCATTCCACAGCAGCAGATAACCATTGGTTGCACTTTGTGGCCTCTCAGCTTCTCAGGAGGAACAATCCTAAGGAAAGGATTTTTCATAAAACACGTCTGTGACACGGGGGTGCACGGGAGGCTCTGGAGCGGCGATGCCACCAGTGAGGTTGTCACCGTGCTGGGGACAGATGGCACGGGGAAGGGGCAGGGAGAGGCGTCAGCAGGAGACTCCTCTGCAATTGGATCGGCCCCAGGAGGGGAAGAGTGAGGGAAGGAAATGGAGCAGGGATGGCCTTGGGCTCCTGGCACATGGAGACCCTAAAATCTCACTGCACCCTGGGTGCTGCAGGGGCTTCCACAGGGCCCTGGGTGCTTCAAAAGGGACCCAGGCAGTGAGGGGAGGAGGGAGAGAGGTTTGTTCCCCATGTGGAGCTCACAGGAGCACACACTCCTCCCTCCCTTGCCGGCCTCCAGGAGGGGACACAGACATGTCTGGGGAAACAGGGACAAGGAGGCTCCCAGCCAGCAGGGAAAGGGATCATCCCCCGGGCCCTCCAGCACAGAGGAGGGGAAGTGCACATCCAGAGGGCTTCCAAAGCCACCAGCCCTCCAGCACAGAGGCCCCAGGGTCAGGGATCACGCAGAGTTCAGGGCAGGGGCGAAGCTGCAGGCCCGGGGGGAAGCTGCTGCCTCCGGCACTTCCAGCTCCTGGCTTTGCCTCCTGGCACGGCCTCTCCCCACTCAGAGTGTCCCCCACCACCACACGCTGCTGTTTTCCACGCTGCTGCTTCCCACGGAGTCATTAAAGCTGTGAGAGACCCTTAAAATCGAGTCCAACCATTAACCCAGCACTGCCACGCTCTCCATTAAACCCTGTCCCCGAGTGCCACATCTGTGTGGTTTTGAACACTTCCAGGGATGGTGATTCCTCCACTGCCCTGGGCAGCTCATTCCAGTGCCTGACCACCCTTTCAGTGAGGAATTTTTTTTTTTCCTATTATCCAATCTTCCCCTGATGCTGTTTCCTCTCATCCTGTTCCCTGGGAGCAGAGCCTGACCCCCCTCCTGCCTGTCCCCTCCTGTCAGGGAGTTGTGCAGAGCCCGGGGGTCCCCCCTGAGCCCCCTTTTCTCCAGGCTGAGCCCCCCCCAGCTCCTCCTCATCCCAATTCTGCTCCATGGAGCTGCTTTGATCAGGAAATCTCCTCCTAAAAATACAAACTCAGAGGAGAGAGCAGCGGCAGCCCGAGGTGCTGCGGAGCCCGCCGTGCCCATGGCATCAGGCAGCTTTTCCTGCCTTTTCCTGCGCCCACCGGGGTTCGGCTGCTGCCAGCAGCCAGCAGCTGCTGCTGAATGCTCACTTTCTCTAATTGAATAGCAGGAAGTTCAGTCTCGTTCCTTCGCCTTCCAGGCTGTCAGCTGGAACAATCGCCCACCTGTGGCACCACCCCGGGGATATAAATAAGGAACAAAACACAATCGCTGCCCGAGGAGTGGCTGGCGTTCCCAGCAGATCTGCCGATAGCGAGTGCCCGCGCCGGGGAGAGGTGTCAGTGCCGCGGCCGGACACACGGACAGCCCCGGCAGCGCGGAGGGGATGCACGGAGCGCACGGGGAGGAGCGGCGAGCGCACGGGGAGCTCCGCGAGGACTCGGGTGCCAAACCCCAGCTTTCTGCCGGGGTGCCCAGCGCTCCCACCCTGCGCTGGGATTGTCCAGCAGCCGCCCCGTGTCCCCAGGACAGAGTCCGGGCTGTGCTGGCGGCTCCCTCGCTGCTTTTATCCCCCGTTTCTCCCAGCGCTGCCAGAGCTGCTGCGAAGCCAAGAGGCAGCGAGAGCTCCCTCCTGGAGCTGCGCCTCCCTCGCCGCCACCCAAGGCGCTTCGCCGCCACCTCCGGCGCTCGGCACTCGCAGCATCAGTTCACAGCCGGGCCCCTGCTCCCGCCGGGATGCTCCCGAGGCCGCGGCCGGCACAGCTGGGCTGGATCTGACAGCTCGGCACAGCTGGAGGGAGCCCAGCTGAGGATGGGGATGGAGGGAGGTGCGGCCCGGACCCTCCGGGAGGGCAGTGGGAGCCACCAGCACGCACACGCTCAGGCCAACGCTGCTGCCACAAGAGGAAATTATTAATTTGCTGGGAATAAAGTCGGCAGCGAGTCAAAGACCATCCTTCTCCCGATGTGCTGGAGGAAAGGCTCCCAGGCTCCCCTGGCAGCAGCCCCGCTGCCTTTGTGCAGAGGGACAGGCTGGCACAGGGGCACCGCGTCCCCAGGGTGGTGGGGTGGGCACTGTGTCCCCATCCCGGGAGGGAGCACAGCCAGGATTCACCCAGACACGGAGCTCTGCTCCCAGCATGGGACTCGTGGCACCCTAACTGCTGGTACCATGGCAGGGGACGTGTCCCCCTCCCCGATACCCTTTGTCCCCACCTCACAGCCCTTCCCTGTTTGTTTTCCCACTGCTGCCTCCCTCCAGCTCCCCGAGTGGAGCCGGGGTATTCAGGGCTCACAGCCTGAATGAAGCCAGATCCCTGGACACATTCCTGTGGTTGTTGGTTGGTTTTTTTTTTTTTTTCCCTTTTTCTCTTTCTTCCCCCCTCCTCCTCCTCTCCCTCGCTTGGCACAAGCTAAAGGATTCAAAAGGAAGCCAGGCTTGGCAGACACGGGGGGAGGAGGGAGTGGGGAGATGAAAGAAGGCCTCTCTCCAGCTTTCCCTTCCAGTTCCCACACTCAGCCGGCGCAGAGAGCTCCTAATGATTCCCAGCCGCACCTGGAGGAGGAGGAGGAGGAGGAGGCCTGTTTGTGCAGCCAGCAGGACAAGCCCCCATCACCCCGCCCCTGCCATATGGGGTGGCCCCACAGCCCCCCCAGCCGGGTCACCCTGGGTGACAAAGTGCCTGAGGTGCCACTCGAGGGGACGCGTGCCCCGCGCCAGAATTGGCGCTGAGGAAAATCTCTGCTCGCCCAGCTTGGTGGGCTACAAGCACTGCCCCTCCCCGTGGAGGGGGGTGGGCTGGGGACATTCCGGGGGCTCAGGTGGCAGAGATGCCCGTTCACACGCCCCAGACACGCACCCGAAGGGAAGGAGCACCAGGGGAGGGCGGGGATGCCATTAGGGCACCAAGGGAGGGGACATCGGGCACCAGGTCACCCCTGGCGGCGCTCGCAGCCCTCCACGCCCTCTCGTGGCACCTGCTCAGCACCACAACTGTCCCTGTGCCCTGTCCCGGTCCCCATCCCTGGGCAGACGCATCCCCATCAGGGTGGGCCCGAATTCCAGCACGGACAGCAATGTCCACTCGTGCTCCGACTCCCACCAAAAGTCAGCGCAGGCCGGGGAAGCCACGCTTCCCTCACAGTGCATTAGAAGCAGATTTTCTCTCATTTATCGTCCCCTGGCATCCTCAGCTTCTCTGGGCAACTGGTGCCAGGGCCTCACCACTCTCAGAGGGAAGGATTTCTTCCCAATATCCAATCGAAATCGACATTTCTTCAATTTAAACCCACTCTCCCTCACCCTATCACTCCGTGCCCTTGTCCAAGTCCCTCTCCAGCTCTCCTGCAGCCCCAGAAGGTCCCGAGACCCCCCTGCTCTGCTCTGCTGCCCTCCTAGGGGGGATTATGGCACAGCCCCATCCGGCACAGCGCTGCCAGCAGAGCTTTGAACGCAGCCCCGGTAACGGAGCCCTCGCTGCAGGAATGGGAAAGCGCCAGCACGGGCAGATCCCCGCCCCCGTGGGCAGAGCTGGGAAAACCAGGCAGCTTTTCCTAAAAGGAGATCTCCAGGAAGGGGGAGCAGGGTGGGTTTGCTCTGTGTGTCCAAGATCTTTGCCCTCCGGCTCCAGCCCTCTCGGGTTTTGGTTGTTGATTGCTGCCCTGAGATGTGCAGGGTGTCTCTGCTTCGGCCCGTGCGGCTGAAGAACGAGTCTGGACTCTTCACTTTTCGCTCTTGAGGTTGTTTATTAATTCTTATCTATAAAATTTTCCTTCTGTCCAGCTGAGATCTGCTCAGCAGGGCAGCCACAGGCACTGTGACCGCCCCAAGGGTGGTGTTGTCCTTTTATACTACAAACTACTTATAACATATTGACACTTAATTCCCAATACCTATCACCCAGTGTTAGACAGTGCACTTCTACTCTAAACCAATCCCAAAGTGCCAACAGCACTGCAGAAAATGGAGAACAAGAAGGAGAAGGAGAAAGGCTGGACATGCCCAGGTCCCTCCATCTTGTCCCCATAACCCCTATACCAAAATCCCTGTCTAAGTTCACTGTCTAACATAGGTGATTGTAAACACGTTATATGTGGTTTGTAGCATAAAGAGACAAAAGCATAAAGAGGATGTTCAGAGTGCCTCTGGCTGCCCTGCTGAGCAGACCTCGGCTGGACAGTGTCACAGGCATCTTTGCATGAAAAATCTTTTCTTTAGGATTTTTCCTCCTGAGAAGCTGAGAGGCCTCAGGAACAAAACATAAACAATGGTTATCTGCTGCTGTGGAATGCAACAGGTGCATCTGGGATTGGGCTCATAGAGTTGTTTGTAATTAATGGCCAATCACAGCCCAGCTGGCTCAGGCTCTCTGTCTGAGCCACAAGCCTGTGTTATCATTCTTTTCTATTCTTAGCTTAGCTAGCTTTCTGATGAGAACCTTTTCTTCTATTCTTTTAGTATAGTTTTAATGTAATATATATCATAAAATAATAAATCAAGCCTTCTGAAACACGGAGTCAGATCCTCGTCTCCTCCCTCATCCAAGAACCCCTGTGAGCACCGTCACAGGACAGGAGAAAACTTTTTATAGATAAGATACAATAAACAACTCTGAGACCGAAAACTGAAGAACTCCAATTCCTTCTTTGAACGTGTGGGTGGAAGCAGAGACTTTTCACGTGTCTGGGGGGGCTCAATTAACAGCAGAACTCCCGAGAGAGCATCTCCCGAGGAGCTGGCCCAGCTCGGAGCTGCTTCTTGGCAGGGAGGCTCCAGCAGCAGCTCCACGCCCGCCCCGTTGAGTCACGGCTCCGATGGTGGCCCTGGCTGTGCTCAGGGGGGACCATTTTAGGCACTGGTGACAGAGGTGTCAGCGAGCACGGCTAAAAATAGCGGTGTTGAAGGGACGAGATGGTCGGGCTGCTCAAATCCTGGCACGGCCCCGGCGGTGCTGATAGCGAGTGCCCTTTGCTTGTTCTCCTGCCTCCAGGTCCCCTTATCTGTCCTTCCAGCTCGGGGTGATTCTGTCACCCTGTCACCAGGTCCCCTGCCCTGATATTTTATCCTGCAGGCTCCTGCTCGCGGTTGTTGGTGCCTGTTCTGCCCTCCAGGGAGGATGTAAAACTGAACATGCTGCAGAGGGGCTCCCAGCTGGGCCACAGGACAGACCTGGATTTGTGTGAGCCCCGCACACCGGGATCTGCAGGGGTTGCACTGCACTCCAGAGCACTCCTGGGTTTCTGCTTTCCCTCCCTAAGGAGCTGGAATCGTCCTCTGTTCCCTCTGGAGCATTCATCAGATTTAGATTCACCGTCCTAGGAAGTGCTCGAGGCCAGGTTGGACAGGGCTTGGAGCACCCTGGGACCGTGGGAGTGTCCCTGACCACGGCAGGGAAGTGGCACTGGGTGATCTTTAAGGGGCACTGGGTGATCTTTAAGTTCCCTTCCCAAACCAGTCTGGGATTCCATGATTCTGCCACGGTGATGGGGAAACTGAGGCAGGGATGTCTCACAACCCCCCTGGTGCCCAGAAAAAGACCAGGAGAGCAGAGTCCAGGCTCTGCCCAACCTCCCTGCCACGCTCATCAGGGGTGTCCCACTCTCTCAAGACACCCCACGAGTCCTGGGGGTTAAATCCTGATCTGTCATGAGCAGCAGCTCCTGCTATTCAGGGTGGTGATTACCTCGGGAACATCTGTGCTGACAATCGCTGAGTGGCAGCATAATTCCCACCAGCTCTGCCTCCGCCTCCTCCTCCTCCTCCTCCTCCCGCACGGGCTTCGTTTCAAAGCACGCTCCCTGCAAAGCCCTGCCATGCCTGATCGAGGGAAAAGCTTGGAGGACAGGCAGCAGAATCAAAACCTCAGGCTTGCAGCAAATCCCAAATCCACCTGCACAAAGCTCCCCCTGTCCCTCGGTGTCTCACAACCAAGGGCTTGGGGTTGTCCTCGCAGCTTTTGGCTTTGCTGTGGACATCCCGACCTCCCAGGGCTGCGTGGACACACCTGGGCTTTCCCCGCTGCATCACAGGCTGGAATCTGTGCTGGAATTTGATTTATTTTTATTTTTTTCCCCCTCCAAGCATCTGGTGGAAGAACACAGCAGGGCTGGGGCTGGGCTGGGGGGAGGCAGGAACACTCTGCTGAGGGCCATCCATCCCTTCAGTGAACACCCAGAGCAGGGATGCTGCCCCGGGGCCCACGGACATTCCTTGGCTATATTTGGTGATGGATGGAGAATTCGCTGCTTCCCCTCAGTCCATCTGTTCCCCTGACTGGCAGGGAGGAGCTGCAGTGTCGCTGCTGCTCGGATGGAGCAGCCATAAATCTCATAAATCTCCTCTGCTGAGCCTGTGCTGCCTCCCACCTGTTGGCTGGGAGAAGATCAAGCTGACAAAAGTCTCCTGCCAAGCTGTATTTTTATCCAGGGCTCCATCACGAGCCCAGGTGCCCCACAGAAGCTGCTCACGAAGCACAGGGAGGTGTTTGGATCACAGCACATCCCACCCCTGGAATCCCACCTCTCCCACAGGTCTCCAGTCCCAAAGCAGGAGCTTGAATCACATTTTATGAATTCCCTTAAACCCCCAAAACCCCTTTTTTCCTTCTTGTCACGCCTGCCCCATCACTATAAAACCTGGGAGGTCCCAAGCAGGGAGCCAAACACGCATTGTGAGAACAGAGGGAGCAGGGCGGGGACCAGCACGGTTTTATTATGGAAAAACACCCCGAGGGATCCCATTTACATGGCAAAAAACCACCGGGGGACAATGAAGCGAAATCCACAGCAACAACACACAGCAGGAAAAGTCCAGTTGTCAGCCAGGACAGGCAGGGCCCTGTGAGAGCAGTGCCCATCCCAGGGGGTGACCCCAGGGACACTGCCCAGCCCCAGGGGACCTGAGGGAAGTGCACAAACAGCAAGTCCTTGTCCTCCAGTTGCAGGGATGGAGGAGGAAAAATAAAAAAAAAAAACAAAAGCAGAGGGAGCCACGTGGATAAAAGCAAAAGGGGCAGCCATGGTGGGAGTGGAAAATCCTCCCTGCTTGGGGGGGATATGGGGAGGTCTGGCTCAGCTGGGGCCCATTCCTGAGCCCCACACCTCCCAGGGGGCCCCTGAACTGCCCTGGCAGCAGGAGGACCCAAAGCAGGGTCACTGAAAGCCTGTCCCCAGCTCCCTGTGCACCTCAGGGCCTGGAGAGGCAGCAGGAATCTGCTCAGATCCAGGGTTCTACCCCAAAACCACAGCCCAGCGCTTCCCTGGGCATCCATCTCCCCCTGCCAGCAGCAGCATCACCTCTGGATCATCCCATGGACACATGCCCCTGTCCCCAGCCCCACTGGCACCCTGCCCTGCTCCCCAGGGCTGGCTGACAATCCCATTCCTCCTGCAGCATCCTCTCCCCTGCACAAGCTGGGCTTGGCTGGGCTTCCACCATCTTCAGGAAACACCTTGGAAATGTTTACTGGCTGTGCTCCCCCTCCCAGCTGCCAGAGAGGCCTCCAAGATCCAGCTCAGATCCCAAAATCCTGGGTTCACATGAAAAAAGACAAGACCTGTCTATAAACCTGAGTGCTGGAGGATGTGACACTCAGAAACTCATTTCTCCCAAGATTTTTCGTTTGTTTGTTTGGATTTCAGACCTTCCTCCGAGGTGTTTGTCACCCAGATGTGACAGTTAACAGTCTGCCAAAGAATTTTTTTTCGGGGGGGGAAAAAAGTGCAATTTGCTTTTCACTGCTAGAGCAGGATTTAGTGCAATGAGAAAAATCTGCAGAGCCACTGGAGGCAACACCAGCTTGGTTATTTACATATTCCTCAAAAGAGTGATAACTCCAGCTCCAGCCTCACTGTCTGAGCTGAAACTTCCCTGGAAAGAGCCAGACACACAACATGGAAAATTTCAGCCCATGGTATTTGTAGAAAACCGGCTGATAATATTGAGCACCCTTCCTGCTCAGCCATGGGATGCTGTGCAAAAAAAAAAAAAAAAAAATAAAGAGAGGAAAAGAAAAACCCACGAGGAAGAAATAATCTTTACATTTTCCTCCCTAGTGTCTCCTTTGGGACAGGGCTTTGAGCAGAAATGTCAGCGTGATTTTCACACCAGTTTCTCTCCCATTGATTTCCCATCCTGTTTTTTAATCAGAGATTTGGTTCTCTCACAGCATCGCTAACAGAGGTGTCTATTTTAGGAAACACCAGAGGTTTTAAGAAGCTGAGGAGAAAAAGATTATCAACTCATATGGCTCAGCCTGGAAAGGGAGGAAAAAATCCTTTAATTGAAATCCCCAGGCTGAAATTCTGTGCAGATTTACCTAAATGGACTTCAAATGATGTCCCTAATATATCAAGGCCTGCTTTTAACTTAATTCAAGCCCTGGGCATGCGTCTGCAGCCCTTGGACAAGCTGGGCTTTGGGTGCTCACTGAGATTATTAGTTTTAAGTGCTAAACCATGCAAGTGTGAAACCCAAATATAAAAACCTGGCCCAACAATACTCCAGCCCAAAGCTCCAAGCAGGAAACAGGATTTTTTTTTTTTTTTTTTAGTATGTTAAGTATTTGTTTCTATTTTTCCAGATTTAAGCTGGCAAAATCTTGGTGAAAGGACAGACACTGAGTATTTTCTGGTTGGAGAGCAGCAGCTGGGGCTGTGAAGGAACAATATCACGGTTTAATTCCAGTTCAAAGGGACAAAATTTTGTTCCAAAGCTGCTTGGAAGGCTTTTGAGTGCTCCCAATTTTCCAGTTCAGCCTAAACATTTGCTTGGGAAAGCCAGAAGGCTTTGGGAGTCACTGGGGGTTTTAAATAAATAGGTTAAAATAAATAGGTTAAACCTGCCTGGCACAAAGATTCCACACAAGGCAGACCCATCCTCGAGGGGTTTTTGCCCGAGGCAAGTGCAGAGTGCACAGATGAACCGGGAAAACATCTCCTGGCACAGAGGAGCCCCCAGCCCCACGAGGAACAGCAGCAAACAGAGGCACCAAGGACATTTTGCTCCTCTCTCCTGCCCCTAACCCGGGGGGGATGAGCCCCCATTCCCAGAACAAACACTCCCTGCACGAGCAGGGAGCCTGGCTCACGGGATGAGGTCCACGCTGGGCTCTGGGGGATCCCCCCAACCCCACTATTTGCTGTTTGGGGTCTGCTGCTTCTCCTGCGCCGGCCGCTTGTGCTTCTGGGCCACGCCGTAGGGGACGTGGGCGGCCACGGCGCCCATCTCCTGCGCTCCCTCCACGTGGAACATCTGGTCGTCGAAGAAGATGTGGGGCCTGATCTTCCTGAGCAGAGGGCCCTTGGGAGCCCCTGCCAGGAACAGAGCCTCGTCCGTCTCCAGGCCCCAGCTGCGCAGAGTCTTTAGGGCGCGGGCGCCCGAGCTGGCCGCGCTGCGCGCCGTCACCAGGTACGTGCGGATGGGACACTCCAGCCTCAGCCCCTTGGAGTAGAACTTCTTCTGCAGCTTCCCCAGAGCCTCCAGGAAGCCCTTCAGAGGGCCCTGAGAGAGCGAGAAACCTTCTGTCAGCCTTTCAATCACCAGCTTCATGTCATCACCCTGTGAGCCGCCCCAAAAACGACCCCAAACCATCCCCTGTGCCACCACCTCGTGTCACAGACATCTTTTATGAAAAATCCTTTCCTTGGGATTTTTCCTCCTGAGAAGCTGAGAGGCTTCAGGAACAAAATGTAACCAATGGTTATCTGCTGCTGTGGAATGCAACAGGTGCATCTGGGATTGGGCTCATGTGGTTGTTTTTAATTAATGGCCAATCACAGCCCAGCTGGCTCAGACAGAGTCAGAGCCACAAGCCTTTGTTATCATTCTTTCCTTTTCTATTCTTAGCCAGCCTTCTGATGAAATCCTTTCTTCTATTCTTTTAGGACAGTTTTAATATAATATATATCATAAAAGAATAAATCCAGCCTTCTGAAACATGGAGTCAGATCCTCATCTCTTCCCTCATCCTGAGACCCCTGTGAACATGGTCACAACCTTGCTGTGGCTTGATCCCAGAGTTTGGAGCATCCCATGGGGGCTGCCTCACTCCCAGAGCTTTCTCCTGCCCTTAGCCCAGCTGTACCTGTGCCAGGGGCTTGTTCTCGTGAGCCTTCTCATGCTCAAAGAACATGTCCAGGCCGTGAGCCTTCACGATCTGCTCCGACTCATCCGAGAAGAGCACGGCGTCCCCGTCGAACGCCACCCTCAGCTGCTTCTCTGACACCTCCAGGTCTCTGCTGGGGCTGAAGATGGTGGCTGCAGCAATCCCTGAGGATGAGGCAGGAGGTGGCAGTTATCCAAGGATCCGGCCTCGTGGCTCAGCCACGGAGGAGCAGAGCAAAACACGACGGGCTGGGAGCAAAGCGCCGCAAGGAAACGCGAGCAGGAGCCCCTGCAGCTCGGCCCCGAGAGCTTCCACAGCAAAAACAACCCCCCAGATGACAAATCACCCTTTGCATACAAGAATTAAGGAGGAAAAACACCTCCTTTGCCTCGGGAGAGCTGTGGAGCTGGAGGAAAGGCTCATTTCTATGGAAACTGGAGGCTCTTTGGAGCGTCAGAGATGTGGGGCGAGGCAAACCTTAAGTGCACGTTGGATTAGGGACATGGAAATTGGAGTTATCCTTCCTGAGAACAACCCCCTGAGGGCTCCAGGCTCCCCCCACTGCCCCCCTCCTTGAGCTGGACCCCAGACTCACCCTCTTCAATGGCCCCACTCACTTTCTCGGCGTCGGAGGAGAGGTAGAGGTTGGTGTGATAGGCCTTGAGGTAACAGATGGGGCTGTTCCCTCCCGTCATGCAGAACCTCTCGATGAACAGATCTGGGGGCAAGAGGGACCCTGGGGTGAGCCTGGCTGCCCCCCAGACCCAGCCTTGGTGCTGGGAGGGCTGGGGTTAATCCTGGTTCTGCTGCCCAACAGCAGGGCCAGCAGCCAGAGTTCCTCCCCACCATCCAGTTCCTGCTCAACGCCCAGAAAATCCGGGAGAAGCGTAAAAAAACGGGAGAAAACATCTCCTTTTCTTGGTGCCCAGCAATGCCACCACCCAAAAGCCACCAAGGCCAGCTGTGTCCCCATCTCACCATAGTGGTTGATGCTGTTGATCAAGCGAACCCCAACCTGGGCGTGGTTGTTGGTCATGAGGACGATGTCGAAGAGCTCCTCGCTGTCGGGGTAGAGCTCACGGAGCTGAGCATTCACTGCCTCCAGAGCCTGCAGCACCCCAGGGAGAGGGGGTGGGTGTCAGCCAGGCCCCCCCAGGCATGGCCCTGACCCCCTTCCCACCCAGCAAAGCACTCCTGGTCACCAAATCCACAAATCTGGCCAGCCCCAGGTGTGGTGCTCAGCCCTTCCCATCAACAAAATGCTCCTGGTCACCAAAATCCCCACCTCAACTACACCCGGAGCCAAGCTGGCATCAGCTGGGAAAAAATAGATTCATTTTAGTGGGGGGGGGGGAAAATTCCACCTAGCAACTTCTCTGTTTTTAAACATAAAAGGTTTGGATTTATTAAATGAGGATAAATTAGCTCCAAGTTACAGAAAAGTGTTTTTCAAGCCATCAGAAACAAGTCCTGCCCCACTGAGCTGATTAATCTATTTATTGGGAATGGGCTCCAGCTCCCAAAACTGCACTAATTGCTACAGGAGTTAGAAAATAATTTTCAAGTTTGAAATGCATCATTTCAACATGTCAGGATTAGAAATTGGCCGACTCGGGAGCAAGGCTAAACTCAGCCAATTCACAAGAATAAATAAATTGTAATAATAATCATAACTACAAAAAAAAAAAAAAAAAGACAATTCCCTAAAGGGAAACTTTAAATGTGATCCAAGAGATGATTTGTTCAATTCTTGGGCTCAGGATGAAAAATCCAGCCCTGGAAACAGCACATCACTTGCTGGGAGGTTTGTCTGCCCTCCGTTTGCTCCGTGGCTCGTGTCCATCGTGGCCCCACATGAGCTCTGTCCCCTCCCCAGGATTTCTGGGGAGCTGTGGCTGCTCACCTTGACGAAGGGGAAGGCAGCCCCAGGGAGGAAGGGCTCATTCTCGTGGTCCAGCTGGTATTTCACATAGGCCTCCACGCCCTGCTCCGTGTAGATCTTCTGCTCCTCCTCCATGCGGAACAGCGCCCGCGAGGACACGGCGATGGTGATGGCGTTCTCAGGCTTGGGCTGTGGGCACAGGGACCAGTTAGGGAGGGACAAATTAGGGAGGCAGCCCCTAGGTGGATCCCCCAGCATGAAAGGCCACAAGGTGGGTGACACCTCTGAAGTGATTTGGAGAAGGACAGAGCGGCTGCATCCCAGCACTTCCACAGATGAAGCCCTGTCGCAGACATCTTTTATGGAAAATCCTTTCCTTAGGATTGTTCCTCCTGAGAAGCTGAGAGGCCTCAGGAACAAAACGTAACCAATGCTTATCTGCTGCTGTGGAATGCAACAGGTGCATCTGGGATTGGCCCATGTTGGTTGTTTCTAATTAATGGCCAATCACAGCCCAGCTGGCTTGGACAGAGAGTCCAAGCCACAAGCCTTTGTTATCATTCCTTCCTATTCTATTCTTAGCCAGCCTTCTGATGAAACCCCTTCTTCTATTCTTTTAGGATAGTTTTAATATAATATATATCATAAAAGAATAAATCAAGCCTTCTGAAACATGGAGTCAGATCCTCGTCTCTTCCCTCATCCTGAGACCCCTGTGAACACGGTCACAAAGCCCTGATGCTCCATCCCCACACATCTGGGACGCCTCAGATCCCACTGCCAAGCCCTCCCACTGCAAACAGGCTCCCAGAACCCGTGCAGACCCCAGGAGGAGCTGCTGAAGGCCGTGCAGATGGAATTTGTGTGGCTTTTCCCACCCCCCAGGCAGGAACGAGCTGCGCTCTGCGGCTGAGCCAGATCCGCATCCCGTGATGCCGTCCAGATGTGACAAACAGCCCGTGCCAGCTCAGCTCCTCCAAACACTTGATACAGCTATTGTGGGTGGAAACATGACAAACAGGTGGTGCAAGCAACGATTTATGAGTCATTATTATTGATGTTTGAGGGCTCCATCCAAAACCCAAATCCAAAACCTCCTCCAGCTGAAGCCAGTGAGGCACCTCCAGAGGAACGTGGCAGGGACAGAGGGGACAGAGGGGACAGTCAGGAAAGTCAAGCTCATCTTGACCCCCACCCACCCTCCCTCTGTCCCCTGTTAATCCCCATCACTCACTTGCAAGCACAAAAATAAGTTAATTACCGATGGCCAGTGAGCAATCCTGGCTGCCAGGACAGCAAATCCTACAGAGGGACAGTGGCACAGGGAGCTCCTGTCCCCTGCAGAGGAGTCCAGCGAGCAGGACAGGGCTTGGGGGCTCTCTGAGAAATCCTGTCTGTGAGCACTGCAGGAACACCTCACCCCCTGCTCCTCTGTGCCTTCCAGGATCCTCTGAGCCGTGAGTAATCCCCTGGCAATGCCATTTGCTCAGGGTGGAGGGTGCCTCCTCCAGGTGCTCCAAAGTTCAAGCTCCCACCCTGCCCGGGGCTGAACTTTGCAAGGCCAGGGTGCCCCATCCACACTGGGCTCGCCCTGGGGCTGGCTCTGCCCTCAGCCCCACCCAGCAATGAGTCAGTGGGAGCCTCCACGCCATTCCCAGCACCAGCCCCACAGCAGATCCATCCCAGGCACCTCTCCAGAGGCTGCATCCACTCCCAAAATCCCCAAAATCCCCCAAATCCCCAGCAAAGCGATTAAACAGCGGGCATTAGGACGAGACCCAGATTAGCTGGGGCTGAGAAGATCAGTGTGGGCACAGGGATCCCTCTCCCACAGCATTTTCAGGGAATCAGGTCCTGTTTGGAAGTGGCTGTTTTAGGAAAGCAGGGGAGCAACCTCCAGGACAGGCAGGACCTGATCCATGACACCAGCACTGCTCCAAGTGAACCACAGCCAGGTCCCCAAGGAGTGTCAGCTATTAACTGGTCACAGGCCAAGCCTTGGCACTTCAGCTCATTAATTAGTAACTCTGGAGTCATGGGCCATTTATTAGCTGAAAATATTAATAACTCTGAAAGGTCTTGGGACATCCGGCCATGAGCTGGAGTCCTGCTGCTCCATCCTGCTCCAGAGTCCCTGCAGTGCTGGCTGGCCAGGAAATCTTCCAGGTGTTTGCTCCCTGATCCTGGACCGGGGTCAGCCCTGCAGGGAGATTCCCAGGAGAGAAAACAGGTCAGCAGCCCAGATGTAACAGCACTGAGGCGTGTTCAAGGGGGTGAGAAGGATGTTTGGGGCCACAAGCCAAGCTGGGCGCCCAGAGGGAATTTCCACCTCCCTCTCCACACCTTGCACAACAGCCCCGGCTGCTCAAGGTCCCTTCCCCGCCTCTGAAAGGCACCAGCCCTCGGGGAGGTTCATTTAAGAGGCAATAAACACAGCAATAAAAATAACCCTGGGCTCCAGGCCCTGCCTCTGCCCCGGCGTGGGCAGCTGGAGCCCCAGGGGCCCGAGGGCAGGGAGCTCTGGGAATGGGATCCTGCCAAGGAAGATTTGCACCTTGTGGAGCACTCGGGGCAGGAAAGTCTCACGCGGGTGCTAAGGCAGCTCCCAGCTCTGGCTGGGCTGGAACAGCCCTGCTGTTCCCTGGGAAATGCTGACATTTGGAAAAATTAGGCGATTCTGCACTGCGAGGAGGGATCTGCATTTTGACATTTCTTTGAAGTGGATTTCATTTGGAAGCATTCCCTCCTCGAGCTTGTTTGGATGCCTCTCTGTCCCCATTAGTGCTGCAGATGGTCATTGCAATGCTCCAAAATGAGCTTTAAAAAGCCTCAGGAACCACAGCACCTCAAACCCTCCCTCTGAGTGCTGCTAACAGCCCACCCAACCCCACTTTTCCCCAGAAATTGAGATGTTTCAAGGCAAATATTCTCCTTTTGCAACAGGAAATGTGTGCATGGGAGGGGTCGCACTCCCAGCCCTGGCTGGGCTGGATTTGGTCCCACAGCCTCCATCCCACCACAGCCTCCTGCTCTGGCTGCCTCAGCCCTGCAGGCTTTGGGCTGAATCACAAACTCTGTTTTCCCCTCAAAGCAGCATCCAAGGTCAGCCAAGGTCGGTGAAAGCTCATCCAACACAAGTCCAGGCTCTGCTCAGCTGAATCCAACTGAATTTGGGGATTCGTGGTGAGCTCCTCTTCCTTCCCATGGGAAGGTCAGGTCCAGCCCCCTCCTGAGCCTTGAGCAAGAGATTAATGATGGGTCTAAGAGGAGTGTGAGGGTGTGGGGAAGGTCCCATCCCAATCCTGGCTCCATCCCTAGGTTCAGCCAAACAGGAGGGACAACCAGGGACATGTCAGAGGAACATCAGCCACCGGCACAGCTCCAGGAGGTCCACAAGGCCCAAACCCCACCTGAGAAGTGTAAAAAGACCTTTCCAGCAGGCTCCAGCTCCACTGCGTGCAAACCCCAGCCCAGACCCCGAACCCCCCAGTTTTGGGGTGAAGGTGCATTTCAGGAGTGACTGCAAACAGCCCAATTTTCTGCCTGCAGATCCAACAGCTGGCAGCCTTTAAATCGCTGCTCTAATCAGTAAATCCCCAGCAGCCCCCCAAGGATTAGAGGCAGATATTTGGAAATCCCACAGGCTCCCAGGACGTGCAGTGTCCTCCCACCCATGAGAGCCAGAGGTGCCCTCGGTACCACCCAACCCCAGAAGCTCCACTGCCACCCCTGGAGGAGCCACACTGGGGACCCCATTCTGCACCCCTGGATCCTTTTGCTTGAACCCAACTCCATCCTAAAATCCTGCAGGAATTCTGGGCACTTCCCTGGGTGCTGCAGAACACCAAATTCTTGTGATTAATTCAATATTCAGAGGATTTTGGACATGGAAAGGGAGGAGGAAGGGTTTGCTCCACGGTCAAGCATTGTCCCCACTCCTGCATCCCAAAAATCGCACGTGGGTGAGAGGGATGGGTCCCAAAGGGTGCCCAGAGGAAGGGAGCCAGCAGAAATCCAGCTCCCACTGTCACCAGAGAGGCTGGGGACATTTCCAGCATTGCTGAAGGGTGACAGGTCTCATTGCTGACCTCCCTGGCAGGAGCCAGGCTGTGGGCAGAGCTGCGACCACTGCAAAGCAGGAATGCCCCATGAACCCATTCCCCAGCCAGGAATGGCTTCCCAAAATCACCTCCCAGCTCTCTCCTGCTCCTGTAGGGCCAGGAGGACGGACGACAGACAGACAGACCTGGCACCCCGAGGGCACAGACAGACGACACCAAACCCCATTTCCTGAAGGAGCCCTGGGCACCACCAGACCCCTGCTCGGGATCAGATTAAAGTTCAGGCTGGTTTGGAGTTTTCCAAGAACATTATTTATACTGCAGAAAAGCGCCCTGCAGCCGTCCATCAGGGGCTGGCAGCTGTGTGAGGGCAGCTGAGCTGGCTGCCCACAGCCCCCAGGAGAGGCTGGCACAGAGCCTGGCATCACCCCCAGCCCCACAGGGCACAGCCCAGCTGCAGGATGTGAGCGCCCAGATCTCAGTTTGCAAAGCACATGGCTGCCCCCCTCCCCGTGCCTCAGTTTCCCCTGGTCAGCGAGCTGGCTGCAAGGAGAGGAAGAGGAGGAGCCTGGGCTGGCATCCATGGGCAAAGCACGGGCATGAAAGAGCAGGAGCTGCATCCTGCCACCAAGCCAGGCTGTGCCCCTGCTCTGGGAAGGGCACAGGCAGCAGCAATGTCAGCTGGCACAGGGTCCAGCAACAGGGCTGAGGGAAGGGAAGGCACAAGGGCTGCCCCAAATGAGGGCTTGGACGTGTCCCCTCGTGGAGAGCTCACACCCAGAGCTTTGCCACAGGAGATGCCAGCAAGGAGAGTGTCACAGGAGGTGCCAGCATAGAAGGTGCCACAGGAGGTGCCACAGGAGGTGCCAGCTGTCACCAGGTCCAGCCCCTCTGCCAGACCCCAGGTTCTGGGGGTCCCACGGCCCCAAGGGTGGCTGTGGCTGTGTCTGGGGGGCTCAGAGGCTGCAGGGACAGGCGGGCACAGCCCCCAGCCCTGCCAGCCCCGCTGCCATTGCGGGACACGGCCGCACTTCCAGGCACTCCCCGTGGTTAAAGGCGGCAGCTCAGCCCTCGTTAGATAACACAGGCTGTCCCTCTGATCTCCCGGGGCAGCGAGGGGCAGCGACACCCCTGTGACACCCTGTGACACCCCTGGCCCAGCGGCTCCTGCCTGTCCCTGGCTCTGTCAGTGCCACCCCTCCTGTCCCTGCCAGGGCCTCCCGCCTTGGCACAGGGGACAGGCAGCTCATGGGGCACCGGACCCCTCTGCAAGGACAGCTCAGCCCAGGAGGGAGCCAGGAGCACCACAGGGACCTGCGGGAACCCAGGGAGACCGGGGGGATCTGGAGAGACGCCAGGAACCGAGCGATGCCTTGGAGGAGCCAGTGGGGGCACCTGGAGAGAGCTGGGGCATCCCCAAGGAGCTGGATGGAGGCAGGGGGGGGTCAGAGAAACACCAGAGACACCACGGGGCACCCCACAGAGCCCGGAGGAGACGGGGAACATGGAGACACTCAGGGGGACCCCAAAACTCGTGGGGGAAATGGGGCACGGGGAGGGATCCTGGAGGAAATGGGGAACATGGAGACACTCAGGGGGACCCCAAAACTCGTGGGGGAAATGGGGCACCAGGAGGGGCCCCAGAGATCCTGGAGGGAATGGGGCACCGGGGGGACCCCAGAGAGCCTGGAGGAAATGGGGAACATGGGAGACACTCGGGGGACCCCAAAACTCGTGGGGGAAATGGGGCACCGGGAGGGATCCTAGAGATCCTGGAGGAAATGGGGCACCAGGAGGGATCCTGGAGGAGATGGGGCACCCACAGACACCCGGGGGGTTCCATGGGGGAATCCAGGGAAGATGCGAACCCGCAGGAGCTGGGACACCTGGAGAGCCCCGGCAGGGGATGGGGCAGGCGGGGAGCGCGGGGGCTCTCACCGATTT
This sequence comes from Molothrus ater, assembly GCF_012460135.2. Classification (NCBI taxonomy): domain Eukaryota; kingdom Metazoa; phylum Chordata; class Aves; order Passeriformes; family Icteridae; genus Molothrus; species Molothrus ater. The sequence continues at coordinate 5,886,815 of NC_050501.2, forward strand.
GGGTTTCTTCTTGGGGGCGAGGTTGTCGTAGAAGGCCTTGGCTTCATCCCAGGGCCGGCCCGGCGCCCCGGCGGGGCCCGGCGGCTCCATGGCCCGGCGGCTCCGGGGCACCGGCGGCACCGGCGGCTCCGCTCCGTGCGCGGCTCCGCTCCGCGCGTCCCGGCAGCTCCCGGAGCCGGGGCCGGCCCGGCGGAACGCGCTTTATATGGCATCCCATGAAGCTCCGGGCTTTGAGTCCACCGGGACACGCGTTAACCTCTTCGGGACCGAGCGCTCCTCGCCGCCGCGCTCCGCCCGGTGACACCGGGGAGCTGCGGGGAACTGAGGCGGGGGGAGCGCCCGCTCCGGGGCACAGAACGGCCGGGAGCGAGGGGAAGGGGCTGGCGACAAAGGTGGCATCAGCAGGACACGGAGCGGGAGCGGTGGGGCAGCTCTGGGGACGCTGCTCCGTGCCCGGTTGGTCGCTGCTCCTGCTGTCCCCAGGGTCTGGGGTTGGGGCATCCTTGGGAGCACAGGGGGGACGCTCAGGGAGGACACAGGGGTGGTGGGACCCCGCTCCGTGCCAGGGTGACCTGTGCCGTTCACTGGTTCATGGTGATCCGTGGGGCGGGTGTTAATTAAGGCTCTCCTCTGCCGGGAGTGCTGGTGGGAGCAGCCGCAGAGCCGCACGCTCAGCTCAGGTTAAAAATTCCACCGCCGTCAGCAGCACCCCAGAAACCCTCGGGGAGCAGGGGGTGCATCCCAGAGACCAAAACCCAAAAGCCAGGAAGGGGCAAGGGATGGAGATCTCACAGGACAGGGTTTTACCCAAATCCCTGTGCTCCAGCTAAAGAAAAACCCTCCCTACAGACCACAGCCCTGTATGGTCCATGAGACCAATCCAACACCGAGGTCCAAACGAGGAGAGCAGAGCCATCTGTGTGCCGGTGAGCAGGGCTGGCACCAGCAGCCCCAAACCCTCTGGGAATTCAGCACCGTTTCAGCCTCACAGATTTCCTTTCCCCAGGGCCTTTGCAGCTCCCTGCTGGGGAACACCTGAGCTTCCTTCGGGGTGCAATGAGGGAGCTTGGCGGGCTCCAGGATCACCAGGCTATTCTTGGCGTTCTCTCTGGAGCTTTTGAGTTGCTGCCCTTTCAGGCAGCAGCCCTGGCACGTCCCCCAGCTCCTGCAGGGTGGGAGAACCTTCCCTGTTCCCTCTTCCCCAGGCACTGCTGAGCTGCAAACTCACACGTGCTCCTGGAAGGCACAGCGGCCAAAGCCGAGGGGCAGAGCTCTGCCATCAGCAGCTCTCCTAAAAATACCCTCCCTGCCGTGGTTTTGGCACCCTCCCCATCCCGTGCTGGACACACCAAAGGCTGGGGAATTGCAGGATGCAGGTGGGATGGGGTGAGCTGGGAGCCAGCCCTGCCAGATTGGTTCCAGAGAAGGATTAAAATTTGGTGAGAGCTCCTTAGCAACAGTCACTGTCTGTGCAGGCTGCTGAGGGAGAGGAGCGGCCGGAGGAAAATCTGGGCTGGGAAGATGGGGGTGGAGGAAAGAAGGACAAAGATGCACAGAGAGCAGGGCCCAGTTGCTGACAGGTGGAGCCCAGGACAAAGCCACCAGCCCTGAGGGAAGGGCACAGCCAGGGCCAGCTCCTGGCTGGCAAAGGAGACCCATTTCCAGAGAGGTTTGGGCTCTGGGGCCCCCCACCCCAAAAGGGACATTCTCTTCCCCAGAGCTGCCTGCACCACTGAAGGGTTTCAACCTCCAAGGCTCCCCAGCCTGTGCTGTCCCCAAGGGTTTCTCCACCCCTTGGGGTGTCACAGGCTTGGATGAGACCCCTAAAATATTCTCAGCAGTGCAGTGCTGTCACCTCACTGTCCTCAATAAACCATCCAGAGGGGGGCACCACACACAGGGAACAGTTTATTTTTCCCTTAAAAAAATAAGTAAGGACTTCACCATCTCCTAACAGACACCACAGCCACCAACACCACAATGTGCGGACTAAACACCGACCTGGGACAGGAGGGGTGGATGCAGCAGGCTGGGAGCAGGGAGGAAGGAGACAGATTTGTTTCTTGTGGCCTCAGAGCCTTTCCAGGAGGCTCAGCAGGAACAGGACCCATCCACACCTCCCCAGAGCCCCCACCCAGCAGCCAGCTGTCCCCACAGCAGTGCCACGCACCCAGGAGCAGCACCAGGACCTGCCTTCCGCACCCACAACCCTGAGCCTGCCTCCAGCTTGGGACTGCAGGCCTCACCTCCGTTTCCAGGAGGGTCAGAAATGCCACAGAGCACCCAGGGCAGATGGGGACATCACCCACCTGATGGGATGGAGGGTGGCTGCTGGGATGGGACATCCAGGGCTGGCTTTGGACACTTCTGTTCTCTGCTGGAGTGTCCTGACCAAGCCTGGCTGTTCCCAGCAGGGAAAATAGAGGTGGAAGAGCTAAAGCTGGTGCAAGACCCTGCCCTGGCCTCTCCAGGCAGCCTTCCAGGGAACTGCCAGTGAAGGAAGGACCAGGAGCACGACTTGGGGCTTTTCAGCCTCCCTGGAGACTTCACAAGCCAAGAAGTGGGGAGAAAACAGCAGAAATGGGACAGAGCTGGTCTCAGTTAGGATCAGGGAATGGGGCAGGTGGAGCAGTGGGGGAAAGCAGGGAGAAAGCAGCAGGGATGTGGGAACAGCTGGCCCTGGTCAGCCAGGACACACCAGGGGCTGCAGGGCATCCATCTCCAGGCTGGGAGAGGGCTGACAGTGCTCAGAGCAAGCTCTGACCTCCAGGGTGTGCAACTGCCCAGGATGCAGCCGGAGCAGGGGCAGCAGGAGGGATGGAAGGTGGCTCATGCCTGGGGCCAAATGGGGGGAAAAAAGGGGATTGAAACCATCACAGGGGGCAGAGTTTGGCTGCAGCCAGTCCAGCCCTGAGCGCCAGGGCTCTATTTTTGCATGTCACACTGCAGGAGCAGGACGATGGAGGGGTCACTCTTTGCGGCCTCCTTGAACTCCTCCAGGGAGATCTGGTCATCCTTGTCCTTGTCCATCTTTGTGAAGATCTTGTCCACTCGCTGCTGGGGGGTCAGCCCGTCCTGGTTCATCCTCATCATGATCACAGTCCCCACCATCTTGTAAATGGCCTGGAGGAGGATGAGAGCGGGAATGAGAGAGGGAATGTTGGAAGGACATGAGACCCCAGGGCAAGGCAGGGGATGGGGACAGGGTTGCTGCTCTGTTGGGACCCTGTTCCACCAGATCCACACCAAGCACCTTTCAGACAAGGCTCTGCGCCACAGAAACATTTTATGAAAAATCCTTTCCTTAGGATTGTTCCTCCTGAGAAGCTGAGAGGCCTCAGGAACAAAATGTAACCAATGGTTATCTGCTGCTGTGGAAGGCAACAGGTGCATCTGGGATTGGGCTCATGTGGTTGTTTCTAATTAATGGCCAATCACAGTCAGCTGGCTCAGACTCTCTGTCCGAGCCACAAACCTTTGCCATCATTCTTTATTTTTCTATTCTTAGCCAGCCTTCTGATGAAATCCTTTCTTCTATTCTTTTAGTATAGCTTTAATATAATATATACCATAAAATAATAAATCAAGCCTTCTGAAACATGGAGTCAGATCCTCGTCTCTTCCCTCATCCTCAGACCCCTGTGAACAGGGTCACAGCTCTGGGTAGGAAAATTCATTCTTTGGTGCTAAAAGGGACCCCATATGTGTGAAAAGCCTGGGAAAAACAAACGATCCCCGCTGGTTTGAAGCACTGGTACCTCAATGATCTCCAGCATCTCCAGGCGTGTGATCTTCCCATCCCCGTCCAGGTCGTACATCTCGAAGGCCCAGTTGAGTTTCTGCTCAAAGGTGCCCCTGGAGGTGACAGACAGGGCACAGATGAACTCCCTGAAGTCGATGGTGCCATCCCCGTTCTTGTCAAAGGTGCGGAACGCGTGCTGGGCAAACTTGGAGGCGTCTCCATAGGGGAAAAACTGCGGGAAGGAGAGAAGAGGAATGGAAATGAGGAGGGGGAGCTCGGCATGGAGGCTGCTCCAGCCCCCCAGGCAGCACTCAGAGCCCCAGCTGGAGCCCACCTTGATGTAGAGCTGCTGGAACTCCTCCAGGTTGAGGATGCCGGTGGGGCAGTCCTTGAGGAAGCCCTTGTACCACTGCTTCAGCTCCTGCTCGCTGAACTCCGTGCTCCTCACCAGGTCATCCAGCATCTCCGGGGCCAGCTTGCTGCTGTGCTTGCCCATGGCTGCCCCCTGGAAAGGAAAATCCACACCAGGCTGGAGAGGGATGCTCCTCCCAGGCCCTCATCCAGCCTGGATGATCCTGCATCCCTCTTCTCCTTGCTGGAGCTGATCCACCTGGCTGATGGGTGTCCATGAAGGACAGCAGCTGTTGCAATGGAGATGTGGCTTTGGCCTTTGCTCCTGGAGGTGTACAGGAGCTGGCCTTGGGACAGCCCACCAGGGCAGCCATCAGCATCACCCCATCCCCTGGGCTCATTTTGGGCTGAAGGAAAACACTCAGAAAGCAACTGAAAACTCAGAACTCCTCCCACTGCCTTTGCCAGAGCACAATCACAGAATGCTAGAATGGTTTGGGTTGGAAAGGACCTCATTTAGCTCCAGCCACATTGCCATGACAAGGAACACCTCTGACCAGCCCTTCTCTAAGGGTGGGACAACAAAGAATCTGCTATTAGGGCACGTAAAAATGTCCCTGGCGCCACAGGCCATGCAGCATCCCACTGGCCAGAGAGATGCCAATCCTCCTCCTTGGGGAAGACGGGGTCTGTAAGGCTCCATTTACTGCTTCAGGCTAGGGTTACACCTAGGGTTAGGGTTTAGGGTTATACCTAGGGTTAGGGTTTTTAAACCACAAAGCCCAGAGCTCCAGGCACACCCCAGCTGCCAAAGGCATCCCAAAGAGAACACAGAATTTCCACAACATGGCTGCCTCCATGGCCTTTTCCTTGGAACCAGCCTTAGCCTAAGGCTGCTATTCCTGCCTAGGGTTAGGGTTAGGGTTTTTAAACCACAAAGCCCAGAGCTCCAGGCACACCCCAGCTGCCAAAGGCATCCCAAGGGGAACCCAAAACTGCCACAACATGGCTTCTACCACGGCTTTTTCCTTGGAAGCAGCCCTGGTCCGTGGTGTGCAGCAGCAGCAGGGAGCCCTGGCAGGCCCTGGCTGTGTGGGCAGTGAGCAGAGCCCGCTCCGATACGCGCCGTGCCCGCTCCCACGCATCCCCGGCTGCCAGCGCCGCTCAGCCCGAGCAGCAGATGGTTCTCCGGGAGCTCCTGGAGCTTCTCTCTCCATGAAGTTGAGGAGAAGTTCACCTGGAGCCCAACCAAGCGCCGTGTCCTCCCTGGGATTTGCTGTGCTGGCCAGGGACACATGGGGGGGACCCTGGGATGGAGGATGTGGGGTTCCTCGTGCTCCCAGCCAATCCCACAGGCAGCAGCTCCTTCCTGCCCCATCATCCCACCAGCATCTGTCACCGTCTGCCGTGGAAGCACGGAGCCCAACCAGCCCTGGCAGCCCCGGGAGTGTCCAGACACCCACAGAGCACGAGGCATCCCCAGCGACCCCAGCTCGGCTCCACAAACCCCCCTGACACTGTGGTCTGGCTCGAAATTGCTGGCATTGATCATAAACCATGCCAGGCACTCTACACGGGCAGATCTGCCATGATCCAAGTCCTCCCACGGATGGAGGATGCAGTGGCTGGGACTCCAGAGCAGCATCCTGAGCTCCACAGCCCTCAAATCCCTTTTCCAAGCAGCACCCAGCCATGCCAGGGCAGGGGACAGCGCCCAGGAGGGAACCACACGCTCACCCCAAAGCACCAATTGTTCAGCAGCTGCTGCTCCCAAAACCGGACAGAGGGGTGGCACTACGGGTGTCCCCCCCAGCCTGCAGCAGCACCCCTGGATGGCACCCAGGGAGCAGGGACGGGCCCCGGGGCTGGGTGGGGGCTCGGGGATGCTCTCCCCACCCGCACCATGGGACGGCTCCGGGCCACCGGCCCCGACCCCCGCTGGAAGCGGCTCCCAGGAGCATCTCCCGGCACCTGCCCCGACGGCTGAACCGCGTCCCGGCCCCGCGGGTGCGGCTCCAGCCCTTACCTGTGCTGCGGCGCGGGCAGGCGGCGGCTCGGCGGGGCCGGGCGGGGCGCGGAGCCGCTGCCGGTACCGGAGGGGCCGCGGTCCAGCCGCCGGCTCTGCCCGCGCCGCTCCCGCCCCTCTTGTAGCCGCGGGCCCCCCGCCCCCCCGGCGGCGACGCTCGTCCATTGGCTGGGAGAGCTGTCAATCAGGCGGGAGGGGCCGGGGGTGGGGGTCGAGGTGGGGTGCTGGGGGGTACTGGGATGCTGGGAGGGGAAATGGGGCCGGGATGCAGGGACCGGGGGCAGTGGGATCCCGGGGATGCCGCCCCCTCACCGCCTGCCCTGGGGACACTGGGACACGCCAGGGGCTCATGGCTTGGCACAGGCACGGCTGAAGCACACAGGAGACAGGGACAAGAAAACCACTTTGATCTCCAGAACCAAACGTGGAATGTTTCCATGGAGATCGCCGAGCGCTTTTCCCGGTGACCTTGGCGTCCTGCTGTGATCCCAGGGACACTGGGCCCGTCCGAAGCTGCCCCTCTGCATCTGCTGCCCACCGGGCCTGCATGAAGTCTTTGGCCAGCCAGGGCTGCTCCCCATCCCATCCCATCCTATGGATCCCATCCCATCCCATCCCACCCCATCCCATCCCATCCCATCCCATGGATCCCATCCCATCCATCTCATCCCATGGATCCCATCCCATCCATCTCATCCCCAGTGGGCTGTGGGGTGCCATGGGGTGCTCAGCCCTTCTCCAAGGCAGCTGCCCTCAGGTGCACCCACCTTTTCTGCACTGGGGGCTGCAGGAAGCAGCAGAAAATGCCCCAGCTGCAGGTGAGACAGGGCTGGGTTACAAAAACCACGAATATCTGTGGGTTTTTTTGTAGCAGTGGGGCTGAAGGGCTTCATCCTCCTCCCCCCCAGGGCTGGACGTGGCATCCTTGTGCCATGTCCCCGGCCAGGGCTGGACCCCACCTGGAATGAGGTGATTCTGCCCCACGGATTTTGGGTCACCTCCACAGCCTCTGCTGGGCTCCGTGTGGCCCCAAAGCCTCTCCGTGAGCGTCCCCGAGAGCCGGGGGAGGGATGAGCCCCCCCGGCCCCTCGGGCGGTTCTGGGATGTGGAGTAGAGAAGACACCAGTTAGCAGCTCTGCAAACCGCCCGTGCCCGGGGTGCTCCGGGGAACTGAAAAATTAATGAGGGCTTAATTGAAGCAGCGCAGGCTGCCAGGGCTGAGAGCGGCCCGGCTCAGCCCACGGGAAGGGGGAGCCGGAGGGGCTGGGAGAGGCAGGGGAGCCCCAGGGATGCCCTTGGGATGAGGATCAGGGTGACGGTGTGGTCCTGTGGTCCTGTGGTCCCCCTTTTGGGGCCCTGACACCCCAAGCCGCGGTGCTGGGGGTCGTGGAGGGCTGACCACACCGACAGAGCACCCACTGTAGCACCCAGCTGAGCCCAGCACCCAAACTGGGGCACCCCAAAACCTGCATGAGCCGGGGTCCGTATGGGATATTGGCCCTGGGTTTGCAGAGGGGACAACAGGGTGTCTGGAGGGGACACAGCCGTGCGGGCAGCGCTGCCTCAGCCACAGCTTTTCCCTCCCCACTCCTGCAGCGGCATCCCCCAACACCCCCCAACACCCACCCCCGGGGCGCGGAGCTGTCGGGGCGCTGCCGGTTCCTGAAAACCTCCAAAACCTCCCCATGCAGCGGCTCCGAGGAATGCACAGGGCTGCAGCTTCCCCCAGCGGCTGCGGGCGGCAGCAGCACCGGCCCGGGGGGGCTGTGCCCGATGCGGGAGACCCCGCAGCCCCCTCTGCCTCCGCAGTCCCCCACAAACCGCGGGGGGCTTGGGGAGCAGGAATCACGGCTGCTTACCCCAGAATCCCGACAGCTCCTGTCCCTCAGCCAGCGGTGACGCTGCCGGTGCTCGGGGCACTGCCAGCCCCTCCGAGACCCCCCCCCAGCACAAAATTGCCTGTAAAGGAGTGAGGAGCTGTTGTCACCCACCCCATGGCCCTGAGGGACAGCTCTGGGTGCCACTGGGCAAGCTGGACCCGGGGTGACCCTAACACTGGGTGTGCCTCCTGATGTCCCCACTGTCATGCCCAGCGCTGGCCTGGGAAAAGGGGGGAGTTGGGGTAGAAAAGCAGAAATAGCCCAATTTGGGGGTTCCTTTCCTCCTTCATCACCCCTGAGGGAACAGCTCTGTGCTGGTTCTTGCCCCCAAACCCTTTCTGCCTCGTCCTGCGGGAGTTGGTGAGGCACAGAAGGTGCTGCCTGCCCCAAACAGGGGTCCTGGCACGGGGGTCGGGTTTGTCCTCGCTGCGGTGGCACCAGGTGGGGTCGGTGCTTGTCCCCCTCCCCCGAGAGGGGACCGGACCAAGCGGCGCCACCCACAGGCTGGGGCAGGAGCAAAGGAATATTTGGATTTTCCCTCCCCCTTGCGTGAGCTGGGTCTGGCTCTGATGTGGGGCGACCCTCTCGATGTCCCCGCATCCCCCAAACCCAGCGAGCAGCACGCAGACCCCTCTCCTCGCCAGGCCGCAGCGCTCTGCCGGCCGGCACGCAGGGGGTTAAACATCCCCGTCTCGCTCACACTTGAGACGTCACCGTCACCAGTGGCGTGGGGGGGCCGGGGGGCTATGGTGGTCTTTGTGGTGCATTCGGCAGCTGGCGCAGGGCGGCTCACGCACACGGCGGGCGGCTCGTCCCGCAGCATCCGCGCACTCCCGACCGCCGCCACCGCCTGCCCACGCCGCGGGCTCCCACGGCCACGGTGAGCGCGGGGACAGGGCTGCCAGCAGGCCCGGGGACAGGGCAGGGCGGGGGGTGTCCCCCAGGGACCCCGCCGAGAGCCGCCCCTCTCCGCGCTTTGCAGCCCCGGGAGCGGGGATGGGGCGCTGGGCGATGCCGGGCTGGGCGATGCCGGGCTGGGTTCGCCCCACCCGGGGCTGCTGCAGGGTCCCCGGAGGGTGCGGGCGCTCGGTGGGTGCTGCGGCTCGGCTCCCGGCAGGCGGCCCTGCGGTAAACGCGCGGCTCAGCCGCAGCCGCAGCCGGGCACGGGGGAGCCCCGCAGCCCCCCGGCCCCACTCGAGGGGGGCTCAGCTTCCTCATCCCTCCGGACACGGAGCTGCCCGAAGCGGGGAGGGGGCACCGCGCCGGGACCCCCAGCTCCACCCTGCCCCGGTTGATCCTGGGGTGGGATCTGGCCCCCGCACCCATTCCCGGCATGAGCTGTGCCCCCCCCCCCATGGAAAATCCTTCGGGCACCGCTCGTCCGAGCCTGCGGCGGCTGCGGCGGCGGCGCGGCCATGGGCGGGGGGCAGCGGCCGGGGGGGCGCGGCGGCGGCGGGGGGCACCCGGTGGGCACCGGGCGGGCGAGGGGCTGCGGGGAGCGGGGCCGGGTCAAGGGGAAGGGGCAGGGAGCCCCCGGCCGGGGCTGCGGCGCTGCACCAGGCTGCGGTGCCCAGGGCGATGCTGCAAAGGGACACAGCCCCTAAAACGGTGACACGGGGTGGCCTGAGCCCGGGGACATCGCTGCCCCTCCGGGCACTGCCGGCTCGGGGGAGGGATGCTCCTGGATGCAGCATTTGGTCCTGCCTGGAGCAGGAGTGCGGGTTCAGCCCGCCGGCTGGGTTGTCCCCATGGAGGTGACACCGCCGTGGGTCCCTGTGGGGCAGGATGCTCGTGGGGAGCAGGGGGAGGCGGCGCTGCGGGAACAGGGGCAGGGTCTGGAGCGGGGCTGGGGTGCAACGAGGCCACCGCAGGGAGCGACAGGAGCCGGGGCCACCTCGGGTGTGGCTGGGGACAGGGCGCCGGCTGTTCCCAGCCCTCCTGTGGCAGCGCGTTCCTCTGTGAGCGCTGCCGGTTTGGGGGTGACTCTCCCAGAGGATTTGGGGTGCACAATTCCCCTAGTTCAGCACTGAGCAGCACTGGGGGGAGCCCCTCGCCCTCTCCCGCAGCCCCCCTGGGAGGGATATGCTGTGGCCCCCCGGGCCAAGTGTCACTGGGGGGTTTAAGCACCTGGGACCAAGGAAAAGAGGTAAAATAGGGGCTGAACCCCAAGGGGAGCTCCCCTTACCCCAACCCCAGGGGCTGCAGCAATCCCCAAACCAGCCCCTGGCACCAAACCCCTGCACCAGGGCTCTGGGGTCACCCCGGGGTGTCCTCACACCGGGGACCCACCCGTGCCCCTTCCCTGGGCACAGGCAGAGTTCAGCAGTGACAAATCCCAGCCCCAAGCTGCCCGTCAAGGACAACGGTGGCACAGGCACGAGGACGCCCACACGCCGGTCACAGCCTGTGTGCCAGGGCCAGGGGCCAACCTCCCACCCCAGGGACCCCCCTGGCACCCCAGGGACCTCCCAGCATCCCAGGGACCTCCCCAGCACCCTTTAAGAACAACCCAGTGCTCAGCAGGATGAGCCTCGGGGTCACCGCACCAGAGCAGCTCTCGGTGCGTTTGGTGCACCCCAGTTACCCCAAAATCCAGCTGCATTCAGGCTTGTGCAGCCCCAGTGCAAAGCCACCACTTAGTGGGCCTGGGAGGAGGAGGAGGAGGAGGAGGAAGGCAGAGCCATCACTGTTGATGCCAAGGGTCTGTGCTGGGCTGGGGGGGACACAGCCCCATTCCAGGCATGAGGCCACCCCATCCCTCCCCTGCTGCTCCAGCTCTGCCTCTCCCCTTCCCCAGCCTCATTAATTAAACCCCAGCGCTTAATTACAACCTGCTGAGTCCCGTGGCTGTTTCCGGTGCCTGCTGACACCGTGGGGCCAATCCTGACCCCCTCCATCCATGTAGGAGAGGTGGGGTGCAGGGAATTGGGGGAGAGCCCCGTTGCCTGCAGGATTTGGGTTGTGGCTCATCGGCAGCGTAAAGGGATCTTCACACAGCGCTCAGGAAAGAGCAAACCCAAGCACTGGAGCTGGCAAAGTCATCCCTGGGGATCTTGGCCTCTCCGAGGAGGGATGGGGACAGATGGCTCCACTCTGGGGTTGTCCCCGAGCTGCTGGCAGGTCCCACAAGGGGTGATGAGGGACAGGGGACGCTCAGCCCGATGCCTGCTGAGCTCCCGGTGCCAGTAAAAAACAACCAAGGGAAATAAGGCGAAGGCTGGTGGCAGCAGGAGATGGAGGGGACATCCAGTGTCCCACTGTGCTTCCCCTCCTGGTCACCCACCCATGGGTCCCCAGGACAGGGAGGTGCCCAGGGGGCTGCCCTGACCCTCCTGCCCTCCTGCCCACAGGTCCTTGCTGGCCCATGAAGTGACCCGGGCGGGTGGCACAGCCCCTGCTCCTGCCGTAGCCACCGCTGCCACACCAGGCACTGAGGTAAGGACCCAAGGGCAGGGCTGTGGGGTGGGTGGGATGCTCTGGCACAGGCAGCGGAGCCCCAAACAGGGTCTGTGGGGCACAATTCCTATTGGGGTCTTCCCCTGTCCATGGGGGATGCCCAGCCCCATAACCCAGGGGAATGCCATGACACCATGGGGCAGCCCCCCATCCCTTGGGGATGCCAGGGCTGGGGAACTGGGGTGTCTCAGGGGTGGCAGCCTGGTCAGGGCTGCCCCAGGAGCACAAGGCCCTCACCCCTCTTCCCTTCCCACCTCTGGAGCTGTCAGAAGTGCTGGGAGAGCTGTCACATTCCAGGGAATGCTCACAGCTGTGTGCCCAGCCAGGAGGAATCGGGGTGGGCACAGGGAGGTGCTGTGGTGGTGGCCCCTGGGGACTCGGGGGTGCCATGGTGGTGGCCCTTGGGGGCTCGGGGGTGCTGGGGTGTCTGGCTCGTGTCCCCTGGGGGCTCAGGGGTGCTGGGGTGTCCAGCTGGTGGCACCGGTGCTGTTCCACTCTGTTCTGTTTCTCTCGCTCAGGTCTGCTGGCCATGGGCAACCTGATAAAGGTATTGGGCAAAGATTTAGAAAACTGTCCTCATTTTTTCCTGGATTTTGAAAGTAAGTCCCATGAGCAGGGTGGGCATGGGGAGGGCGCCAGGGCTGCCACCGCAGCTGCTGTCCAGAGGATGGGGACAGCCACAGTGTCCCCAAGCAGCCCCATGTCCCCAGGTGCTTTGGGGCCCTGAAAAAGTCTCCAAAATGGGGCAGGGTTCCGGGACTCCATTCCTCAGAGTGGGGCAGATGTCCTGGCAGAGTGGTGGGATGCAGGATGCAGCAGGCACACACCCAGTGCTATTAGCTGATGTCCCGTGACAGCGCCAGGACAGGGACAGCCTGCGGGCTGGGAAAGGAGGAGGGAGTGCTCCAGGGGGAGGGAGTGCTCCAGGGGGAGGGAGTGATCCAGGAGGAGGGAGTGATCCAGGGGGAGGGAGTGCTCCAGGGGGAGGGAGTGATCCAGGAGGAGGGAGTGATCCAGGGGGAGGGAGTGCTCCAGGAGGAGGGAATGCTCCAGGGGGAGGGAGTGATCCAGGGGGAGGGAGTGATCCAGGAGGAGGGAGTGATCCAGGAGGAGGGAGTGATCCAGGAGGAGGGAGTGATCCGTGCCACCTGCACTGCTGGGAAGGTCAGTGCGGCAGCTGCAGCCTGCACCGAGGGAAGGGGAGCAGGGACCTGCCTCAGCTTCCCGTGGATCGGGGCTGAGGGCCAGGAAAGGACAGCTCTGGGCCTCCCGGGCTGGGCATGGGGGGGCAGGATGCCAGGCCCCAGGGCTCCCCTGGCTCCTGCAATTCCTCCCAGGGCACAGCTCAGAGCAGGATTGAGGAGGGTGAAAAGAGTGCAGTGGCATCTGCCCGCCCCAGCTCCATCCCCAGTGGATGCACAGCTCCCCGCACCACCTCTGACTCCAGCACCCCCCAAAACGCCCAGGGCTGGGGACACACAGCCCCCCACTCCCACGGCGAGGAACCTTCCTGCTCCTCCTGGCTCCTTTGAGGCAGCACAACCTTCTCCTGCCTCCAGCCCCCTCCACAGCCCCCCGGCACAGTTCTGGGGGCTCCCCAGGACCCCTCTGCACTAGAGTAGGGGTTTGGCTGTTGCCAAACTCCAGGGACTTCAGGGATTTCTCGGCGGCTTCTCCTCCCTTCGCTCCTCCCTCTCCATCACCCATCCGCCAGCGCTCATCACCATCGGGGGGGAAGAGGCTGCACCCGGGGCCGGGAGCGGCTGCGGGGTCACCCCCGGGGAGCAGCGGGGGGAGGACGGGGCTCCGGCCGCCGCCGCTGCCCCCAGCCCAGCACCTCTTCCCCGGGCTCCACCTCACCATCATGCTTTTTTCCTCTTGTTTCTTCTCTTGCAGGTTTCACATGGGGAACCTTCTAAAAGTGTTGACTTATAACGAACTTGACCAAGGCCCTAATTTTTTCCTTGACTTTGAAAGTGAGATGGGATTTTTATTTTCCGTTTTCGTTCCGTACTTAATCCTGAGTTCCACATCCACACCATTTTGAGTTCTTTGTCCCCAGTCGCCCATCGCATCGCGCCCATCCCAGACGTCCTCCCCCACCTTTGCCATCCGGGGGTGTCCCCGGGGAGGGGGGCCAGGCCCGTGGCCGGGGGCTGTCGCTCCTCACCTCTCCCTCCGGGGCTCTTTGCAGCCCCTTGGGGCCGAGGGGATCCCTCGTGGTGAGCAGCACCGCGGGCACAGGGCAGCCAGGACTCACCCCCAGCCGCCCCCCGCTCCACGGCTTGACTTGAGCTGGGGCAAGGAGAACGGAGCAGGGGCAAATCCGGCCAGGAAGGGCTGCGGGCCAGCGGGGGAGCCGCGGCCGGGGGTGCTGGCACCCCGCTCTGGCTCTGTCCTCCCCGGGCCCCGCTCAGAGCCCTCCGGGTTTCTCTCCCCGGGGCGCTGCCCTGCAGATGCGCAGCCCACGGAGGCCGAGACGGCGGTGTGGAACCAGGTGAACGCCGTGCTGGAGGAGGCGCAGACCATCCTGGCCGAGCTGCAGTCCTACACGGGCGCCGGGCAGGAGATCCGAGAGGTGGGTGCTGTTTTTGTGGAGATAATCAAAACTCGACAATTTTGTTGAGATAATCAAACTCGACAACTTTTGTGAAAGTTGTAAAGCTGGTATGTGTCGCAGACATCTTTTATGAAAAATCCTTTCCTTAGGATTTTTCCTCCTGAGAAGCTGAGAGGCCTCAGGAACAAAATGTAAGCAATGGTTATCTGCTGCTGTGGAATGCAACAGGTGGATCTTGGATTGGCCCATGTTGGATATTTATAATTAATGGTCAATCACAGCCCAGCTGGCTCAGACAGAGAGTCTGAGCCACAAGCCTTTGTTATCATTCCTTCCTATTCTATTCTTAGCCAGCCTTCTGATGAAATCCTTTTCTTCTATTCTTTTAGTATAGTTTTAATGTAATATATATCATAAAATAATAAATCAGCCTTCTGAAACATGGAGTCAGATCCTCGTCTCTTCCCTCAACCTGAGACCCCAGTGAACACCATCACAGGTGTGTTTATTACAGCGCTGGACGCATGTGGGAATCGTTCCCCTAAAATGTCACGCGTACTTCTGGGAACTTCAGGTCTCTTCTTATCCCCCTCTCAAATACATATGCATACAATTTCACAATAGGTTCATACATATTCATTTTTATGAATTTCGTGTGACATTTGCTGCTAGTTCTTCTTTATCAGAAAGAATTCCTAGGTCAGGTTGAGCTGCTCTCACAGCAGTCTCTGTCTCTCTCTATCACCTTCTGTCTCTCCCCCCCATATCTTTGTCTTTCACTGAAGCAGTTTCTCTGAGCCTAGGCCTTGCAGTCAGGCTACAGAGCTATGCTTTCTAACCACAGACTCGACTCAAAAACGTACATTTCACCTAAATAAAAATGCATTTCTACCCTGGAAAATTTCCACTCTGCCTCAGCGCAGCCCCGGTGCCCGCACACCCTCCGGGGCTCGGGGCAAGCGCTGGCGCCCTCCCTGTAGGAGCATCAGGGGTAGCACGGTCGGGACAGACGGAGATAAGAGATCTCTGCAGCCAGGTTGTGGAACTTGCGGTTTATTGCAAAGGGCCTGGGCCCTGCTGGGAGCTGCCAGGCACAGCTCAGAGCAGGCCTGAGAGAAGAGGGGGAGAGAGGATGAGAGGGTGAGAGAGTAAAAGCATAAGAGAGTAAAAGGGGTAAGAGAGTAAAAGGCAAGGGAGTGAAGTTCCTGTTACAATACAATAAATCATCTTCTGTGTTGAATATTCTGATTCTTACGAACCAATCTAGTACAATACACAAATTCTATAGCATTTCTATACAGCCTATAAGAATCACTACATTACCATACTGTGCTACATTTTAAACCCTAAAAACTCCTCTTTGGGCCCCTTCTGCCAAGCTGGCAGGGTCTGCTCAGACCCTTGGGGCTGCCTGCAAGCAGAGGGTATTGTTTCATCAAAAGGGGATCACCTTCAGCTGTCCATGCCATTGTTTTCTCATTGTTCAGTAACTGAGGGATCTCAAAGCTTGCTTTCATTTCAATCTCGCTTGTAGTTTCCATATTCTCAAAATCTTTTGCCAGACAATCATATTTATGAGGCTCTCCTGTTTCATCTTCCCCAACGCTCCCCTCGCAGGCCATCCAGAACCCCGGGGACCTGCGGCTGCAGGAGCGCGCCTGGAGCGCCGTGTGCCCCCTGGTCGCCAAGCTGAAACGCTTCTACGAGTTCTCCCTGCGGCTGGGTGAGTGCCCGAGCTCCCCTGCGTCCCCCTGCGCATCCCCAGGCCTGCCCGTGGAGCGCCTGCTCAGCTCGGGATGCTGCGCCGTGCCTCAGTTTCCCCTCGGCCCGTGGGGGCCTTCACCAAGACCTCCAAGATCGATGTGAGCAGTCTTGGGGTCACAGCTGTGGGGTCGCAGCCGTGCCACAGCAGCTGGGATACCTGGGGTCCCTCTCCCTGGCTTGAGGATGGGGAGGAAGGGGGATCCCGGGGGTCTCAGGGTGGTGGTGCTCCCTGGGGGCCGCAGGATGAGGGAGGAGGCGAGGTGGCGGTGCAGAGGGGGACCGGGGGTGCTCTGTCCCCAGAGAACGCCCTGCGGAGCCTGCTGGAGGCGCTCACCAGCCCCCCGTACGCCCCGACCCAGCACCTGGAGCGGGAGCAGGCCCTGGCCAAGCAGTTCGCAGAGATCCTGCACTTCACCCTCAGCTTCGACGAGCTCAAGGTGCCTCCCCGTGCGGGGTGACAGGCGAGGGGGGGTCCCCACACCAGGACCCTGCGAACCAGCAGAGTCCCTTGGGTCCCCTAACCCTGGTGTGTCCCCCCCTCAGATGACCAACCCTGCCATCCAGAACGACTTCAGCTACTACAGACGGACCATCAGCCGGAACCGCATCAACAACCTGCAGGTGGGAGGACTCTGCTGCTCCCCCGGCCTCCCCCAGGGGTTCACAGGGCTGGGGATGGCTTTGGGGGGGCTCGGCCACCGCAGTGACCCCCAGCACACCCCCCCAGCTGGATGCAGAGAGCGAGGTGAACAACGAGATGGCCAACAGGATGTCCCTGTTCTACGCAGAGGCCACCCCCATGCTGAAAACCCTCAGCAACGCCACCACCAAGTTCGTTTCAGAGGTGAGGGGGGCTGGGGGGACCCTCAGGAGGGGCAGAAACCCCCTCCAGCCACCACACATGGGGGAAACAGCAGCTGGGACCTGTTGGGTTTCAGAACAAGACCCTCCCGATCGAGGACACGACCGACTGCCTGAGCACCATGGCCTGCGTGTGCAGGGTGATGCTGGAGACCCCGTGAGTGCCCCACTTTGGGGTCTGGGGGGGACATCTTGGTCCTGGGGTCCCTGTGCCACCCCTGCCAGGCTCAGGCAGCCTCTCTGCTCGCCCAGGGAGTACCGGAGCCGCTTCACCAACACCGAGACCCTGCTCTTCTGCATGAGGGTGATGGTTGGTGTCATCATCCTCTACGACCACGTCCACCCCGTGGGGGCCTTTGCCAAGACCTCCAAGATTGATGTGAGTGGTCTTGGGGTCACAGCTGTGGGGTCACAGCCGTGCCACAGCAGCTGTGATCCCTGGGCTTGAGGATGGGGAGGAAGGGGGATCCCAGGGGTCTCAGGGTGGTGGTGGTCACTGGGGGCCTCAGGACGAGGGGAGAGATGGGAATCTTGACTCCATGTTTCAGAAGGCTGATTTATTTTATTATATATATTATTTTATGATATATATTATATTATGATATACATTACAATATATATTATGATATATTATTATATTATAATTTATTATTATGATAAATCTTTTATTATATATATTATTGTATATTATTATATATTATTATATAATATATAATATAGATATTAGATATTAATACTATACTAAAAGAATAGAAGAAAGGATTTCATCAGAAGGCTGGCAAGCAATAGAAAAGAATGGAATGATAATAAAATCTTGTGGCTGACCAGACAGTCCGGACAGCTGGGCTGTGATTGGCAATTAATTAGAAACAACCACATGAGCCCAATCCCAGATGCACCTGTTGCATTCCACAGCAGCAGATAACCATTGCTTACATTTTGTTCCTGAGGCCTCTCAGCTTCTCAGGAGGAAAAATCCTAAGGAAAGGATTTTTTCGTAAAATGTGTCTGTGACATCACAGCCCCTCTCTGTGCCCCCAACAGATGAAAGGCTGCATTAAAGTCCTGAAAGACCAACCCTCAACCAGCACCGAGGGGCTCCTGAACGCTCTGAGGTGAGACGGGGGCTTGGGGACACGGCTTGGGGACAGCAGAGAGGGCGGGGGGCTGTGACCGGTGTCCCCTCCCCATCCAGGTACACCACTCGGCACCTCAACGACGACACCACGTCCAAACAGATCCGGGCCCTGCTGCAGTGAGGGCGGGGCCGCAGTCACCGTGTCACCCATGACCATACAGCTCATTTTGTACAGAGGGAAAAGGGACAGCGAGGAACGCACAGAAATGCTAAAAACAAATCAAAGCGGGCCTGGGCTCCTGCCCCTCTCCCCTTCCCCTTCCCGCCCCCAAATCAGCGCCTGCTCCTGGACACGAGGTGTGGGTGGCACCGTGGGGACACGGGACAGAGGCCAGGCAGGAGAGACCCGGGCAAGGCAATGCTGGTGGGGCTGGCAGCAGGGTGCCCATGGCACGGGGGCACCCTGGGGAGGGGGCAGGTGGTGCCCCTGTCCCCATCCTGGTCCCCAAGAGGAGGAGGAGGAGGAGGAGGAGGAGGAGGAGGAGAAGTATCCCTGTGGATCTGCACTGACTCTGGAGGAAACGGCTCAGTCTCACCTGGTAGATTTTTAATATGAGCAATTAAATCCACACTCACCTCTTCTTTTCTACATTTTTTTTTTGGGTGTGAAATAAAATGACATTTAATCTGTTCGTGGCTGCAGCTGTGTCCCATCCCGTGCCACCACCGTGGCCCCTCTCCGTGACACCCTGCGGGACAAACGCCACCTCCCACAGTGACCAGGAGCGACAAGAGGGACAAGAGGGACAAGGTGCCCCCCGAGCCAGCCCAGCCCAGCTCCCTCCTTCCCCAGTGCAGCTGCAGACTGGGAGGACTGGGGCTGGAGGCCGGTTCTGGCTGCCGGGGCCGCTGTCTTTGCCGGCAGATGGCCCTGTGACACCGCGACAGCGCAGCCCGGCTGGCCCCACCCGTGCCAAGGCAGCCCTGGGGGCGCCCACCCGGCCTCGCACCCGCAGCCCCCCGAGCTGGGGGAGGCTCCCGCAGGGCAGGACCCCGTGCCAGCCCCTGGGTGACACAGCCCCCATCCCCAGGGGACCCTCAGGGTGGCTCCGATCGGGTGCCCTGGGGTTTGGTGTCCTGCCAGCCCGCTCCTTCCCGCCGCCTTTCCCGCCTGGCACAGAGCAGGAACGGGCACCGTGACCCCCCCTCTCTGTCCTGCCTGTCCGGGGGATGACAATGACACCCCACGGGTGACACCACAGCCCCAGAGCCTCCTGCAAGGCGGCTCTGGCAGGCTCTGCCTCAGTTTCCCCGCTGCCCCCCCGTGCGTGCTGGGGGCACATGGGCAGCGTCCCTGAGATGGAATTCCTCAGGGTGCCGCCATGGGGACCCCAAACCTCCACGGACCCCCTCCCCAGCCCCAGGGCTGCCCAGAGGGGACAGAGAGGAGGGGGGACAGCCTCCAGCCCCTTGGGCAGCGGCATTTCCCGGGACTGGTGCCAGGATCCTGCCGTGCCCGGCCGGCTTTGCCGCCAAACGCGCCGAGCTCCCGCGCGGGGCGGGACAGGGACACGGCTCTTGCACAACCCCGGCCAACAGCTCCTTTTATTTTTAGCCTCTTGCGACATTTGGCTTTGCCACAGCCACCTGAAATGCTGCCAAGGCATCGGATGGGGCACGGGCTCCCCAGAGCCCTGCCCTGCTCCCGAGCTGCTCCACGCTCGTGCCTCAGTTTCCCCGTGAGTTCCTTTGACCCACTGGCCCTGTGGTGGCAGCGGTGCCAGCCAAGCCCTGCTGAGCCCAAATGGAGCCCAAAGGGTCCCATTAAATCCCCCCTCAGGACAAGGATCCCACCTGGGAGCTGAGGACGGGGCCAGGACAGGCTCTGTGGTGGCTGCAGCTGCTGCGTGTCTGCAGGAGCTGCTGTCCCCAAGTGACACCGTCCCCCAGACGGTCCCTGGCCCATCCCAGGAGTGTCCCTGCAGCGTGGGAACCGGGCTGGGAAGAGGCAGGACAGCGTCACCACGCGGGACTCGCCACCAGGATGCTTTAAAGCCACCAGAGGGTGTGGGCACAGACACCAGCTGGTCACCGGTGCTGGGAGAAGGTGGCAGCTGTGTCCCAGTGTCCCTGTGCCGGTCAGGCCCTGGCACAGAGCCCATAACATCTCCCCTGTGGTGCCCCTTGCTCGTGAGGGGAGGGATGAGGCCAAATTCGTGCCACGTCCCAGCCCTGACTGTCCCCAAGGTGGCATTTTCAGGGCAGAGCAGGTGGCATGTGCCACCCTGGCAAAGGGCAGCACTGCACGGGTGAGGCTTTTCCTGTGGGAGCATTTCAGAGCCAAAACCGGGTGAGAAAAGGGAACCAAAGGGGATGTACAGCACCTTGAGCATCAGAGCTCAGAGCTCTGGGGACAGTGCCACCCATGTGGGCAGCAGTCAGGGCTGGAGACCTGGCAGGGGCTGCTGGAGGCAGCACACAGCGGGATGCAGATCAGGAGGTGCTGCCCGTGCACCTCTCACTGCTGGACACGAGGATTTGAGTCCCCCTGGAGCCCTGGATCTGCCTCTGCTCTGCCTGGCACCCAGACTGCCAGCGCCGTGTCAAAATGCCAGGTGTCCAAGGGAGGGGACTGCCCCGGGACAGGCAGTGCCACCACCGGGATGGTGCCTGCTCAGCAAGGACAGGGAGCTCCCCCAGCTCAGGCTCTCGGCTCCACGCTCAGCCAGACCAGGGTGCCGAGGGCTTTAATTGATGGCGAGCCAAGCCACGCCGGGGCTGTTTTCTAATCCCAGTGTAATTAATGACCTTATCTTTGGCCAAAGCCATTTAGATTAAGTGGCTGGTGTGATGGGCTCGGCGGCTCCGGCTGCACAGATGGAAGAGCCGCGTTTGTCTGGGGATTAGCGGAGGGCAGATGGAGTGAAGTGCCATTCCCCATTCCCAAACCTCCCGGCACTGACAGCAGCCTGAAACCTGAGACCACAACAACTTTCTCAGCGAGCCCTGGCTGGGACTGGCGA
Source organism: Molothrus ater (assembly GCF_012460135.2). NCBI lineage: Eukaryota > Metazoa > Chordata > Aves > Passeriformes > Icteridae > Molothrus > Molothrus ater. Next base: position 5,907,556 of record NC_050501.2, read on the forward strand.
GCGATTCCTGCATTGTTTGTCCCTTCTGCAGGGCCCAGAGCAGCAGGAGCTGCTGCCAGCACCAAGAACTGGTGTGACCCTGCCAGGAGCTCCATCCCAGCCCCTGCCTGGAGACCTGCAAACAGCAGAGGCACAACGCACCGAGAGTGACCTCCCTTGGAGAGCAACCCCCGGCAGGAATGCTGCCCTGGCTCTGCCCAAATCACCTGCTCTCAATGGCAGCCCCCAGCTCTCCAAGGAAGAAATCCCCTGTATTGTGGTGCTGATAGGATCAGGGCAGGTGTCCGTCCTCCACTGCATGGACAAGGAAGTGTGGCACACCCTGTTCACCTGGAACACCTGGGAACCAAGGCCTGGGAGCCCCTGCCTCCCCCTGCTCAGCACAGCCCGTCCCAAACAGGCTCCTGAAGAGAACAGGCTGCTGGGCAAGAGGAATAACACGAATCTGTGGGGATAACAAAGTTCATATTAAACCGATTAAGGATATTTAATCCACCTCTAACAGTATGGACATCTGACTGCACTCAGGAGCCAGAGCAGATAATCCCAGCCCTCCTTCCCAGTGCTGCCCCAGTGATCCCAGCCTGGCCTGGGGAGATGACTCAACATCTCAGAGCTGTCTGTCACAAACCAGCTCAGCACACGGGCCTGCACTCCCAGCTCACACTTCAGGCTGGGAGAACACAATTCCATGCCACGACCTCGTGCCCAGGTGTTCCAGCCCTGGGCTGAGCCCACATCCTTGGGTTGAGTCAGCATGGATGGCAAACAAGTCTGGGCTGGAGAAGAGGCTCAGCTGGCACTGCACAGACCCAGCAGCACCGCAGTGCCCAGCATTCCAAAGCTGGTGCCCAGCTCTGCCCAGTGCCAAATTCCCAGCTCTTTCCTGCACATGAGCTCCCACAGCTCGAGGCAGGCACCCCACGGGGCCCTGCAGGAATAATTCCACTCTGAGGAACACAAACTGGAGGTTTAATCTAATCCCCACCAAAGCAGGAATCTCCAGAGCCCACGCCGGCAAATCCACCCACGCAGCTCTTCCCCGGCAGGATGAGCCCTGGCTCTTGCCACATGGCACAGCACGAGGAAAAACTTGTGCTCTACCAACCCTCAAACCCTCCTGACTCTGAATTTGCCAGGAGAATCCCAAAGGCTGTCCTGGTTTCACCAGAGCAGCATTCCAGGCACAAATGGCACTCACATCCTCCAGGAACAACAGTGGGACATCAACTGCCTGGCGGACACAGCACCAGGAATTTGCTGCTCAGTAGCTTTGGATTCAAATTCAGGGCTGGTTCCCAGTGCCAAACCACAGTGTAACCCCCCGGGAATTCTGCCTTAACTAGGACAGGCTCATCTGTTGCAAACTCGATGAGATCATTTCCAAGTTCCTGTTTAACAGGTGCCAGGCTCCTCCTGCACCTGCTGTGTGCACAGGGCTCCCTGCCCCCACCAGGCTGGGAACATCTGCTCAGCTCCCTCAGGAGATGTGGAAAAGGTGACTGGGAGAAGGAACCAGATCTCCTGCCCTGTGCCCAGAGCAGGGAACATGGGCCAGGTAGAATCAGAGAGCAAGGAAACCGCGCTTGTTAACAGGGAGGGGAACCCACAATAATCCTGCAACTTTATTTGCATGTAAAAGAACAAAAAAAAAAAAATCCTCTCCACAATAAAGGCAGGCAGAGCTCGCTCAGCTCCGGAGCTGCACCCCCGGCCAAGCTGGAGGAGTCGGGGTATTTCTGTCTCTGAGATCCACACAACCACAGAGCAGCAGCTCAGCCATTCCAAGGATGCAGCTCTGGCAGGAATTCACACTTTGCATGGGAGGAGGCTCCCAGCAGCCTTGCCCCGGGGCCCAGCCCGTTCCAGGCAGGGCTGGGGGAGCATGGGAACACAGCGGGATGAGGCCACATGAAGAGGATCCCATGCAGCCTTTGCCGTCACACACCTGCCTCACCCCCCAAAAAAATGACTCAGCTCCTTGGTTCAAGGCTGCCCAGCACTAAGGAGCTTCCTCTCCATGCAGGTGGATGCACAGCTGCTCCCTTTTCCAGGCCTAAGGCACAGGCAGGCTGCCATCCTCGTCCGAGGTCTCTGTGTCCCCACTGTCCCCCACGGTCCCTCCGGCACGGCCGGACGCCTCCAGCTTCCTCCTCTTCTTCAGGTGGTGCAGGTGGGATTTGGAACGTGTGTGAGCTGGAGGAAGAGGCAAACAGAGCCTTTAATCTGTGGAATTTGGAGGAGGAAACAGCCAAACCCCCCACGCAGGGCAGAGCACCCTCCCTTCCCAGCACAATTCACTCCCAGAGAAAAGCGAATTCCCAAACCCGGCCCTGGCTGCTCCTCTGGACACTTCCAGGCCAAACTATCGGGCTCAGAAGAGGACAAAGGAAGAACTGAGAGAGGGGAAAATCCTGGTTCTGTGTGGGCAGAAGATTCCAGGCTGTCACTGCCAGCCTCTCCAGGGAAGTGGGAATGTGTTTCCCAAGAGGTGGCACTTTGCAGGCTGCAGGTGAGGTTGTGCAACTCCCTGCTTGCTCCCCATGGAGAGCTGCCAGGATCATTTGTAGGACTGGATCCCTGCACCACAGCACTGGGAAGATGCTGTGCATCCTACAGGGCAGCCAGGGAAAAGCCTGGAGCAGAATTAAACTTCTGGATAACTCCAGGGCAGTGCCCCAGCCATGAGAGCACTGCAGCAGGAGTCAGATGGAAACAGAGGGGTAATCCCAGGGATTCAGCTTGGAGCAGCAGGAGCTGCATTTCTCCATGAAATCACATCCTTAAGGACAGCCAAACCTCCTTATCAGCGGTTTTATCTCAGGGGAGGCTTTGTCTGACCATCTTGGCAGGGTGGTTTTGCCTTTTCCAAGAGATCAGAGCAGCAATTAAAGCACAAACTTTTCAAGCAGGGCCTTAATTAAATGAGGGTATGTGCTCTGCTGAATCAAGGCCCTCAGGTGTTTTCCAGCCATTCTTTTTCTGCCAAAGGATGAAATCACATGCAAAGCAGCTGCTTTATCACAATGCTGGAGGGTCACCCTCACCCTGAGATAAAGTCTCACCTCCTGCAATTTGTCACAAGCAACACCAAAGCTACAGTGGCTGAGGAAGTGCCAATTGCTGCAGCTGTCTGGGAGTTGTGCACTTGAAGTCCATATAAATTGTAAAATCAGATACAATTTTAAAATCCCCCAGAGCCAGCAGGGTGCTGGGAAGCAGTTCCAAAAACTCTCTGTCACCTGACCTAAGAAAACAGACCAGAGTGCAGATCCACCCAGCTCCCACCACTGTTTTCACCTTCCTTTTTGTCCATTTTGCAGGTACAAGTAACACCCAGGCTTTGGAGCATTTTTCTCCCACCATCTGTGGATCTGAGCCCAGTTCAGCTGGATACAGAGAATAACAGCTGGTCTTGGCTGAGGCAGGCACTGTCACCATTGACTGGTGTCTGGGGTGACATCCCTAAGGACATGGAGGCATTTGGGGGGACTCCAAGGAGCTCCCACTGAGTCACAGAACTTTCTGGACCTAAAGGATGCCAGGGGCCTGGAGAGTTTTCAGTTCTGGACAAACAGAGCTCCTTCAAAGCACCTCCTGAGACGGCTAAAATAGATAAAACAACAACTGCACTTAACTGATCTCACTGCAAGGAGCCTCCCCCAAAGAGCAGCTCCAGCCTTTGCCTTCAGCACTTCCCTACCTCAGTCAGGAATAAGCAACTCCTTCAAACCCAACAACCTGGGAAATTTATCTTTGGTTGAGTCTCATCTGCTTGTTTTGGCTGGGGCAGAGTTGATTTCCCTCACAGTAGCTGCTCTGGGGCTGTGTTTGGATTCGTGCTGAGCACAGGGTTGATAACTCGGGGATGTTTTGTTGTTGCTGGGAGCTCTGGAACTGAGTCAAGGCCTTTTCTGCTCCTCACAGCAACAGAGAGGGAGCTGGGGGTGCACAGGGGGTTGGAGGGGACACAGCTGACCCCAGCTTACCCCAGGGACAGCCCAGGCCATGCAGCTCACACTTCCTGGGGGGAAGGAAAGGGGGGGACATGGGGATGATGGCATTTGTCTTCCCAACGTCGTGTCAGATGTGATGGAGCCCAGATTTCCTGGGGATGGCTGAGCATCTGCCCAACCATGGCAAGCAGTGAATTAATTCCTAGTTTTGCTTTGCTTTCTCTATTAAACTTTAACTCAACCAACAATTTTTCTCACTTTTACCCTTGCAATTCTCTCTCCCAGAGACAGAGAGTGGGGGAGTGGCTGTGGGGGGCTCAGATGCTGGGGTTAAACCATGACCCTGCACATCCTGTATTTGGGCAACACATGGAGATTTACCAGTTTCATTTCTGCAGCAGGTTTCTCCATGACTTTTTGTTTCTGGTTCTCAGCATGAGCCTCCCAGCACAGATAAATTCACTGACTTAATCTGATTCCAGCTGAGCTCTTTTAAAGTAAGTCTATGGAAAATAGAAAATCCCTTTCTATTACAGCTACGAATAGTTTAAAAAGAAAAAAAAAAAAACACATAAGTAGGAAATATTAGAGCTGAACTATTAGAAACATTATGAAATTTTCATTTACACAACAGAATTTTAGAGGAGATTTGCTCTGTGCTTTTTGAAGAAGCATCCGCAGTGCTGTGAAGGACCAGGAGCCCAGAATAAACACAGCAGCTCTGAGCTTGATGCCACATACAGATCCCTGGTGTGATGCTCTCTGTGTTTTCTGGGTGCTGGGAAGGGGGGGAAGCCCAGGGAAGGAGGGAATCCTGACAGATGGTTCCTGTGGCACAGCTCCTGCAAACAACCCTTGCGAGGCCAGGATCACGAGCTGGGGGTCATCTGGCCACAGGGCAGCTGCTCCAGCAGCCCACAGAAGCTCAGCCCTCCCAGGTGCCCTCCTGTGCCCTGTGAGGGCCCTACCTGCCCACTCCCTGTCGCCGATGATGAGTCTGGCACAGAGCTCACACACGCGATGGCTCCGCTTGTTCTCCTCGTCCTGCTCCATCCTCAGGGGCTCTGCCGGGGGCTCACGGCCCTGCAGATCAAATAATGCCTCAAGCTGGGCTCTGCCACCAAAATTTGTTCACTTTCACAGAGTTTGGGATGGGAGCTTGGCAGACTCAGACACGGGCTGGCAAGGCAGACAGAGAGTTTTACCAAGCGCAGCACTGGGCATTGGGGAAAATGTTCAGCTGAGACAACAAATCTACTGCTGCAAGGAAATGCCAAGGTTGGGCATGTGAGCAGCCAGCCCTGCTCCAGGGACAGACTGTGTGCCAAGCCAGGGGGCCTGGAGAGCACAGAGAAGTGAGCCAGGCAAAGGCCAGCTCCCCAGTACCTGGATGAAGCTCTCCACGATCGCCAGGGCAGGTTTCAGCACATCCTCCTCCCACCGCTGCGCATCAGACACCTCCAAGCCATAAACTGGGGGCACGTTGGGCCCAGGACCTACAGAAACACCACGAGGCAGCTCAGCACCAGAAACCCTCAGCACCACAAACCCTCAGCACCAGAAACCCTCAGCACCCCCTTCCAGAACCCAGGGGGAGCAGAGGGATCTGCTTTTTCCTATCAGCATTCAGAAGCCAACAGCACCAGGCTGTCCAGAGCCAAAATTCCCTCCTGCAAGCAGCAGGAACACCTCAGGACTCAGGGAAGCATCTTCACAGCTGGCTGCCCTTGGGAGAATGTTCTGGAATCTGAGCATGCCAGCAGCCCATCACAACAACCACCACCTCAGCCCAGCCCTGGTGCACAGGAGGCTGGGAGGATGGAAGAGCTGGATGCAGGCACAAAGCCATCACAGCAGGCTGACAAGGAGATGCAGGCATGGAGCCTGGATGAGGGATCTGAGCGTGCAGATTCCCACTCAGAGCTGGAACTGACTGTGCAGGGGCTGATGCTCCTGGCTCCTGGCAGGAGATGTTTTGCTAATGACAAGGGACAGGTTCACAGCCACCCCTCTGGTCTGCCCTGGCCCAATGCCAGGACACAGGGCACTGGCTGCAGCCAGGACAGGGTGGAACAGCTGCCAGCAGAGAGCACCTGCTCCCTGGGTGACCTGGCTGCTCTCCATGGCTCACCTGCCCTCCACGGGCCCTGGCTGTCCCTGCCTGGACAAAGCCATCAAAGGCTCCACGTGCCAGTCCCCAGCAGGTGCTGCTTTTATTGCTGTGCCCACAAACTAGCCCCTGACAGGCCCATCTGAAGCACACCTGCCACCAGAAAGGTGAGCTGAGCCACTCTGCCAAAACTCCTGCGGCCTCCTTCAAAGTCCGTCTTTTTTTGACTCGAGTTTCTCCCTGCCTTCTCTTTATTTATTTTTTTTTTACTATTATTTATTTTATTGTTGTTTTGCCCCTACTGAGCACCTTTCAACAAGTGCCCGGCTCCCAGCTGCTGCTGCTGGCCCTGCTCCAAGGCTGGGGCTGGGATGGGGAAGTCCTGCTGGCTCCCTGCCACCACCCAGAGCACGGCCACGGGGCTGCTGCTCCTAATCTGGAGGGCAGCTGTCAAATGGGCTTTGCTCCCCGCCAGGAGCATGTGTGGGTGCGTGGGGACCCCCTCCCTGAGCCCCTCAGGAGCATTTGGCAGGATAAGCTGCAGGGATGTTTGTGACCATCATCATCATCATCATCATCTAACAGTGCCTGACACGGGGCTGAGCCTCTGCTTGGGATTTATCCCTCCTGATGGCTGGGAGGGGATGGGGTCCAGGGGTACAGGAGACAGAGCTGGCTCTTGAGTGTCTCGGATGAGAGGCTGTGGGCAGGACACATCTCAGGAGGGGCAGGAGATCCAGCCTGGACACATCTCAGGAGGGGCAGGAGATCCACTCTGCAACCCAAACCAGTGGGAAAGGCAGAGCCTTGTGGGTGGATGGGGACACTGGGTGGCTCCTGGAGGGTCTGGCTGGGAGCAGACCCCCAAACACAGGCTGCCCCAAAGCCCCAGAGTCCCCGGTGGAGCTGAGATGGGGCATGAGGAGAGCTGGGAGCAGAGGACTCACGTTTCAGGAAGCGGTTCCGGACCCATTTGTTCTGCCTCCGGGCGTATCTCTTGGTCACCTGCTTCAGGGCCTGGATCCCTTTGGAACAGGGGATTAAACAGGAGGAAAAAAACCCCCAAAGGTCAGTGAGAAGAGACTGTCAGCTCCAGGGGAGGGAAATCACACAAGAAAGAAGTTTATGCTGGGTGGCACTATGAGAATTATTTTTACTGTCAGTCTGGGGGTCTGTGCCTGCACTGAGAAGGGGCTGGACAAGGTACCCCAAATATCCCTGAATAAACAGAGGGTGCAAAGAGCCCAAACCCTCCACCCTGAAGCTTTAGCAGGTAGGACAACCTGTTCAAGTGCTGCACTGCTCTCATAATGCCCAATTCTCTGCACAATGGAGCCCAGGACTGCTCATCCCACCCAGCAGAGGATGATTTACCACTCTACAACTGCTCAATATTTAGTACCAGGCTTATCAAATCCCTCCTAATCGTCTCCTGAGCAGACACAACAAGTTCCTTCTGCATCAAACTTGTTTTCAAGCCTTTTATCATTTCTGTGGTTTCTTCAGTCTCTTCTTCCACACTGAACCCTCCTTGGCACGGATGGACTTTGCCTGGGCCCTCCCTGTGTGGAGAGCAGCTCCCCTCCAACATCAGCCCAGACATTCCACAATAACACAGCACCAAAGGCTGCATCCCTGCTGACTGATCCCCACATTCCTCACCACCACAGAGCTGCTGACATGCTGAGTTCTGCTTCATTCCTCTTTTCCAGCCCTGCTCTCCACAGCATTCACACCCCAGCTGGGATCCCATCGCCCAAGTGGACCTGCTCCAGATCCCAGGTCACCTGTACCCTGTGCACCCTGCAAGGAGGCCTGAGGGGAGGGAAGGGCTGCTCTGGGTGTGCTCAGAGATGCTCTCCAATCACTGGAAAACGAGTCCCTGCCCCTCTGGGCTGGCAGAAGTGGGAAATGCAGAGAGAAAGGTGCAGCTGGGGCTGTGACTTTGGTTTAGAGCACCTTGTGGTGTCACCTGGAGCTTTGTGGGGCACACGAGGTGCTGCCCTCACCTTTCTCCAGCAGCAGGGCACTGGTCTCGGGTGAGCAATTCCCTTCGCTGACGAGGTACTCGTGGAATTCCTTGAAGCCAATGGACTGGAAGATGCCGTGCTGGTAATCCTGCCTGGAGGAGAACCAAAGGCAGGGCTCACAGTGGGAGACCTCCAGAGGGAGGAGCAGAGAGGATCTGGCTGCTCACCCACCGGTTCTCTGCCACCTTCTGCTGGTTGTAGCGGCGGTGGAAGTCCCGCAGCTCCTCCAGCAGCCCTGCAGCCACCATGTCATCCACCCTCTTGTCCAGCCGTGCATCCAGAGCTGCAGGAGGACAGCGGGACATGGCTGAGCTGCAGGGAGCCATGTCCTGGGGGGCTGCACAGCCTGCCAGGACAGGAGTCAGCACTGCCAGGCTGCTGCTCCACCTGAGGAAGGCAGAGCCTGGCAGTTCTCTGTCACACCCACTGCTGCCAGAGGAATTGCTGCCTTCTCCAGGGAGGAGGCTGGGGCAGGAGCAGGGAGTCAGCCCTTCCTCAGCCAGCCAGGAGCCCGCTCTCACCTGCCTGGTCTGCGTGGAGCCACAGGATGCAGGAATGTGGGTATTTCAGGGGCCCACCTAAGGGCCCCCCGCCTTCCTCCTCCTGCTGCTGGTGCAGGATTTGACTGTGGGGGATCCCCGTCTCTTCAAACACTTGGAGGCTCCTGGAAGCAGAGACACACAGAGCTCAGAGGCTGGGTGAGAACCAGCGTTCCCATTCCCCCAGCAGCCCCGGGGGCTCCAGCAGAGGGAACCGCAGACACTCGCCGAGATCCAACCCTCTCATGTGGGGGGAGGGCAGGTCCCAGCCCCGTCCCGTGCCCGGCATCCATGCACACCCAGGTCCTGGGGGTGCAGTGCTGGCACCCGAGGAGCCCAGAGCACAGCCACCCACTCCTGCCTGGCACAGGGACAAGTCCTGCAGGGGACAGGGATCTGGCTCCAGCCCTGCCCTTTCCAGCCAGGCAGGGCTGCAGGGACACGGCACCAGCGCTGAGATGCTGCTGTGGAGCTTTGCCCAGCCCAGGCAGGGAGGGAGCTGTGCTGGTGCCCCACCCTCCATGCCCCTGCACCGTGCGAATGGGGTGGGCGGTGTTCTGCTCCCCGGGGCCAGGGCTCGGCTGGGACGGAGCAGCAAGCCTGGTCTTGCTGCCGTGCTGTTCCCACAGAGCTCAGCTATGTAACTCAGCCAGCAGGGCAGCTTGCTCTTTAAATAGCTCCAGACAAACCCTCTGCTGCTGGGGCACGGAGCAGGAGCAGCCCCAGAGCACAGCCCAGCACCCCAGAGGCAGCTCAGGCTGGGGCTGTGTGGCCAAAGGGCTCAGATCCCACAGAGTCCCCAGCACCAAGAGCCCAGGAGCACCCACCTGGGGTGGGAATGCTCATCCTGCCGTGCTCCCAGGCACACAATTCCCTCAGGAAGGGCTGAGGGGTGCTCACCTGGCCACCTTGCGCTTGTCGTGGGGGTGCAGCTTGGCCGCCATCTCCGGGTCCACCTGGCTCAGGCGCCGATGGAGCTCAGCACTGTCCAGCTGCTCCAGCTCCACTTTCCTGTCACTGTCCGGCCTGGGGACACTGCTGGCCTTCTCCTGTGGGGCACAGGACAGCCCTGAACCAAGCAACACAATCCCTCAGAGCCATGGGGTGAAGGAGGGGCTTTAGGGTCTCCTTGCCGCTCTCCAGCAGGGACAGCACCGTGCCAAATTGCAGGAAGTCTGCCCTAAACATGGGATTCATCCTTTCCCAGAGGGATTCACAGCCCCCCACAGTACCTTGGTGTTGATAAGGACCTTCCAGAGCAGGGACTCAATGTAGTAGTTGGTTCCTCCCACAACTATGGGGATCTTGTCCCGGGCAAAGATATCTTCAATGTGCCAGAGTCAAGGAGCAGAAGCAGAGTGGAGAGCAGGGGGGGAAGGCTGTGGGAGCAGCAGGCTGGGGCTCAGATCCCACTCTCCCAGCCTCAGGGAACCAGTAAGGCTGCAGGACAGGGTTAGAGGTGTCCCTCATCTCTCATTGCTCTCTGTCAGCTCCAGAACTCAGGGACACCCCAGGACTGCCAGGGAGGACAACACTCAGCACAGATCTTCCCTGGGCTGTCCTGAGGGTTAGCTGGGCAAAAGAAGCCCCAAGTCCCTCTCACCAGCAGAATCCTCTGGAAAAATAGAGGAATGTGGAGAGCCCAAACATGCATCCCTCTGGCCATGGAGGTGGGAAGCCCATTCCTGCTCAGCCAGGCAGGCTGCAGCATGACAGGATATCAGAGGCACAGCTTTGTCCCTGAAATCCACCACGGTGTAGTTGGAGACGAGGGGATCCACAAAGCTGATCATGTGGTGTCTGCAGAGACGCTGCTCCTGAGGGGAAACCTTGTTGGTGATGATGTCCAAGCCCTTGTACACCTGGGGAAGAGAAGAGCCTGTCCTTCACCTCTGTGTCCTGTGAGACCTGCACTGACCCCTTCCCCCTGTGCCAGTCACCCCTCCCAGCCCCTGCTGGGGCAGCACAGGCAGGGCACAGCAGGGGCACAGCAGGGGCACGTGCCACGTTCAGGCAGGGCAGCAGGAATCCTGCCAACACCTGCTCCTGCCAGGGCCAAGCTGCCTCTCTCTGCTGTTTGTTCCTGCCCACAGCAGATGAACCGTGGAGTCCAACCGCTCGTGACTGCTTTCCTGCTTTGACACAACTCTGTCATTAGGGCTGGGAGGGCTGACTGAGCTCTTGGACGGTGCAGCCAGAGCCTTGGCAGTGTCACCAGCCTGGCACAGAGCTCCAGAATTAGGGCCTCCAAGCTGCCACCCCCTCATCTGCTGCTGCAGCTAAAAGCTCAGGTGTGCTGTTCTCCTTGTGGGGACAAGGATCACTGCTGCCTGCAACACAGAGCAGATTCCAGGCAGGGGAAATGAGGACAGCTCCTCACCCTGCTTCCCATGCAAACACAACCCTCCTCAGCACTGGCAGCTCACAGTGGGGCACATAAAGCCTCTGTGTCCAGCCCAGCTCTGTGCTGTGCCCAGGACTGAGCAGGAGGTGGCAAAGGAGGTGCTTTGGAAGGATGTGTTTTGTTCTCAGAGCCTTCCTGCTTAAGAGAAGTCTCCCAGCATGGGATAAACCGGGATGATGGGGAAAAGGACTGGAAATGGCTGTACTCATTTCCTTCTCCATCCCCCCAGAAACCACCCCAGCCAGACTACAAGAAATAAATTTCCCCTTAATCCCCTCTGAGAAGCTGCCGAGCCTCCTGCTGCAGCGTGGCCTCCACCCACTGCTCCCCTGGTCCCAGACAGGAGGACAAGGTGACACAGAGGTGACCCACGGGCACCAGGCACAGAGGGATGAGGTTAGTGGAGCAGGGAAGCCCAAGCCCTGCCTGGAGCAGTCATGCGAGGAGCTGCTGGAGCTGCTGAACCAGCTCTGCTCCCACCTTGCTCAACTGCAGCCCTGGGAGAAGCAGGGCTGGCTCCTGCTCCCATCCCAAAAGGCTCCCCCGGGGGGCAGGAAGCGAGGGGGAGAGGGAGGGCAACCAAAGCCTGCAGAAAGGCAGCTGCCCCAGGGGATGGTGAGCAGGCAGGACGGGCCCACAGGCAGCTCTGCCAACGTGCCCCGTGGCTGCGGGCAGCTTATTGATCCCTGGGCTGGCAGCTCCATTCAACACGGGCTCCAGCCGGCACAGAAAGGCTTTGAATTCAGTGAGCTTTGGCTCCCTGCCTGTTCTCCCCATTCCCAACCCTCCAGCTCCTCCAATTCCCACTGCTGCCTGCAACCCCAGTGAGCACAGAGGGCTGACAGGCTGCTCAGAGTCAGCCAGCAGCTCCCAGTGCCCCGCACGGGCACATCCAGGATACAGAACTCAGGCTGCCATCCCCAGCTTCTCCTGGAGATTAAACACCGAGAGCTCCTGGAATATCTGGCAACAAGGGGAGGAATGCAGTGTCAGTGTGTGGGCTGGGAGGAAACAAAGGCAGCCTTTTACACACAGGCAGTAAGCCCCGAGAAGGTTTCCACCAGCTGGCTGTCGGCAGGGCCTCGCACCGAGACGTCCTCCTGACACTCATTTCTATTTTCAGCCAGCGGCTCAGATAAGCCTTTGTTGCTTTCTAAGGCCCCAAAACAGATTAGCAGCAGCCTGGAGCAGCCGGGCTCCGAGACACGGAGCACAAGGCAGCACTAAAGATGCTTAGCCTTGAGGGCGTCCTCCCGCCTCTGCGCTGAGCCCCCGTGCTGGGCTGGGAGGGCAGAGCTGCCCCTCTGGAAAAGGTGGGGAAACTGAGGCAGGACACGTAAATCCCCATGAGTTTTAGGATCTGCAGGCCTGGGAAGGGCAGGTTCTCCCAAATCTTTGTTCTGGCACTAGTATCTACGGCCAGGAAAACATCAGGATTTCACAGGGGCCATGCTGGAGAGGGGCATGGAGGACCCAAGCCAAGGAGAGCACGATTGACTCCCTGCCCTGATTCCTGCAAAGGCTCTGGAGATGTCCTGACTGCACACACTGACTGGCAAGCGTGTGCTACAGCAACTGCATCACCACTCCCAAGGGACAGTGGGATCCAGATGGGACACTGGAATCTAGAAGGCACAGTGGGATCATGAGTGGATGGGGCCCTCCTCAAGCTGGCACAGGGATCCCTGCACGTTCACTGCCAGGAATGAAGAAATGAAGAAACACGACTGGCTTCACCCTGCCTGGCTCTCCAAGGAATTATTTACTCCTCAACCAAACTCACTGGGATGACAAACAGCAACAGAAAGGACAAAAAGAAAGATTAAGAGGCCAGCAGATTAACCAGAGCTCCTGAGCTGCAAGCAGGCAGCAGTTAAGTCTGTAATTTGAGCACAGCGACTCAGAGCCATGACGAAAACACCCTGGAGATGGATAGAGGGGTGCCTGTGTGTGGGAACAGGTGGGCTCGGGGCTCCCCAGCCCCTTCCCCGGCCTGGCTCCCGCTCCAGCAGCTGCCCAAAACACTGCCAGCATTTGTCAGCGCTGCTCAGAGCCCGGCAATGAATGCACAGAGGGGGCTGAGGGCGACACGGTCGCTGGCAGCTGTCAATCCCCGACCAGCAACGGGATTTCCAAACCCTGGCGAGTCTCCTGCGAGGACAGCAGAGCCAGCCCTGCGTGGCAGGGGGACAGGGCACGGGGAACAAAGGCAGAGAGAAAGGAGCCCCGGCTGGGAGGCACCGGGGGCTGCCCCGCCTCGGCAGCACGCTGCATTACGGGATAAAGCAGCCGAGCTGCTGGGCCCTGGCTCCACAGTCACGCTAGAATGAGATTAAAAGGAAAGCAGGACAAGAGCCACTGGAGCCTGGATGCCTTCGGGCGCCTGCAGCAGGGTCCTCCCCACACTGCCTGCATTCCCATGGTGGAGCCTGAAAGGAGCAGGGCACAGAACGCACGCTCCGAAACATCCACAAGCAGGGATTCAGCTCCTAAATATCCACCAGTGGCAATTCAGCTCCTAAATATCCACCAGTGGCAATTCAGCTCCTAAATATCCATGAGCAGGGATTCAGCTCCGAAACATCCACCAGCAGATTCAGCTCCTTAACATCCACCAGCAGAATTCAGCTCCTAAATATCCACCAGTGGGGATTCAGCTCTAAACATCCACCAGCAGGGATTCAGCTCCTAAATATCCACCAGCAGACATTTAGGAGGCTCCAAACACACCTGCAGAGCTCAGGATGCAGCAGGAGCCTCGTGGCCACAGCATGGCCCAAGCCAGCAGCCACTTCTGCAATATTAAAGATGGGCAAAGCTCCTGCTCTTCACGTTTTGCCCTCTCAGGATTTCAGTTCAGCTCAGGCCTCACTCTTTCCCCAAGAGCTTAAGGGAAATATTCCAAGAAATTGCTTTCTGATTGCTTGCCCCAAATTCAGGAGAGTGAGGTTTTAAATTTAGCTCAGTGGGACACAAAGAGTGACCAGGAAACAGGGAGGTGGGCACAGGATAGTGGGAGTTGATCTCTGAGCAGCACAAAGGGTGTTGCTGGCAGAAAACACTTTTTATGTAGAATAATAAACACATTTAACATTAAACTTGATGGAAAGTTCACACCCTATAGGAAGCAAACAGTGAAAGTGTGAATCAGTAAGGAAAATATTTTGCTAAGCAACAGCAAAATTGTTATTCTTGTGGTGGCTGAAATGTCCATCCTGTGGCAAAGCTCTTGTAGCTGAACAAAATTAAGACCAAAAAAAAAGAGTTTTGGCTCCTTGCTGTTGATTTATCCCAACCACACAACTGATATATTCCACACTGCTGCTTGCAGTGAGAGACCACAGACACTGTCACTGGCAAGGAGAAAAGTATAATTTTTAACACTCTTCCCCAAATCTCTTGGTGTCCCTTTGCTGATGCCAGAGGACACCACCCTGTGTGTTGCTCACTACCAAGTTACTCCAGCTGCTGCCTCCCCTTACTCAACCCTTTACACCTCCCTGCAGCTTCTGGTGGGTTAAAATTAAAACACCTTCGCTCTGGTTTCATGCCAAAAGGTGAATTTATTGGGGATGGGGGGGCTTAAACAAACACTTTGAACAAACTCTGCATTTTTGGTTGTGTTCAGAGCCCACAGGGCAGGGAGGGGACACAGAGGCACTGCCACAGTAACCAAACAACTGCCCAGTGGGACAGGAGCACTGGGACTGGGGAACTGGGGACAGAACAGGGACACTGGGACAGGGACACTGGACCTGGCACAGGGGCACCAGGATGGGTTCCAGGGCTGGGACGGGGGCACCGAGAACAGGACAGGGACACTGGGAATAGGACAGGGATACGGGGACAGGGACACTGGGACAGGACAGCGACACCGGGAGCGCATTCAACAGGCAGCCTCCATCCCGTGGGCCCTCCCCTACCCGCACCTGGACACGGGGCCCGGAGGAACCGGAGGGAACCTGCCCGGAGCCGCCGGGACTGAGCTTTTCCAGGCCCCGACCGGGCCCTGCTGCCCCTCCAGGCCCAGCTCGCACTTTCCCCGGTACAGCCCGGGCAGGCCCCGGTGCAGGCCAGGAGGCCCCGGGACAGGCCGGACCTCCCCCGGTAGAGCTCAGACCCCTCCCGGTAGAGCTCAGACCCCTCCCGGCAGAGCTCGGAGCCCTCCCGGTACAGCTCGGAGCCCTCCCGGTGCAGCCCAGGCCGCCCCCGGTGCAGGCCGGGAGGCCCCGGTACAGGCCGGACCTCCCCCGGTAGAGCTCAGACCCCTCCCGGCAGAGCTCGGAGCCCTCCCGGTGCAGCCCAGGCCGCCCCCGGTGCAGGCCGGGAGGCCCCGGTACAGGCCGGACCTCCCCCGGTACAGCTCGGAGCCCTCCCGGTGCAGCCCCGGCCGCCCCCGGTAGAGGCCGAGCCGCCTCCCAGCCCCCGGCCCAGGCCCAGGCCCCACCGGGCTCCCGTCGCGGCTCCTCCCGGCCCAGGCCCGGCCGCGGCCTCCCCGGTGCCCGGCGCCGGCCGTACCTGCATGGAGTCGGCGCTGACGATCTCCCCGCCGAGGCGCAGCCCGAGCTGCAGCGCCAGCGCCGATTTCCCGGTGCCGGTGGCGCCCAGGATCACCACGAGCGGCAGCGGCGGCCGCGGGGCCCGGCCCAGGCACAGCGCGGCCGCCGCCGCCATGGCCCGGCCGGGGACGGGCACGGGCGGGACGGGGGCGGGCCGGGGCCGGGGCCGGGGCCGCCCGCGGGGAGGACGGGGCCGGGCCCCGAGCTCCGTGCGCCGCTGCCCGCCCGGGGTCCTCTCCCCCCCAGCCCCCTCCGTGTCCCTGTGTCCCCGCCACTCCGTGCCCCGGGTCCCCACAGCCAGCCCGGTCCCCTCGCGGTGTGCCGGGTGCCCAAACCCATCCCCAGTCCCGCGGGCCCTTTTCGGGTCCCCCGTTACCGCCCCAAGCCTCTCACGCCCTTGCCCAGGCGTGGGGCTCTGGCCCGTGGTCCCTTTTACAGGAGCGAGTGGGAAGGATGCTGTTGCCATAGCAACGGGGCAAAGCGATGGGGAGCGGGGCTGTTGCCATAGCAACGGGGCAGAGTAGGATGATGCGCGGGGGCTGCTGCCATGGCAACGGAGAGGAGCGTGTTGCCGTGGCGACCGCAGCTTCCACGGAGGCTCGTCCTTCCCATCGCCACAGCAACAGGAGGGGATGGGGAGCGGGGCCGCTGTCCCCGTGGCAACAGAGGGGAGGGAAAAGGGGAGGCCGTTGCCAAGGCACCTCCGCGGTGCTGCTCTCCCTGGCAACACACATCCCTCGCCATGGCAACAGGGAGAGGGAGGCTGCGGGCCAGGGGGGTGCGGGCAGGCGGCCCCCCTCGGCAGGGAAGGGATTATCGCCGCCTCGGGAAACTGTCCTAAAAATTTGCCAGCCCAGGCGTGAAGGCGGCATCGTGCCCACAACACCCCCGGGCCAGCACAGGGATGGGAGGGAAGATGTGGTGGGCAAGCAGAAGTGGTTTGGGGGGCACAGCAAAGAGCAGGGTGTCAGCAGGGCAGGGTGCATTAAAAAAATAACTAATTCAGGCCCTGGCAGTGCCAACTTGTGATGGTTGCAGCTGACACTCACAAATTGCAGTGCTGAACAGGCGAGAAGGAAAGCCCTGTGTGCTTATTTTCTTCACTTCACAGCACTGTCAGTCTCCTTCCCTCATCCTGACCGCGACAATATGAGAGGAGACACGTGCTCCAGTAACCAGGGAAGCTTCAGGTAGATGCACATGAATGCAGGCTTTAGGCAGGAGAACCCAAAGGTGTTTACAAACTGCAACTCAATTCTTCAGTTTGGTTTGGGCTTTGGGGCCATCTCCTGCTCAGGCTCAGGCTGCGGATCTGCTCATCACTTCCAAGAAAGATAATTAATGATTTAAACTTCCTAGGTACCTTCAGCACAAAAAGAAATTTCAGGAGGGTCACCTTGAGCTGAGAAAAGAGGAGAGACTGCGAGTGTGAGTGTCACAAAACCACAACAAAAATAACCGTTTGAGGGGCTGGTACATCTGGGCTGTGTCTCCTGCGCATGGGCGAGGTGTCAGATTTAGGTCACCCCGCTCCCTGGTTAAGCTGTGGGTCATGGGAGCACCTTTTAATGCAGCTCTGAAAGGCTGTGACACCGTGTGATGCAACACAGAGTGTGAAACGCTGCTGGCAACGAAGGGGATGGGTGTTTAAGGGCTTCTGTGTGGCACCATTGCTGTTTAAGGCTGGTTTTCCCCCTGGTGATTGAGGCTCCAGCAGCAGCTCCTGGCTCCTGAGTCCTCAGCAGTAACATAATCCCACATCCCTCCTGCATTTAGAGTAAGACTTTTGCTGCCAGGACAAAGGAAACCCAAACGTGTCAGGTTTGGGGGCAGCAGGGAGAACACACATATATATAATTTCATCCACTTGGCAGATCTGGGATGTGGAGCTCTCTGGAAGCGAGTGGATTGCATTCCCCACTCCCTATAGGGTTACTGCCAGACACAGCCCCAGCCCCTGACCCGTGGGGCAGTGATCACCCCACACCCCCTGCCCCAAACCCCATTAGGGGGGGTTTACAGTTACATCAAAGCCTTCTCCCAGCCCAGCCTGGGCTCTCTGCCCTTCCTTGCCACTAAAACCACTTGAAAGGAGGAAAAATAATCCAAGTGATTCATTTCCCTGGCCCCACCACCACGACCACTTCTTCTTCAAGCGCCGGGAGAAAACCAGGACAAAGAGCTCAGTCTTGATGCAGCTGAGCCTTGGGGAAAAAATAGATTCATTAATTTTTATTAATGTCCAGGATACCCCAAAAGCCAGGAGCCACAGCAGCCCCCCCACAGGAGCACTAAGGTGATGCATGGAAACCCACAGCATGGAAAAAGCCAACCCAGGCTGTTGCAAACTTATTTATTTATGAAGTATGAGGTAATGAAGAAAGTGCTAAATCCAACCAGTGTTAACTCTAACAGTTCTCAGCAGGTCAGCAGGGACCCCAGGGTGCCATCCTGCGGGACCACCCCTGCCAGCACCCATGGGAGGGGACAGGGGACTCTGCCACCCCCACACCCCCAGACTGGGCAGCAGGAGGGCGCAGACAGGGCAGGCAGAGCAGCCCCCTGCAAAACCCGGAGCTTTGCTGGGGATTTTAAGTGGCTGCTGGTGAAAGAGAACTCACAAAGGTGGGAAAAGGGATCACAAGGATGCTCACAAGGATGGGAAAGGGATAAAATTCCCTGTTATTGCAAATGGGTGGTTTGGAGAGCTGCAAGGGGGTGAATGGCCTCTGCGAGGACTCAGCTCAAGGGTCCAGCAGGAACCAGCCCCTTCCTGATCTCCCTAAAGTGCAGCAGGACTGAGCCCTCCCCCACAGCAGGAAATCCCCCTTAAAAAAAAAAAAAAGTTTTTATATATTTATATATATATAAAAAAGCAAACTCTTTACCAAATACTTCTCAAAAAGTGGTACAAAAATACAGTATAAAAACACAGCCTCCAGTATAAGACTCGCAGTTACAGCAGCAGAGTTTCTAGAACATAAAATCCAGGACCAGCTACTGCGTGAAGTGACACAAGGAGATGAGGTACGGTCCAGCCGAGCAAGGGGGTGAGAGGCACATCCTGCCATCGCCACCTCCATGGGATCTCTCCAGAGGTGAGCCCCGTGCTGGGCTCTGAGTCTGCCCTGCTTCCAGGAGCCAAGACAGACGTGGTTGCTTGGGGTTTTTAGGGCTGGTGGGTGCCCAGGGGTAGCTCCCAGCGATGCTGTCGGTGGCAGAGGCTGCTGGAGAGGGGGAATAAATCTGAGCTTTTGAACTGAAGCAGTCACTGAGGAAGCTTCACAGCAAGGACAAGGGAAAACTTGGAACAACCAGTGCCAGGAACCAACCCCAGGTAGGTGACACTGTTGGGGTCTCTGCTGTGGATCCATTCCCACAACCACTGCCACGTGCTCCAGCCCCCAGGGCCAACAACTCCACAAGCAACCAAAAAATAAAAAGAAAAAATGTGCAAATTGAGAAGGAGCTGGGGGTTTGTGGGGACCAGGATGGGGGGCACACGGCATGCTAGTGCCCCTTAAGGTGAGCAATCCTTTTGAGCAGCTGGGTCCGGCGCAGCTGCAGCTGCCGCTTCTCTGCCGCCATCCTCCTCTCGGCGCTGATGAGGGACTGCAGGTACTCGGAAGATTTGCTCAGGATCACCACTTTGGGGGTCTTGGGGCAGCTGGCCAGCCCGGGCACCTGGTCCCGCAGGGCCAGGAAGCGCGAGCGGAGGTCGTTGCGCCGCTTGCGCTCCAGGTAGTTGTGGTTTTTCCTCTTGGCCACGTCCTCGCTGTCGGAGCCGGGGCTGCTGCTGGGTTTTGGCAAGCCAGGCTCAGGCAGGGGCACGGCGGGGGTTGGCTCCACGTTGCTGGGTGGTTCATCCTCCTCCTGGTCCTGCTGGGGGGACTCGGGAGGCGGGCAGGGGTCTGGGGGCGAGCGGGCGGCGTAGTTGTGCTGCTGCTGGTGGACAGAGATGTGGAAACGCTTCATGCAGGGGTCCAGGGGGTCGGCACGGAGTGTGATGGTGACTGGCTTCCTCAGGCTGAGAGATTGCCTCTTGTCCACCGTCACCACGTCGATCTCTTCACCTTCTGCTCCCGCGGAAAAGAAAGAACGAAACTCCATCAGATGGGAATGCTCTGTCACCCTTTGTCACCTTTCCACAGCTCCCTGGAAAATGTCCCCACTAAAGTTTGCTCATGCAGTGCAAGCTCTGCGACCTCCAGAAGCCTTCTCCCAGCCCAGCCAGGGCACTCTGCCCTTCCTTGCCACTAAAACCACTTAAAAGGAGGAAAACTAGAAATCCAGAAGGGATTGAGTGATTTAAGTGCCCCTTCAATACCATCACGTGGGAAGGAGTGGAATTCCCTCCCTGTTTCATGCACCTGGTCCCCCAAAAATGGACTGGGAGGCTTTAATTCCGCCTCACTTCAGCACCAGGAGCAACATGTGTTCATCATAAAGGATCATCAGGAAAGAAACACCCGAGCCCTCCCGCGAGGTGGGGGGAAGCTGGAGGAGCAGGATGCTGGGACAGCCTAGTTCCAAAGTTCATCCCGGTCGGGTGCTTTCATGGCCCATTGGAATTGTAAATGAGGGATATAAGGGCAGAAGTACCCTTTGTTCCCCTCGGCTGCAGCTTCCCACCTCGGTGACTTGTTACTTTTCACAAGTGATAAAGCCCATTCAGGCCCGGCTTCCCGGGGACAGAGGGGACAATTCCCCACTGTGCAGGGAGGGAGCGAGAGGTGAAGAGGTCCCTACAGCAGACTCTGAACCTCAAAGGCATCTCAAGCCCAGAAACAGAAAGACCTAAATAAAGCATAATTGGTCCCATTCTGCCTGTTGGCACTGCTGTTGTCCCATCCCAGCAAAGCCCAGTGGCTTTGGGGACAGCGAGGGTAGCAGGCTCCGGACACATCCGCTGCGATTGCCCTCACTTTAGGGGATGGGCCTCCAGTTTTTTCCTTAATTTTGAGGGGGGAAACACAGCCACTCGCAAAACGTTGAGACGCTCAAACCCTCACCAGCATCGTGGGCAGAGGCCTGGTCCCCACTCCCCTGCGAGGGTGACAGCTCTGGGCTTCTGATGGCGACCCCAGCCGATGCCCCGAACCCTCCAGGCTTTGGGGTTCAGCCCAGGAAGCCCAAACCCCCCGATATTGGAGCTCCTGGGCTTGGGGACACTCATCAGTGTCACAACCCGCGCGGTCCCAGCCCCGTACACACACACACGCTCATTAATAAAACTCAGACCGCCTAGCCCCGCCTCCAGCAGCCTCCCATTGGCTGTCATACGGGGCCGGCCGGCTGTTCTGCCACCCCATTGGTCCGTGCTCCCGTCCATCAGCGCGGCCCCTCTCATTGTTTGCAATCTGTTGCTTTTTGTTCGGCGCCCACGTGGCGCGGCCGGACCCCTCCGGGACCCCCGCGGTACCGGGACCCCAGCGGCATCCCCGCGGCCCCCGAAGGCCCCCGCATATTTGGGTTAAGCCTCTTAACGCCCGCGACCTGGCTTACAGTTCCCGGGCTACTAATGGCATTAAGCCCCGCGCCGTGACTCACCGGCGCAGGTGGCGGCCACCGGCAGATTTATTAACGGGGTCACGGCACCGCGGCAGCGCTCCCACGGCAGCTCCGAGTCAGCCCGGCCTCCGCGGGAGCCACGGAAACAACGCACGGGCCCCGGCGGGGCTGCGGGGTTGCGCAGAGCCGCAGGGTGTTTGCAAATAAACACCGAAAATTGGCGTGAGATTGGAGAGATGCGGGGCAGCGGCATCTGTGGGGGGGGTTCGGGGGTATCCCCGTCCCGGCGGGACCCCCGTGTGAACACCGGCACGCTCCCCACGCGGGACAGACGGACAGACGCGCCCCGGGGCTGGGCTGGGACGCGCCGCAACCGGGGCGGCTGTTCCTGCCCGTCCGACCGAGCCGCCGCCCCGGGGGACGCGCCGCTGCTCCCAAACCTGCTGCCCACAGGGCACAGTTTGCCTTTTGTCCCGAGGGAAGCCCGTCCCGGGTGGGCCGTGGGAGGAAGAAGAGGGAGCGGGCGAATTCCCGGGCCGAGCAGAGCGCGGTGCGGCGCTCAGAGCCCCAAACTTCGCACGGCGAGATGCAAACTTGCCCTTCAACCTCCCCACGAGGTTTCCGTGGGGCCGGGACAAGGGAAAGGGAGCAGCAGAGTCCCACGCAAGAGCCGGAGGGAGCTCCGCGCACCCTCCCGAGGGGGACGGGGGATCGCGGAGCAGAGACCCCGCGGGAAAGGGGAACAGCCGAGCCCGCTTTGTTCGTGGGGCCGGGACCGGGGCTCGCTCGGAGTCTCAACAAAGGCGCAGCCCGGCTGGGAGGCTCCCCGCACACACATGTGCGGACACGCGTGTTCCCCGCGCCGGGCTCCAGCTCCGTCCCTTACCGGAATCGCTCTGGCCCTCGGATCCCGAGGATGCGGGGATCTTGCTCTCGGCCAGCGGGCAAAGGAAGACGGCGGCGGGATCCACGCACTCGCTGACGGAGCTGCTGAAGCCAAAATCCTGCGCGAAGGACGGCTTGTGCGGCGTGGCTCTCTGCGTGCCCGTGGAAAGTTTCTCTGTCATCGCCTTCTCCAGCCTCTCCCGCGCTGAGAAACCGCTCCACATGCAATCCTTGAGGATGAAAGCGCTCAGGTTCCCGAAGATCTGCCCCGTCCCTATGAGATACTCCGGCTCTTCCCCGGCGAGGCAGTACCGGGAGAGCCATCCCGGGCGTTCCTCCGCCCCCGAGCATCCCCCCTTGTCCCCGGGGGTGCCCAGCGGGGACAGCGGGGGCGTGGGGACCAGCTCGAACTTCTTCCAGATGTCCTCGCTGGGCGCCGTGGAGCGGTGGAAATCCTCCTGGGCGTCGTGATCGTAGAAGTAGTGCTGGTACGAGTCAAACTCCATCTCGGCTCACGGGGAAAGGGGGCGGCCGACACAAGAGCGGGCGCTCAGAAGAGGGGCAGCCCCAGGGATGAGGGGGGACCCCCACCCCGGCGCCAGCCCCCGAGCCGGGACCGCGGGCGCATTGTTCCCCCGTTCTTATAGCCCGGCCGCGGAGCCCGGGCCCGCCCCCGCCAATTGCCGCGTGAGGATTTGCATAAAGGGCGTGGTCGTGTTCTGTGCCCCGCCCCCCGAAGGGACACGGGGAGGGGGGTGCGAGGTCCCCCCGGGGGTCCCCGGTGTCGCTACCGGGGATGCTCACGGGGTTCTGGACCAGCAGCCCCGCCGTGCGCTGGGCTGGGGGCTCCTCGCCGCCCCCAGGAGCGCCCCGGGGGCTCCCAGCGCCGTCCTTGGACCCCCGAGAGGGGCAGGGTTTGGGGGATCCCCCTCTGCAAGGGCTGGGGAGGGACACGCAGCTGAGCCACCAGCCCGGGGACCGGGGCAAAGCCAACTGGGGAAGAGGGGACAAGTCACAAGGAGGCATCGTTGTGCTGGCGGGGATGATTTTTGAGGGCTCTTTCTCATCCTCTTGGCTGTCAGCCACCGCTGCTCACACCACAGGCAGGAGAGGGCCTCAGCACGGGGCAGCATTGGGGTCACTCAGTGCTTGTGTCCAGCTCACGGTGCCACCCTGGATGCCACCTGGAGACATCCCTGCTCCTCCCCAAAGCCCTGACAGGCCCAGCTGGGAGCATTCCTCCCCTGAAAGGCACCAACTTCAGCAAAAAGGAGGGGCTAGAGCACGGAGGGGCTGTGGGGACACCAGGAAAACAGAGCTGGGGGCCACAGTGCTCATGAGAAATGAGGTCTGTGCACAGAGGAAGGGCCCTGGAGGGGTTGGGAGCCCCTGGGGATGTCAGGAGCCACAGGCTGGATGGAAGTTGGGGTGTCTGGGACACACAGAGCTCCCACCAGCAGCATTTTGCCCATGCAGCACAGGATGCTGCATCTCTCCAATGCCAAGTTCCTCCTAGAAAGGGCAATAATTGTTGTGAAAACACAGTGGGGCTTTCCCTCCTGCCCTTAATTGTTACTCACACACGCACAGAGAGGTGCAAAGTCCACCCTGAACCAACAGATTCCCCTCACAGTGTGAGTGAACCCACTTCAGCCCTAGCACCCTCCTTTCTCACCCAGTGTGCATTGATGAGGCCACGGGATCTGCCCCAGCCGGCAGCCCCGGAGGGATTGGGAGGTTGGGAACTGGTGCCCGGGGTGCAGCACCAGTTCTGGAGGGAGAAAACTGTCCCAGTCCAGCGCCCAGTACAGCCCAGTATAGCCCAGTACAGCCCAGCACTGCAGGGCTCTTCATGGACCAGCACAGCCCAGTAAAGTCCAGTGCACTCAGTCCAGTGTAGACCAGCACAGACAAGACAAATCCAGCCCAGTCGGGTCCATCACGCTCTCCCCGGTTCTCCCCGGTTCCCCCCGGTCCCGGTCCCCGTCCGCCGGCACCGCCGGGCTCGGGGCGCCACCTGCTGGGCCCCGGGAGCAGCGCCCGTGGGGCGGCGGGGACGGGGACGCGCGGGTGACACCGCAGCGGGCGCCCCCCGCCAGGGGGACAGCGCTGCCACCACTGCGTGCCTCAGTTTCCCCATCGCCAGCGGGCACTGGGCAGGCAGAGGAGCAGGGCTGGCGGCTGTCCCGGTGTGTCCCGGGGTGTCCCGGTATGTCCCGGGGCAGCTCCGGCCCTTCCCTTGCTAGCTCGGGGCTCGGCGGACCCCGCAAAGCTTTGCCAGCTCCAGCCCCTGTGAGATCGCTGGCTCGGGGCTGAGATTTCCCAGCTCTGGGGTCCCCGCGATGGCCGCAGCGCCCTAAATGCTCTCCTGGCCCTTCCAGAGCAGCCCCGAGCATCCCAAAGCTGCTGCGGGATGGGGCAGGAGCTGCGGGATCCGGAATCCGCGGGATGGGGCAGGAGCTGCGGGGTCTGGAATCCCGGTGGGATGGGGCAGGAGCCGCGGGCTCGGGAATCCCGGTGGGCTCCGAGCTGAGGTTCCCTTTGCACTCCGGGCTCAGCTTTGCCCCCAGTCCCCACGCTGGAAGCCCCGGGCGTGTCCCCAGGGTGTCACCAGCCGCAGCCCTGCCACCTCCGGGCTGCTGCCACCCTTCTCCCTCCCTGGGAAGCGCGGGTGAAGCTCTCTCTTCTCCCTTAGGGAACAAATCGCCCTGCACTGAGGGCAGGGACTGAGCTGCCGCCCAGGTTTGTGCTGAGCCAGCACCTGCAGTGACAAGTGGCCATGGCTGGGGACACCCTGGCACTGTCCCCGTTCCGAGCTGCCTGTTCCAGCAGGAACACGCTCTCCCCCAGCCTATAGCGCCCGGCCACGTCTCCTTCCTCCCTCCTTTCCTTCCTCCCCGTGGCCTCCGGGACGACCCCAGCTTTTCCCAGGGCGAGGCAGGAGCTTGTCCGGGCTCCAAGGGGCTCCGGGTGCTTTGAAGGTGCAGAAGCAGCGCCGGGAAGAGCCGGAGCCCTTTGATCCCCACCTCTCCAGCGCTGGGCAAACAGCCCCGAGAGCCGCCGGCTGTGCAAACAGGGGGGTGTGACTGCCCCGGGGGCTGCGGGCACAGCGACAGAGGGACAGAATAACCTGTCCCTGCCGCAGGGTGCTGGCACAGGTCCCCAGGCAGCGCCGAGTGCGTGTCCCCGGTGCTGGCACAGCCCTCGGGAGCTGCCGTGGCCCTGCTGGCAGCTGGCACGGCTCCACACATGATGCAAGGGCAGCTCCTGGTGCCCTTTGGATCCCCACTTCCAGCAGAGCTGGGGTTTGAAGCTGCAGAGCCCAGAGGGCTTCCCCACAGTGGGCAGCCACCCCCAGAGCCTGGCAGGTGTCTCAGGAGTGTCCTGGGGTCTGTCTCTGGATGTCCCTGTGACCGTGTTCACTGGGGTCCGAGGATAA
The DNA here is from genome assembly GCF_012460135.2 of Molothrus ater. Taxonomy (NCBI): domain Eukaryota; kingdom Metazoa; phylum Chordata; class Aves; order Passeriformes; family Icteridae; genus Molothrus; species Molothrus ater. The sequence continues at coordinate 5,932,989 of NC_050501.2, forward strand.
GGGAAGAGAGGAGGATCTGACTCCGTGTTTCAGAAGGCTTGATTTATTATTTTATGATATATATTATATTAAAACTATACTAAAAGAATAGAAGAAAGGATTTCATCAGAAGGCTGGCTAAGAATAGAATAGGAAAGAATGATAACAAAGGCTTGTGTTTCAGACAGAGAGTCTGAGCCAGCTGACTGCGATTGGCCATTAATTAGAAACAACTCTATGAGATCAATCCCAGATGCACCTGTTGCATTCCACAGCAGCAGATAACCATTGGTTACATTTTGTTCCTGAGGCTTCTCAGCTTCTCATGAGGAAAAATCCTAAAATAAAGATTTTTCATAAAAGATGTCTGTGACGTGTCCCCATCCCACTACAGCCTTCGAGCCACTCTGCCATGCCCATGGGAGGCTTGGATGCCCAGGGAGGGAGCAGAGGCTGTGCCAACACATCTTGGCCCTATCTTGTCCCTCTCTGCCCTGTGACACACCACGTGTAGCCCTGCAATGAGTCCCCTTTGTCCCCAAGAAGCTGTTGGGCAGCAGGCACAGAGCCTGGCTGGAGGTTTGCAGAATGCCATCCCAAACCCCTGTGGGCTGCAGGAACACCACTAAAAACTGCCCAGCCTGACAGGGATGGGGACAGTGCCCACAGCCCCGGGGTCACACCAGCCCCAGCTCCCTGGGCGTGCAGAGGAAAGGAGGAGAGGAAAATGCACCATTGGTTCCAGCCCTGCTGCCTCCTCGTTCCCTCCACTCATTTTGTCACTGTCACTCCCTGCCCGACAGAGGAGGTGCCCTGAGCCCTGGGGAAGCTCTGTGGTGTCAGGCAGTGCCATCCCCACACTCAGGCCTCCAAAAGCTCTGGGATCACCTGTGTGCTGTTTGCCCCCAAGCCCACGCTCCCTGGCAGGGCTGGCCCAGCCTGGCAGGGCTGTCTGGTTTCGGGTGCTCTCACACTTGCTCAGATCCTGCTCCAGGCTGTGCCGGATGTGTGACAGTGGGAGGGGTGGGTGGCAGCAGGGATGGCATCCTGCACTGGAGCCCCCACCCTTCCATGTCCCCAGGGCCAGAATTTGGGACCCATCCCCCAGGAGGCCCCAGAGGTGTCCCCAGCTGGGGGATGTGGAGGCCAGGCCGGTGTGGTGTCACTGAAGGAGTTCTGGTGACCCTGTGAGTGGCCCAACCCCAACCACTGTGGGTCCCCAGAGTCCCCAGGCTTGGCAGGAGCTGCTGCAGGGACATCCCTGCTGGGGTCAGCCCTTGGTGGGTCATTTATCACCATGAGGATCTCCCAGAGCACCTGCCCCCAGAGGAAGGGCTCAAATCCCCCACAGGAAATTGTGCAATAGCAGATCTGGGGGAGAAAATCCTCCTAATCCAGGGAAATCCTGGTCTGTCTACATCTCCTGTTCATATGCAAGGCTGGGCTCCCCTATCTGTGGTCTTTCTGCACAATCTCTGTCTCAAAGGCCTCTCTTTGTTCCCCTAAAGCCCTGTTTGCCCAGGAGGCAGCTCTGCTCAAGGACGGGAATGCCAAAAGCATTCCCAGGAGCTGAGGAGCCCCTGGGACAAAGGGAACAGGGTAATGGTGCTGGGGTCACACACAGCTGGGGAGTCTGGTCCCTAGAGCATGGTCAGGTGCCACCACAGGAGTCCCCTCTGCTCCTGGGCAAGAGATTTTCCCTGAGGAAAAGAGAAACTTTATCCACTCCTCTCTTGTTTCATGGTGTTTTGTGTTTCTGATTTGGGATGGAGCTCCATGTGGCCATCCAGCCAGGGAGGACACTGAGAGTCCCCTGCACCCTTTCTAGCAGGGCCTGTCGTGACAGGACACGGGGGTGATGGTTTAAACTGAAAGAGGGGAGATTTCAGTGAGATATAAAGAAAGTTTTTAACGATGAGGGTGGTGGGGCACTGGCACAGGCTGCCCAGAGAGGTGGTGGATGCTCCATTCCTGGCAGTGCTCAAGGCCAGGGAGGATGGAGCTCGGAGAACCTGGCTGGGAGGTCACAGGAGATGGGCTGTAAGGCCCCTTCCAACCCAAACCGTTCTGCCATTCTGAGGGATGGAGGGCAGGGAGGGAGCGGGGGCTGAGGGATGAAGAACGGGGGAATGGAGGGCAGGGATGGAGTGGGGGGCTGAGGGATGAAGAACGGGGGATTGGAGGGATGTGGGACAGACGAGAGGCAACGAAAGCACCAGGACTCAGGGGAGGGGAACGCCGGGAAGGGCTGGGACAGCAGCAGGAGGAGGAGGAGGCGGCGGAGGCGGGTGGGGGCGGGCCGGCGCTGCCCATCTCGGGGCGGGACCCCCGGTACAAGGGCGGTCGGGCGGGCGGAGGCTCGCTCCATTCATCGCGCACGGCATGGCCGGGGGCGGCGGAGCGGAGCGGCCCGGGGCCGGGGGGCTCCTGCCGCCCGCGCTCCGCCAGCACCGCCGCAGGGTGAGCCCCGGGGCAGGCCGGGGGGGATCCGGGCCGGTTCGGGGCGGGGGGCGCTGCCCGGGGTCGCTAATGCCCGTCCCGGTTTGCAGGAGAGCCGGGAGCGGCTGTCGGTGTGCAGCAAGCTGTGCTACGCCGTCGGGGGGGCTCCGTACCAGATCACGGGCTGCGCCCTCGGCTTCTTCCTCCAGATCTACCTCCTGGACGTGGCGCAGGTACGGCCGGGCTGGAGGGCGGGATTGGCACCGGAGCTGCTGGTCCCGGAGCTCCCCGTGCCGCTTTGCCCCCGGGGATGGAGCTGCGGGGCCTTGGTAGTGCCCCAACCCCCGGGATGCGGGTCCCGGAGCTCCCGGTGCCGCTTTGCCCCGGGGATGGAGCTGCCCCGGGTCCCGGAGCTCCCGGTGCCGCTTTGCCCCGGGGATGGAGCTGCCCCGACCCCCGGGGGCTGCGAGTTTCCCCCGGGCCGGTCCCACGCGTGTTGTTGTTGCCGTGCGGGACAAAGCGGGGTCGTGGTGGTGGTTTTGGGGGGCACAGGACCCATCCTACAGCGGGCCGGGTCAGTGTGAAACGCAGAGGGAAGGAAACTGTGGAGGGAGAACCCCTGGGCTGCCTTGTGCTGGGTTTGGGGACTCGGCTCTGAGATGTGGGAATTCCACTCGGAGGTTCTGGGAGCCTCAAATCCCTCTGAAGGAAGGGGAGAGACCGAGGGACTGCTCCCAGCTGGTTGGGGGGGTCACAGTGGGTAGGGCTGGGATGGTCCGGAGGGGCTCAGGAGGGGCCCTGAGAGCATTGAGGGTTTGCATTTCCTGACCCAAGTTCCTCCTCCTGCAGGTGGACGCTTTCTATGCCTCCATCATCCTATTTGTGGGACGAGTGTGGGATGCCATCACGGACCCCATGGTGGGGTTCTTCATCAGCAAAACTTCCTGGACTCGCTTCGGCCGCCTGATGCCCTGGTAAGAGCTGCTGGTAGCACCCTGCATTCCCTGCCTGCTGTGTCACAGCTCTTCCAGTCAGCTTTGGGTATCTCCTGGCATGTAGCAGTGCAGGGCAGGATGTGCTGACGCCCTGGCTCGCCCAGGTGTGGTGCCAAGAGCTCCAAAAAGCCCCGGGTGCCACTGACAGCTGGGTGGCCTCAAGTTTGTGCCCGTTGCTCTTGCTGAGCCTGGCTGACCTAAATGTCACTGCACCTGCAAACTCCAACCTGGTGGACTTTGTTCCTGTGGTGCCGTGGTGGCAGCCAGGGCAGGTGGCACCACGGGGAGGAGGGTTGGGGGTGTGTGTGACAGATCCGTGGTGGTGGCTGACAGTCACGAGACTGCAGGGAAACAGCTGTGCTGGATCTGGGTGTCTGCACGGGGTGCTCCCTGTGCCCTTGGGAGCAGGGATGGGCTTTGTGAGCCCTCATATGGCTCAGGACATCCCTGAACACCTGTTCCTGCATGGGATGTGGAGCTTTAATGCCTCAGCAGGGGACAGGGTGGCTAAAATAACCTCGTGTGCCTGTGGGATGGCTGAAACACAGCGAGGGTGGGCACGGGGGGAGTGAGTGGAGCTGCAGGGACGCAGTGCTGTCCCCCACAGAATTATACCCTCTGCTTCCTGGCTTTCCTGGAATAGCTCTGGGCAGCAGCAGCAGCAGCAGCAGGCAGTTGGTGAAGGCAGGCTGCACACACGTGGCCTGAAATAGCTTCTGCCTGCCTGCAGCAGGGTCTGGGGTCCGGAGATTAGCGCGGGGCAGGCTGGGCGTGCGGGGACGGCTCCGCTCGCCCTAATCTCCCGGCAGGGGGTGGGACTGAAGTGGCCGCATTCCTCCGAGCAGCTCCTGCTTCGTTAAAATTAGCCAGAGCTCTTTCTGCTTGTGCTGGGCCCCACAGCTCGCTGCTATTGTGCATGGCTCAAGGGCTGCCCGCTGAGCCCCATTTGGATGGAGCCGAGCTGATTTTAAACCTCTTAAACCCAGGTTTTTCTGGCTCTGCCGGCCCCAGGCTGGTGGTGCCGCTGTGGCTGCCTCAGTTTCCCTGTGTGCAAAGGCAGGAGCTGCAGGCACTGGGGTGGTCTCAAGGCTTCTGCCTGACCCCAACCCTGAGCACCTGTGAGGTGTGACCCTGCCGTGTGTGAGGGTTGATCTGTGGGACCAAGCCCAGCTGGCTCCAGCACAAAGCCTGTGGCTGTTCCATTCCTTGGAAGGGAGAGGACGCCTTCCCTGAGGGCCACCACCTCTCTGCCTTTCAGCGCTCTCTCTTTGAAACGCATTTTTTGGCACATTTCCATCCACCAGCTCATCCACGCTGTCTGCTTCCTCCTTTCCCCCCAGCCTCGTGGACGTCACCCTGTGCCCAGCTCCGAGCTGGGATCCGCATTTCCGTGACCACAGCGGACTTCCCGCTGACTGAACTTTTTCCTTGAGGTGTCTGTGAGTGAGAAACCCCTGGCCTTGACCTTCTCCAGCCGTTTTCCAGCAGCTCGGGCTGGCTGGGAAGGGGTGTGCGAGAGGCACAAAGGAACACACCATCCAGCGGGGCCAATGAGCGCCGGGGCACGTCACAGCCGCCTCCGAGCTCCTTAATCACCTCGCCCTGGGTCAGGGGTTACTCTCAGTCACTCCACAGCCTGCCAGGAGCTGTGGTCAGCCCTGGCTGGGGCTCAGCTGCCCGATGCTGGGGGGAATTGGCGCATCTGACGCTCATGGGATGGCCAGCGTGATGCTGCTCTGTCCTCTCCCGGTGCTTTCATTCAGCATTTGGCTCCGTGTTTCCCTCAGCTCCGCATATGGGAGGGCAGATAAGCAGCAGCAGGAGGGGCTGGAGCTGCTGGGCGCTTTCCTCCCCCCTCCTTCCCCTGCAGGGGTGACGTGGGTGTGCAAAAATGTGTTGGGTCCTGTGCAGCCTCTGTCGCTGCTCTCCATCCATGGAGTTTCTGTTTCTCGCTCTCCCCGCTCCCTCCCTGACTTTCGCTTTAAGCTTTGTGTCCTGTACGTCAGCCCAGACGGAAAGATCTCGGAAAGATCTCGCTGTACCCTGGCAGGGGAAGGGCCAGCTCAGGCCATGAGTGGCCCTGTCCCATGTCCAGGTCTGCTGGACTCGCTCCAGGACCTCACAGTCTGTCCTGGGGTTTGTGGAACGCAGGGTGCTCACAAATTCCCCAGCAAAATCCATCTTCTAAACAGATGTGGGTCTAACCTCAGCACCTGGCTGGCTTCCCTCCTTCCTTCTCCCCTCCTCCCCTGAGGGATGGGGGGCCCTGGGTGCCTGGGGTGTCCCTGGGGTGCTGGAGCAGGGCAGAGCTGTGTCCTGGCTGTCCTGCAGCAGGACAGGGGTTATGAGAGCCACGGGATGAAGAGGGCAGATGCCCTTGCTGGCAGATCCTGCAGGAATTGCTGCTAAGGCCCAGCACTTGAGCAGTCCCCTCTGATCCTCTGTTGTGTTTTGCATCCCATGTCCCTGCTCCTGCAGCTCTGGAAGGCTGGGCAGAGGTGGAGGAAGGAGCCAGCCTGCTGCTGGTTTGCTCCACTGCTGCCAGCAGAGCAGGGCTGACCCCAGGACCAGGGCCTGGGGGGCCTTGGCAGCAAAGCCAAGCTGGTGAGAGGTTTTTGGCTGCTGGGGAGCAGGGCTGAGCTGTTCCCCAGCTGCTCCCCGGCCCTTGCCAGGACCAGGGGGGTGATTACATCCTGCTGAACACAGCAGTGCTGCCTGGGGGAGAGGTCGGGACTGGGGGTGGAAGCCCAAGGCAAGAGCAGATCAATCACTTCTGTAGAAGGAGACTCCTCTGTTAGTGCAAGGAAAGCTCTTCCCTGGAACTCTGAGTCAGCTCTTCTGACCCTGTGAGACCTGAGCCGCTGCCTCCAGGCTGGTTCGGATCAGCCCTGGGGCAGCTCAGGAGCCCCCAGATCAGCTGCGCGAAGTTCACGGGATGTGTGGGGAGAGCTGGGCTGCTCAGGCTGACACATTGTTCTCTCAAAGGATCATGTTCTCCACCCCTTTCGCCATCATCTCCTACTTCCTCATCTGGTTTGTGCCGGACATCTCCACAGGACAAGTGATGTGGTACCTTGTCTTCTACTGTGCCTTCCAGACCCTCGTGACGGTGAGTCAGGCTCTGCTCACACCTGGCACAGAGGCTGCCAGCCCCTGCCAATGCCTGAGCTGCACAGAGGGGCAGAAACCACCCTGCCCCAGGTCCCTCCTTGGGCTGTGGTATCCTCCCTGAGCCAATTCTCCTTGTGCCATTGCAGTGCTTCCACGTGCCTTACTCAGCCCTCACCATGTTCATCAGCAGGGAGCAGAGCGAGCGGGACTCAGCCACTGCCTACCGTGAGAGCTCCCCTTTCTTTGCCTTTCCCCTTTCCTTCTTTTCCTTTCTTTCCTTCGTTTTCCTTTCCCCTTTCCCCTTTCTTTTCCCCTCCTTCCTTCCCTTTTTCCCCCGTCCCTTTTCCCTTTATCCCTCGGGGATCTGGAGCTCGTTTCTCCCCTTGAAGGGCAGTGAATCCCAGCTGGGGATGCTCTGCTGTGGACAGGGGCTGTGCTCAGTGCTGGCCTCTCCCTGCAGGAATGACCGTGGAGGTGCTGGGCACCGTGCTGGGCACTGCCATCCAGGGCCAGATCGTTGGCAAGGTGGACACTCCCTGCGTGGGCAGCCCCTTCTTCTTTGGCTTGACCAACTCCTCGGTGGCCATGGAGGAGCTGAACATGACCCACGACACCAGGGGTCTCACAGACACTGTAAGCTGGGGGTGCCCTGATGTGTGCTCCCTTTGGGGCAGGGCTGAGCCCCTTCCCCTTTCCCCTGGCTGCAGGGCTGAGCCCCTGGCCTGACTGCTGCTCCCTCTCTCGCACAGAGAAATGCCTACATGATCGCTGCAGGGGTCATCGGGGGGCTCTACATCCTCTGTGCCCTCATCCTGGTGCTGGGCGTGAAGGAGAGGAGAGGTGAGGCTGGACAGGGCTTGGAATGCTCAGGATTTGTGGAAATGCTCCTGTCTCCACGAGGAGAGGGGCAGGTGGAGCTGAGCTCTGGGTCTGGGGAGGTGCTGCAGGAGGCCAGAGTACCTCTGGGGTCTGTTAGATAACCTTTATCTCACCCATTTTTGGCTGGCCAAGTTTGCCAGTGCCAACCAGGGCATCCCGGGGGGATGTGATATCCAAACTTATGTCCTTCCCTCTCCCTGGGGGAATCAGCCAGGCTGCTCCATGGGGCTGAGGGACCCCTGGGTGGGCAGGGGCTGGGATGCTGTGGGTGAGGCAGGGGTTCTGGAGGGTGCTGTGGGTGGGCAGGGGTTCTGGAGGGTGCTGAGCAGCAGGATGGGGCACCCTGGGTGCTGTTTAGGAGGGGGGCTCTAACGCTGGGCTGATCTCTGCTCCCCAGAGTCCTGTGAGCTGCAGTCGGACGAGCCTGTCTCCTTCTTCCAGGGGCTGAAGCTGGTGATGAACCACGGGCCCTACATCAAGCTCATCGCTGGCTTCCTCTTCACCTCGCTGGCCTTCATGGTGAGCTGGGGACAGGGAGCAGCACTGGGGGTGGCTGTGGGGACCATCCCAGGGGCTGGGAGCACGTGGTGGGTGAGCCAGACCTGCCCCGGGCAGGAGGAAGAGGATGTGGCCTCTTGCCCTCGGTCAATGGCTCAATGGCTGCTTTCTTCCCCTGTCTGTGCTGGGGGTGTGGCTGTGTGAGGACAGACATGTCCCCCCAACCCCTGTCTGTGCTAGGAGTGTGACTGTGAGGACAGACGTGTCCCCTTGGGGTGCTGGGTGTCCCCCTGACCCCTGCCTGAGCTGGGGGTGACAGACGTGTCCCCCCAGGGTGTCTGGGTGTCCCCTTTGACCCCTGTCTGTGATGGGAGTGTGGCTGTGTGAGGACAGACGTGTCCCCGTGTCCCCCCTGACCCTGCCTGCACTGGGGCTGTGCCTGTCCTGTCTGTGAGGACAGACGTGTCCCCCCTGAGCCCTGCCTGTGCCTTTCCCACAGCTGCTGGAGGGAAACTTTGCCCTCTTCTGCACCTACACCCTGGGCTTCCGCAACGACTTCCAGAACATTCTCCTGGCCATCATGGTGGGTACGGCCCTGTCCTGCAGGCCATGGGGGGCTCCCTGGGGGCTGGCATGGGCTGAGGGACAGGGACAGTGATCCCCTGGGACAAGGGCAGCGAGAAGAAGCTGCCAGACGTCCTGCAGAGGCCGGGTGGGTTGGCAGGAACAGCGGGGCCTTTGTTCCTGCGTGAGCAAGGCCACAGATGGGGGACACCAGGAGCCTTGGGAGCCTTTTGTCCAAATCCTGCCACTTGTCTCCCTCCCCTCCCTGCTCTGAGAAAAGGATCTCAGTGTTTGCTGCCAGGAACACAGAGCACAGCAGCTCCCTGAGAGCTCTTTGCAGCTTTCCTCATTCCTGGAAGCACTTCCCAGCCTCTCCTCGTGGGGTGGGAAGGCCCAAGGTGCCATGGTGCCCACAGAGCCTGGCTCCTGGCCATGTGTGGGCAGGTGACAAGATCAGGTCTGTGACCGTGTTCACAGGGGTCTTAGGATGAGGGAAGAGATGAGGATTTGACTCCATGTTTCAGAAGGCTTGATTTATTGTTTTATGGTATATGTTATCAAATATATATATTATATAACAATATATAGTTAATATATATTTATTATATTAAATATACATTTATTATATTATTTATATATTTATTATTAATATATACATTATTATATAATATATATAATTTATTATTTTATTATATATATTATTAAATATATATTATTAAATATTAAAACTATACTAAAAGAATAGAAGAAAGGATTTTATCAGAAGGCTGGCTAAGTATAGAAAAAGAAGGAATAAATGACAGAAGACAGCGTCTGAGCCAGCTGGGCTGTGATTGGCCATTAAGTAGAAACAACCACATGAGCCCAATCCCAGATGCACCTGTTGCATTCCACAGCAGCAGATAACCATTGTTTGCATTTTGTTCCTGAGGCCTCTCAGCTTCTCAGGAGGAAAAATCCTGAGGAAAGGGTTTTTCATAGAATGTGTCCGTGACACAGGTCCCCTCTCAGCCCCCAGGACTGAGTCAGATCCTCCTCTCTCAGGGCAGGTGTGGTGCCAGGGCTCTGCTCTGGGGGAGGACGTGGCCCCACAGGCCACGTGTGGCTTCGTGCCAGCCCCGGGAGCGTGTGGCAATCCCAGGTGCTGGAATTGGGGTGGGAGGAGCTGGGAAGGGCCTTTCCAGCAGACAAGAGGCACCTCCATGACCCTTCTGTCCCCACAGCTCTCGGCCACCCTGACCATTCCCTTCTGGCAGTGGTTCCTGACCCGTTTTGGGAAGAAGAGAGCTGTCTACGTGGGCATCTCAGTGAGTGTCCCCTCAGTGTGGGGTGCATGTGGGGATGGTCTTTACCACGAGGGATGAGCAGAGTTCCCCCAAAAGAGTTCCCCCCTGCTGCTAATGCCAATTTGGTGCCTGTCCTCCTGTGGTGGTGTTTGTGAGGGTCCCCAGGATGAGGTGAGAGATGAGAATTGACTCCAAGCTCTCAGAAGGCTGATTTATTATATTATATTCAATATATATAATATTAATATAATAAAAATATTATAATATTTATTATATTATGGAATAATAAAATAATAGATAATATATAATATAATAAATAATATAAATACACATTATTTATTCTATAAACATATATTATTTTATTATATAGATGTATAAATTTATAATAAATATATAAATATAATATATTATTTATTATATTATGATATTGTGTTATTTATTATAGCTATGATTTTATGATATCTCATAATAAATATAATAACAATAAATTTATTTATTATATCAAAAGAGATGATATACTAAAACTAAACTAAAGAAAGAGAAAGGAGACATCAGAAGGCTGGACAAGAATGATAATAAAAACCTGTGACAGACTCAGAGAGTCCAGCACAGCTGGCTGTGATTGGACATTAAATTAAAACAATTCACATGCTGGGTAAACAATTCTCCAAATCACATTCCCAAGTAGCAAAACATGGAGGAGCTGAAGTTTCCCAGCTTCTAAGGAGAAAAATCCTGGCGATGGGATTTTTCATACAACACCATGGTGACATCCTCCTGCTGCTGTTTGTGCTGTCCTGGGGCTCAGGGAGGGACACTGCACCTCTGGCACCCTGGAGGGCTGGGAAGTGTGGGAGAGGGGGAAGCCAGGGGGTCTGGGCCAGGCCCTGGGGATGCCAACCTGTTCTCTGTCCCCCTTGCAGTCTGCCATCCCCTTCCTCATCCTCGTGGTTGTCCTGGACAGTAACCTCTTTGTCACCTACCTGGTGGCCGTCGCCGCTGGCATCAGCGTGGCAGCCGCCTTCCTCCTGCCCTGGTGAGTCTGAGGGGCTTCCAGAGCCTTAGAAACCCCCAGAAGGGTTTGTTTGCAGTGTTTGCAGCCCCAGGTGGGGCTCCTGAGGGAAATGCTCTCAGCAGAGAGGGGGTGGCTGTGACCATGTTCACTGGGGTCTCAGGATGAGGGAAGAGATGAGGATCTGACTCCATGTTTCAGAAGGCTTGATTTATTATTTTGTGATATATATTACATTGAAACTATACTAAAAGAATAGAAGGAAGGATTTCATCAGAAGGCTGGCTAAGAATAGAATAGGAAAGAATGATAACAAAGGTTTGTGGCTTGGCTCTCTGTCTGAGCCAGCTGGGCTGTGATTGGCCATTAATTACAAACATCCAACATGGGCCAATCAAAGATCCACCTGTTGCATTCCACAGCAGCAGATAAGCAATATTTACATTTTGTTCTTGAGGCTTCTCAGCTTTTCAGGGAGAAAAAATCCTAAAGAAAGGATTTTCCATACAAGATGTCTGCGACAGGTGGCTTTGTTGTGCCAGCCCTGGTGGTCACTGTCCCTGTCTCTGCACAGGTCCATGCTGCCAGATGTCATCGATGACTTCAAGCTGCAGCACCCCAGCTCCCGTGGCCACGAGGCCATCTTCTTCTCCTTCTATGTCTTCTTCACCAAGTTCACTGCTGGGGTGTCCCTGGGCATCTCCACGCTCAGCCTGGAGTGAGTTCCTGGCTGAGGAGGGAACAGGGAGGGAGGCACTTCCCAACCTCTGGGAGGGGATTGATGGGCTCCAAACCCAGCTGTTGCCCCAAAACCCTCCCCACAGGGAGCAGAGAGGCCCTGCAAACCCCATTTCCTCTGTCTGAAGGTGCCTTTGTGCCCACAGCTTTGCAGGGTACCAGACCTGAGTTCCTGCCTGGGGGCTGAGGGGGGGACAGGGAGGGAGGCGCTTCCCAGCCTCTGGGAGGGGATTGATGGGCTCCAACCTCAGCTGTTACCCCAAAACTCTCCCTGGTTTCCCAGGGAGCCCCTGCAAACCCCATTTCCTTTGTCTGAAGGTGCCTTTGTGCCCACAGCTTTGCAGGGTACCAGACCAGGGGCTGCTCCCAGCCTGGCCAGGTGCATTTCACCCTGAAGATGTTGGTGTCTGCTGTGCCCGTGGGGCTGATCCTGCTGAGCCTGCTGCTCTTCAAGCTCTACCCCATCGACGAGGAGAAGAGGAGCAAGAACAAGAAAGCCCTGCAGGATTTAAGGTGAGCACCAGGCAGCAAACACAGCCTGTGGGGGTGTGTGTGGGGGCAGGACCAGGCGGGTTGGGACACACTGGGGCTTGTCCAGGAATCCTCCAGGCCCCGTGGGCGGTGGCGTGAGGGAAGTGCTGACTTGTTTTCCCAATCCCAGCTCCCAGAGGGATGGTGTGAAGTGCTGGGAGATCAGCAGGGACCTGCCCCAGCTGCTCGTGTGGGGTGCACACCCCACGAGGTGCTGACATCCCTCTGGAAGCTCCTGCTCCCCAAGGCAAACATTACTGGGCTGCAGCCCTCGCTCCTGTGGGTTAATCCACGCCTCATTCCCAACTCTTTTCCCCCAGGGAGGAGAGCAACAGCAGCTCAGAGTCGGACAACACAGAACTGGCCAGCATCGTGTGACCCGGGCTGGGTCTGCCTGCTCACCCTGGGCCGCCCCAGGGCTCGTCCCCCCCGGGCTGGAGGTGCTGGAGGAGCCGTGGGGAGCATCCACTGCCCAGAACTCGGGATCTGTGCCTGTCCTGCACCTTGCACGGGGCCCTGGAGGTGCTGGAGGAGCCGTGGGGAGCATCCACTGCCCAGAACTCAGGATCTGTGCCTGTCCTGTGCCTTGCATGGGGCCCACAGAGCACTGGTAGTGTACATTACACACATGGTGGTGCCTCCCCAGGGACAAGCATCTCCCTGCGGGGCTCTGGAGGGCAGGGAAGCCCAGCCTGGGTTGGTTTTGCCTGGATCAGCTGTGCCCAGTGCCCTGCCTGCCTGGGGGTGATCGTTAGTGTACATTACACTGTGCCCAGGACATGAGCTCACCTCTGCTGTCTCTTCAGAGGGCACTAATGTGAGACCTGTGCTTTTTTTACACAGCCTAATTAACTTAATGATGTAAATATGGAGGTGTTTCCTGATTGTATATATCTGTACAAAGCCCAAACCCGAGGACTTGTTAATATTAATTTACATTAAAGTGGGGGAAGTCGGCGGCGGGCGTGAAGAATTCCTTTTTTTCACTCAGCCGGGATTTTTCACGGCTGTCAGCAAGCCCAGGGTCCCTTCAGACACCATGGGGTGCAGGATTGACTTTTCCTGAGCCCTGGTGCAGGAATGCCATAATCCAGGCAGGAGGCTGTGCTCAGCCCCTTGTCCCCGTGCAGCTCCTTGCTCGGTGCCTGCACCCAACAAAGGCTCCATTATTTCCTCCTTTTCAAGAGGGGGGTGCAGGGAGGAATGAAATCAAAGTGCTGCCAGCAGGGATTGTGAACTCCAGGCTGGAAACACGAGAGGCAGCTGGGGAGCGGAGAGAAAGGGACACTGGGGGGACTCTGAAGGTATTTGGGAACTGTTCTTTTTCCAAATTCTTTTGTGTTGGGATCAAAGGGTTGGCAGTTGCAGGGGCAAAATAATTCTCTGTCTGTCCTGTATTTATTAAAGCAGCTGTCATATTCCAGCCTCCCTCCCCCCCGCCGTTGCACGGTTTGTGTGCGTGGATGTGGCTGTGCGGCCGAATCGTGACACAAAGTAGTCCCACTCGGTGCTAGGAGTGTTGAAGGCGAAAGCTCGGAGGCACACCAGGTGTGGGGTGTGCAGGGTCCCGCGGAGGCACACCAGGTGTGGGGTGTGCAGGGTCCCGCGCTGCGGAGGGATCTCTCGGTGATGCTGCCGCGCCCGGGTCCTCAAGTTCCGGCAGAGGGAGAGACGCGGAAGGATACATGCCAGGCGCTGCAGTTTTCGCCTGCTGTGGTGCCGTGTACGGACCCGGTGGCGGCGGAAGCGGCGCGACAGGGCACAGGGATGGCGGCTGTGGCCGGACAGCGGCACGCAGCGGCTCGGAACCGGGACCGGGCTGTACCAAAGCTGCGGCGAAAGCAGTGGGGGGGTGGCGGCGGCGCCGTGGAGATAGAACTGCGCATGCGTGCGGCTGATCCCGGAAGCAGCGCTGGGGTTGGATATCGCTGCTGCGGGGTTGTAGCAACCGTGAATGCGTGGCTTGTGTCACTAGGGCGGCGTGGGAACCACGGCGGGCGGGGGCCGCACGGCGGGCGGGCGCGGGAGGTGGCGGAGCTGCGGGAACGGGAGCCGGGGCTGCGCCTGCGGCTGGAACGCCGGGACGTCCGTGGTTGCAGGAGGCGGCGGAGCCGCGCCATCCAGCAGCTCTGAAGCGGGGGCTGCGGTGTGGAAGACGCGGCTCGGCCCGCCATGGAGCGGCGGCAGGAGCGAGAAACCGACCACGGGAGGCGGCGGGGCGGCCTCGTCAGCGGGAGATGATCCCGGGGTGGCGGGAGGCGGGGAGATGATCCCGGGAGGGGCGGCGTGGAGGCGGCGGGAGTCTGCTGCGGGGGGGGAGGCCATGGCGGGCGGCGGGGGAGGCGGCGGCTGGAGCGCGGCGTGCAGCCGCTGGGGGCTGGGGCGGCGGCTGGCCCGGCGGGCAGGGGCGGCGCGGACCGGAGGCTGGGCAGGAGCGGCGGCAGGCACGGGCGGGGCTGGGCAGGAGCGGCGGCAGGCACGGGAGGGGCTGGGCTGGAGCGGCGGCAGGCACGGGAGGGGCTGGGCAGGAGCGGCGGCAGGCACGGGCGGGGCTGCAGCCACCGGTGCGGACGCCGCGGCGCCGGCACGGGGCGGCTCGGCGGGCTGGGGCGCCCCGGTCCCGGCGCAAGCGGTGCCGTGCCGGAACCGGGGGATTGCGGCCAAACGCCGGCAGGGGCGGGTTCAGCCGTGGGCGTCTGCCCTGCGCGGAGCCCGTGGGCAGCTCGGGGTGCGCTGCGTGCGCTTGAACGCCGGGGTAGGGGGGTTTCCCGCGGCAACGTCCGCAGGGGGCGCTGAGGACGCCAGCGCGGCCGCGCCAGGCGTGCTCGGCACCGCAGATCCGGGAGCCGCAGGGGACTGCAAGGACGCAGCAGCGACGGGACCTGGGCCAGCACCGGCGCCGCTGTGTCGGCAAAGGGGGCGAGGGGGACTTGGGGGGCGGGAGAAGCCGCCGCGCTCACGGGGAGCGGGGGAGGGGAAAGCGGCGGGCTCGGCGGGGGGAAGGGGGCGGGGCCGCGGTGACGTTGGTGGGCGGGCTCGTAGAGGCGGGAATTGAGGGACGGGGCCGTGAGGATGGCGAAACCGGGCGCGGGGACCACTACAGCCGGGACAGCAGGGACCAACGGGATGGCAAAGGCGGGGAGGGCGGGAGCGGGGGGCAGGGGGCGGGGCCGAGCAGGACTGCGGGTACCGGAGCCGTGGGGTCCGGCGGGAGGGGGGGGCGTGTCCTGTTGAAGACTCGCGGCGGCAAGGGGCGGAGTCGCAGCAGGGGCGGAGCTCGGCGGGGCGGCTGCTGCGGGCGTCCCCCGTGCAGCAAACACGGCTCAAGCAGCGCCCTGCAAGCTGGGAGCAGCTTCCCCGGCAGCATGGCCCGGCAGGAAATATTAATAAAGTGCTTTAAACACCTGTGTCCTAAAAGTCTCTGTTAAAGACAGTCACGGTTTACAGCAGTTTTGCAAGTCTTGCTTTATGGCGCTTTAAGGCTGTTTTGCGACAGTCGCGCTTTACGACCCCTTTTACGACACTTTATGACAGTCGCGCTTTACGGCGACTTTTGTGACAGTCGCGCTTTACGGCACCTTTTACGACAGTCGCGCTTTACGGCAGACGCGCTTTACGGCACCTTTTAACGACAGTCGCGCTTTACGGCACCTTTTTACGACAGTCGCGCTTTACTGCACCTTTTACGACAGTCGCGCTTTACGGCAGTCTCGCTTTACGGCACGTTTTACGACAGTCGCGCTTTACGGCAGTTTTGCGACAGTCGCGCTTTACGGCACCTTTTACGACAGTCTCGCTTTACGGCACCTTTTACGACAGTCGCGCTTTACGGCAGTCGCGCTTTACGGCACCTTTTACGACAGTCGCGCTTTACGGCAGTCTCGCTTTACGGCACCTTTTACGACAGTCGCGCTTTACGGCACCTTTTACGACAGTCGCGCTTTACGGCACCTTTTGCGACAGTCGCGCTTTACGGCACCTTTTACGACAGTCGCGCTTTACGGCAGTCGCGCTTTACGGCACCTTTTACGACAGTCGCGCTTTACGGCAGTTTTGCGACAGTCGCGCTTTACGGCACCTTTTACGACAGTCGCGCTTTACGGCACCTTTTACGACAGTCTCGCTTTACGGCACCTTTTGCGACAGTCGCGCTTTACGGCACCTTTTACGACAGTCGCGCTTTACGGCAGTCGCGCTTTACGGCACCTTTTACGACAGTCGCGCTTTACGGCAGTTTTGCGACAGTTGCGCTTTACGGCACCTTTTGCGACAGTCGCGCTTTACGACACTACGGCACGACGTCACTCGCGCTTTACGGCAGTTTTACGACAGTTGTGCTTTACAGCACTTCACAGTTTTTATTCTGTTTTTCATTTATTTTTAATTAATTTTATTTTTTAAATTATAAATTATTTTTTATTTTATTTTTAATTTTAATTTTTCTATTTCTAAAGCTTTTTATTTTTTTATTTTGGTGTGCTTTGCGCAGTTTTACAACACTTGTGATTTACAGCACTTCCTTTTATGGAACTTTTACAGCACTTTACAGTTTTTATTTTGTTTTTCATTTATTTTTAATTAATTTTATTTTTTAAATTATAAGATTTTTTAATTTTATTTTTAATTTTTCTTTTTCTAAAGCTTTTTCTTTTTTTATTTTGGTGTGCTTTGCGCAGTTTTACGACACTTGTGCTTTACAGCACTTCCTTTTATGGAACTTTTACAGCACTTTACAGTTTTTATTTTGTTTTTCATTTATTTTTAATTAATTTTATTTTTTAAATTATAAGATTTTTTTAATTTCATTTTTATTTTTAATTTTTCTATTTCTAAAGCTTTTTCTTTTTTTATTTTGGTGTGCTTTACACAGTTTTACGACACTTGTGCTTTACAGCACTTCCTTTTATGGAACTTTTACAGCACTTTACAGTTTTTATTTTGTTTTTCATTTAATTTTAATTAATTTTATTTTTAAATTATAAGTTATTTTTTATTTCATTTTTATTTTTAATTTTTCTATTTCTAAAGCTTTTTCTTTTTTTATTTTGGTGTGCTTTACACAGTTTTACGACACTTGTGCTTTACAGCACTTCCTTTTATGGAACTTTTACAGCACTTTACAGTTTTTATTTTGTTTTTCATTTATTTTTAATTAATTTTATTTTTTAAATTATAAGGTTTTTTAATTTTATTTTTAATTTTTCTTTTTCTAAAGCTTTTTCTTTTTTTATTTTGGTGTGCTTTGCGCAGTTTTACGACACTTGTGCTTTACAGCACTTCCTTTTATGGAACTTTTACAGCACTTTACAGTTTTTATTTTGTTTTTCATTTATTTTTAATTAATTTTATTTTTTAAATTATAAGATTTTTTTAATTTCATTTTTATTTTTAATTTTTCTATTTCTAAAGCTTTTTCTTTTTTTATTTTGGTGTGCTTTACACAGTTTTACGACACTTGTGCTTTACAGCACTTCCTTTTATGGAACTTTTACAGCACTTTACAGTTTTTATTTTGTTTTTCATTTATTTTTAATTAATTTTATTTTTTAAATTATAAGATTTTTTAATTTCATTTTTATTTTTAATTTTTCTATTTCTAAAGCTTTTTCTTTTTTTATTTTGGTGTGCTTTACACAGTTTTACGACACTTGTGCTTTACAGCACTTCCTTTTATGGAACTTTTACAGCACTTTACAGTTTTTATTTTGTTTTTCATTTAATTTTAATTAATTTTATTTTTAAATTATAAGTTATTTTTTATTTCATTTTTATTTTTAATTTTTCTATTTCTAAAGCTTTTTATTTTTTTATTTTGGTGTGCCTTACGGCAGTTTTATGACAATTGTGCTTTACAGCACTTCCTTTTATGGAACTTTTACAGCACTTTACAGTTTTTATTTTGTTTTTCATTTATTTTTAATTAATTTTATTTTTTAAATTATAAGTTAAGGGACTGGCAGAGTGCTGGGGAGCCCTAATCTCCCTGGATATTTATACCCCCCCCCCCTCACATTCCCTGCTCCCACAGCAGAAAGGGGGAGAGCCCTGCCCTCCCCAGTGCCTCTGGCAGCAAGTGGGGCTGGAGAAAAGGTGCTGGAAGCAGCCACCTCCATGGATGGGGTGAATTGTCCCCAAAGGGCCAGGGCTGCTGCCTTTTGTTGAGCCCATTGGTCACACTGAGAAGCTGTTGGGGCCGGGGCTGAGCTGAGAGTGGAGAGTTTGGGGGGAAGGATGTGGCTCATCCTTTGTACCCAAATGTGGAACAAAGGACAGGAATGAGGATGGGGTATAAAAATAGCCAGAGGGATCAGCTGGGAATGCTCCCAGAAAAAAAGGCAGAGGGGTGGGATGAGGGATGGGAGCTGGTTTTGTGCTCAGCAGGGCCCCATGGCTGGGGCTGGGGAGTTTCTAGGTCAGGACAGCAGGGGGACAAAGCCGGCTCCCTCTGCAGCCCCTGTGGTGGGGCAGGTGGGTGTCAGGAGCATCCTCAGCAAGAGGAGGAGGAGGAGGAGGAGGAGGAGGAAGGCCCCAGCCAAGAGAGCTCAGGGCTGTTGGGAATGTTCTGACCCTGCACTGCTCCTGGCCAGGAGTTATCCCAGCCATGGCCATGACTTGGCTGCCTCTGAGGGGTGTGGGCAGTGCTGCTGCTCCAAGGCTTGCAAAGATTGCTGAGAGCCTTTGTTTTTTCTCAAAGACAGAAATAAGGGACACTTTATTCTTTGCCTCCTTGTTTTTTTTGGCTCTGTGGAATTCACAAGGAGGAGTCTCTGGGTTTTTTCAGCCAGCCCAAGAGACTAAAACCATCCAGAGGAGCTTGAACTGTGGGATATTCCTCACTAAGCATGCCTCCTCTGTTTGAGGCTTTGAAGAAAACGAGATGTGTGGGGGGGAGAGTGACCATGAGAGTTGATAACACTCAAGCCCTGGGCAGAGCTCCAGCCTGGGAGCTGGGATTGTGCTCCAGTTTGGACACAGAGGGCTTCACTCCAAGCAGACAGAAGGAATGGGTGGAAAAAGCCACACAGGGAGGTGTTGCCTGTACCTACAGCTGTGCTCTGGCTTAATCCACACACACCTTGGGCACAGAGAAAATGCATCCAGGTGCTGGGAAGCATCTCCCTGCAGAGCTGGGGTGCCAGGGATGCCACATCCTTGGGGTGAGGGGCAGGGAATCAGAGGCAGGAGGTGGAAAAAGCAGGGTGCATTTCCAGCTGCCTCTCAGGGCTGGGCTGGAAATCAGCCCTGAATCCCAGCTGAGGGTCCCACAGGCTCCCGGGCCAGCCCTGAATGTGGGGGGATTGTGCAGGAGGGGAGCAGAAGGTTCTGGTCTGCTCTGGGGACCAGATGAATGCAAAGGGGACAAAATCAAACAAAAAAGCAGCACGTGGACCTGCAGAACTCCAAGGGGCAGGACCTCAGTGGCTCAGGCAGGAGGAGTGACTGCAGGGACAATTCCAGAGGTGACAGTTTATTTACCCTACAGGGGAAAAGTGGGAGTGTGAAGATTTTCTCCTTGCAGAAGGTGAGGAATAAACCCCCTCCTGATCTCCAGGAAATGGGTAAAAATCCTGGGGTTTATCTGGCAGCAGGGTTTGTGAAACACCCCAGGGGTGAGGATGGATTTCCCTGAGCTTGGAAGGATCCTGGAGCAGCAGGAATTGCCCAGGGCTGGTTCCAAACACCTCAAGCTGAGCCAAGCACAGGTTCCCACAGGAAGGGATGTCACCCCAGAGTCCCCAGGGAGGCTGGATCGGGGGACAGATCCAGCTGGAAATCAGCTCAGGGAAGGAGCAGTGGGAATGCTGGAGCTCAGCTCTGCTGGGCTCTGTGCCCACTTGGGGACAGCAGAGTTAACCCAGCCCAGCTGTGCAGGATGGGTGTCACAGCTGTCCCCAGGGGTCACCCTGTCTGTGCCACCAGGCTGAGGTCACTCTTGTCATCTGCAAACACGGGCTGACGTGTTTTGGTGGGCTTTGGTTAATATTTTGCAAAAGCCTCTGTTCCCAAGCTTGTTAGCAGCCCCAGGGCTGCTGCACATGGGCAGAAACGATGGGGCAGTGATGTGATTTCCTGCTGAAAAAAAATTAAAAACAAATAAATTCATTTTCCCAAGAATGAAGCTGGGCTGCAGTGCCCCATCACCCCACCACGAGGGACACAAAAACCTTTGGGTTTTTCCTCTCCTGTGGCTGCAAAAACCCAAAGGCTGCTGTCTGAGGGAGGCAGAGACATTTTAGAAAAACCAGGGGTGAAACATGAAGCAAATATTCCCAGGGTGCTTGGAGAAAAGGGGGATGAGCACCAGGCACGGGGCAGGGATGGAGCAGGTCACTGACACACGCCACTCCTCCGTGCCCCAGCCGTTCCAGGAACTCAATTTTAATTCCTCCAGGAACCACGGAGGATGACCTGGGCAGGGCAGCCCTGCTCTCCTCTTCCCCATTCTCGGGTTATTTTTTTGTTCCTCTCCCTGTTCTCTGGGATTTCTCCTTTCTCTCCCCATGGGTGCTGCCCATCTGGATTCCCCCCTGCACCTGGCTGCTTCTTCCCCACAGCGATTTTTAGGATGCTGAAAAACACAAGTTTTTTTCTTCTTATTTCTTATTTTCTATTTTGCATCACGTCTCGTGGTGGTGGAGACAGGGCAGGGAGCACAGCAGGTGTGGGCAAGGCGGAGAACGAGCCAAGAAAACCAGAAAGCAAAGGGGGCAGGAGGAGGGACTGCAGGGACAATTCCAGAGGTGACAGCTGAGTCTGTTTACCCTGCAGGGGAAAAATGGAAGTGTGAAGAGTCTCTCCTTGCAGAGAGTAAGGAATAAAGGAATAAACCCCCTCGTTACCTGCAGGGAAATGGCAAAAAGCCTCGGTGAGTGTGGGAGCTGCGGGCAGGGGGATCTGCGGGGCTCTGAGAGCTCTGCCAGGGCAGGGTGGGGAGCTGGAAGGATGCTCCGAGGAAAGGGGGTGACCGTGAGCTGGGTGCCCCCCATCCCGTACCCACATCTCCCTGGCAGCACAGGGAGATCGAAGCCTCGGAGGGTTCCGTGTTCCAGAGCCAGGACCTGCAGAGTGTGACCATGTTCACAGGGGTCTGAGGATGAGGGAAGAGATGAGGATCTGACTCCATGTTTCAGAAGGCTGATTTATTATTTTATCATATATATTATATTAAAACTATACTAAAAGAATAGAAGAAAGAATTTCATCAGAAGGCTGGCTGAGAATAGAATAGGAAAGAATGATAATAAAGGCTCTGTCTTGGACCCTCTGTCTGAGCCAGCTGACTGTGATTGGCCATTAATTAGAAACAACCAACATGGGCCAATCAAAGATCCACCTGTTGCATTCCACAACAGCAGATAATCATTGTTTATATTTTGTTCCCGAGGCCTCTCAGCTTCTCAGGAGGAAAAATCCTGAGGAAAGGATTTTTCATGAAAGATGTCTGTGACAGCAGAGCCTCACCAGTGTCTCAGAGTCCCACTGGGTGTCAGCAGAGCTCCGCCGCCGGCTCCGAGCCCCATCCCCGAGCCGTGACCATCTTTGGTAGCGCAGCCGGGCAGGAAGCGGCGGCCGCGGCTTCTCCTCCTCCTCCTGCTCGCCAGCCTGGCAACGTGTCCCAGCCATTACCGGACAGCGTCCGATCCTTACCGGAACGCCGTCCCGTTCCTCCCCCAGCCTCCAGCCTTGCCCCTCTCCCGGAGGCTCCCAAAGCACCCCAACCCCTTTCGGGGGTCCCAAACCTCCTGAGTACCCCCTACCCCAGCAGCCCCTTCTGGGGGGTGAACAGCCCACCCGGGGGGGGTCCCAGCTGGCCCTGCTGGGGCTCTCAGACCCCCCCCAGCCCCTCGGTGTGACCCTGCGGGGGTCCCGGAGCCCCCCCAGCCCCTCGGTGTGACCCTGCGGGGGTCCCGGAGCCCCCCCAGCCCCTCGGTGTGACCCCGAGCTGGTCCCGGAGCCCCCTCAGCCCCTCGGTGTGACCCTGAGCTGGTCCTGGAACCCCCCAGCCCCTCCGAGGGTCCCGAATCCCCCGGGGGTCCCGGACCCCATCCGGCCCATTGGCCCCACCCAGACACGAGACCACGCCCATGACTCCGCCCACATATTAATGGGCCGCGCCTTCCATTCAATTCACCAATCGCAGGGCAGAATCCGCCCCGAAGCTCCACCCCCTTCGCCACACCCCTCAACCGTTATGACCACGCCTCCGCCCCCGCCCGCCAATCGCGTGGCGGCTCTCCTGAAGCCCCGCCCCCCGCCGCGCCGCGCCGTGCGCACATCCGGCGCGCGGGGCGGGGGCCGGAAGCGGCGGGCGCGGCGGGGCTGGGCGGCGCCGGGAGCGGCGGAGCGGGAGCGGCCGGGGGTGAGCACCGGGCACGGCCTGGCTGGGGATCTGAGGGTGGGCGTGAACGGTACCGGCACCCGGCACGGCCCGGGCTGAAGATCCGAGGGTCCGTGGGTGGGAGTGAGCGGTACCGCACCGGCACCGGGCACCGGGCACCGGGCATGGCCGGGTCTGAGCGAGGATCGGGATCGGGACACGGCCAGATCTGGGGGCGGTACCGGCGAGAGTGGGCGGGCACCGGGATCAGGACCGAGCACCGGGCGCAGGACCGGCGAGCCGGGACCGGGGACCGCAGGACCGCGGCCGCTCCCGGGGCCGGTGGGCGATGCCGGGCCGGGTGGCGGGAGAAGCCCCGGCCCGGTTGATGGGGGTGGGTCCCCCAAAGGCGGCGGTTTGGGGTTAATTTGGCACAGAACAGTGCGAACACCCCCGCGGGGCTCTCTCGGTTACCGGGGCTCACCGGGACGGGCAGGCGTGGCTGATCCGGTTTTTCCCCGTACCCTGCGGCGGGGATTTTTGTTCTCCCACGGCCCAGGCTCCCTCTCCATCCCCGGGTGGTTGCCGGTTCCTCCTCTGCATTGTGCGGGTGCCTGGGATGGGATCAATCTGTGATTCCAAAGCATTCCGTGCTGGCCAAAGGGAAAATTCGAATAATTCCAGAGTTGTTTGGCACATCCCGGGGTTCTGGAATCCCCCCAGGTGCCCTGAGAACCCGGGGATCCGTGGCATCAGGACACTGCTGTGTGTGCCTGTTCTGTTCCAGGGCCAGCCCTGTGTTCCGGGGATATTGCTGAGCTCTCTGAAAGCCAAAAATACCCCAAATTATTCATGCAGAGAGTTCAGCCCGTGCTGGGGCAGGCACGGGAGGGATGCTGAGCTGCTCCCAGGCTCGGAATTCCTGATCTGGAGCTCCCTGCTG